>NW_027176279.1:0-447343 GCF_023349555.1 Cebidichthys violaceus | reverse complement strand
AAACTTTATTTGCCATATATTTAATTTTATTTGTGTGCATGTATTGACTAAAATACCCTCCAGGTTAAACTAAAATAAAACATATTATAAAGATATGTATGTATGTGTGTGTTATAAATGCACAAAGTCTCTTTCTTAATTGGTACCAAATGTTCTTTCCAGGAAACATTCATAAATTACAGCCCATAAAGTTAACATCGTGCCTGAAGATGTTCAGGCTGTGTGCGATCAAGATGACATCAAGCCAATGGCGAGTTCACAGGCAAAGTACCTGCCGGCCAAAACGAGCAAAGCTTGGACCGATTTGGAGATTTCGCTGATGAACACGGACAAAGTGACAACAACCAAAACGGCATACAAAGAGTACCTTAAACAATGTTCACAAGAGAAGATACCAGCCAGATGATTTGAGGCATTCAGAGCAAAGAGGAGAACAGTGCAGAAGAAAGACAGACAGTGATAATGTAAGAAAGATAGACAAGAGACATGAGTAAACATTACACAGAAGAGAAAAGTCATGGACAAAAATTAGATGAAGACAGTAAACACAGTTAATGTAGTCAATTTTGTTGAAGTTTGGAATTTTTGATGTTGTAATTTTCATTTTTGTTGTTCAAGTTTGCAGTGGTAATGTATAATGTTCTGTTGAAACAAACAAGAAAAGTAACTGCAACCCTTTGTAAATAAGTCCTCCAGAAGATGAAACACCTATAATTTCTAGAATTATTATTTTTATTATTTAAAAAAATAAAAATAAAAAAACTCCACATGGACTCTGCCTTGACGTGGCGTGGGGGCTTCCAGTACCAAAGAGTCCGAAAACGGTTAGGGTTAGTAAAAAATGACATGTAGGGTTAGGGTTGGGTTAGGTATAGGGGTAATAAGGGAGGATTGACCTCCTCAACTGCCTTGTCGAACAAGGACAGGATGAAGGTGAGGTCCTGCCGCAACACATGGTACTTTGCCGTGTCGCCAGAGCACTGTTTCTGGACAGTGGGCCTGACTTTGTAGCAGAGATGCTGTTCAGCAACTTCTTGAAGTTGTAAGTGACTGTTTTCAACATTGGCCATTACGTTGTACAGGTCTTTCCTAAAAAGCCTGGGGTCTTTCCATCATTACAAGATGGAAGCTATCATCCACATATCCTAAAGTGTGTCCAACTACATTTCGCAGTGCCCTTTTGCCATCTTATTTATTTATTATTTATTTATTACACTATATTTATCCCGTTGAGGGAAATTTTTTCTCTGCATTTGACCCATCCCTGTACCAGGGAGCAGTGGGCTGCCCATGACAGGCGCCCGGGGAGCCGCTAGGGGGACAGTGTCTTGCTCAAGGATACTTCGACTCAGCTCACGTCCCAGCCAAGGATCGAACTGCCGACCCTCCGGTTCCCAGACAACCATCTTAGCCTAGTGAGCTCGTCGCCCCAGCTAGTGGCTGTAAGTGCCCATATCCATATGTTTCTTCAGAAAATGGTAATGGTCCTTGAGTGTGTTCGGGAAGAGGCGTGGTAGTAGGATAGTGAAGGCCACCCTGCAAGCCTTGAAGTTTCTTGAACCCGACTACCACCCGTGGTGCAGTGCACGGGCACGTGCACATCCGCATGCATGAAATCCGTCAGTTGTTCATATATTTAAAATTTATCCAGGAGATTGGTTGTGTTTTTGGTGCCCACATCATAGAGCTCATCATCCATGTCCATCCTTCTTGCCGCTGACACAAATGCTCACAGCGTGTGTGAACCCGCCCCCGAAAATGCGAAAAAAATCCTCTTATTGAATGGGAGCCATGGGTAAGTGTGTGAAAAATTCATAACTCCACTCTGCTTGCTCCAAATGACCTGCAATATAAACATATATATATATATATATATATATATATATATATATATATATATATATACACACACACACATTAGGAACATGCGTTATATAATGTTTATTAATATTAATTATAGACACAAGCATTCAATACCAAACTATTAATACAGCACACTATGATAGTCAACTTGCTATGTTTTTTTTACATAGTTTGCAACATCAGCACAACTTTGTAATATTAATTTAGAAATAAGGATATTCAAAATGTGCTTAAATATTTTTTATTTCGAAGTACTGATATTTTAAAGAAACACGAATTAAGCAATGCAATGGTACTATTTCTGCACTGACTCAAAGAAGTGAGGGAGGAACACACTTTTCCTGACATTTGCGCTCCCCGGTTCACCTGTCCCCACCCCCCACTCGCCGCAGTCTATAAGTTTCTCCTTCCTGATGACAATCAGAAGGATCACGACGCATCAGCAGCAGGCCGCACAGGACAGAAACGCAACTGATGCCCAAGAAGGGTAAACAAATGACAACAAAGTAAGTAACATTACATAAAACTAAACCGTTAACCGTTTTAGTTGATATTTGTTCGGCTAAGCACATGTTTGCGGCCAAAATCTCACTCAATTGTATATTAGCATGGGATGGTTATGCTAACGTGACATAGCTTCCCGCCAGCATTGGACTATGTTGTCAGCATTTTCCAGATTATGGACTGCTAATAAAATATTTAAATAAAAGCTTTTTCACCTGCTACTTTACAGCCACCAGTAGCTATCATTAGCTTTTTATATTGAGTATCTCAAGTTACCATAACTTATTTTGTTCAATTACTCTTCCCAATGTGTTTGCATGCACCAGGTAACCAGGTTATTACATAGTTCTGCAGATCAGTAACAGACTTGAATTTCGAATATTTTTTATAATTACTTATCAAATTATTACTGATAGACGCTGCTGGCGGCGTGTGTGTGTGTGTGTGTGTGTGTGTGTGTGTGGGGGGGGGGGGTCGTGTCGGAGCCGAACTGCGCAGTGAGTTAGACAGAGAGCCTCTCAACGATGAACGGGTCTAAATGTAGAAACAGTCAGTTGGGCACTAGTGGAAACGGACTTAGTCTGCTTTGTTACTTTAAGTTTCAGTCGGACTTTGGTTGCAGCTATTTTAAATACGAGGACGCATCGTTTCGATTAAAGATCTTTGCTTTCATCCGCTCCATCTGTTCTGCAAGTGCTCACTCATGTAAGAAGCAGGCTAGAAACCCGTTTAGCGTTACCTGCACTGGTCTCTGAAATCCACTACCCTGTCCCCAGAAACCATACTTCTTGTTGACAGTCATGCCAGTTAAGAAGCCAGCTGACTGGAGAAAGCCACTGTAAGCTGATGAATTAAGTGCAGGTTAACACACTGACTAGAGCTTCTTGAACTTCACTCAAGCCAGTTTATTATCTCTATAACAAGTGTTTAAGTATGGAAGATTATTACTTTGAATAGGTTCAAGCATGGACTTGATTCACTTTATCTCCACAAGCTGTAAACATGAAGTTTTCTTGACTTAAATATAGCCAGGTTAACTGTAGAGCTGGTCACACCTCAAATGACAGATATTTCTATTAGAAGTTAAAAGTGATGGATCTCTAGGTAAATAGACGTCACATCAACTGTTCTGTGTTTAACCTCCTGCAGACAGAGTGCACCATCCACCAGGCTGAGCGCACGCTTAGATCGCCTGAGGAAGCATCACAATCAATGCTTATTCAGGCACATGGAATATGAAAAACACCAAATGCAGGTAATGATGGTGGGGCTCTTTAAAAAGTGATACAGTATTCATAGAACCAAGACTTGAACATCTGACCTTAAATTACAAAGACTTTTCAATGGGGCCTCCTGCACATTATGTTTTAGTTTTAGTAATAAAGAAAATGTGTGTATGAGTGTAGAGATCTGGCTCTTCAGCTCTTTGTGAACGTCTTGTTCTGGAGAAATGGTAATATGTGTTTGTCTCTGGTGTTTAGTCCTCAGGAAGTCCAAACCCAGAGAGGGAGACCTCATCAGCACCAAGCCTTCCATCTGAGCTACTGGAGTCTTCCAAGTGTTTGGTAAGTGTCAAACAAGTAGTGCTTTTAGTTTGTCCCATATGACAGCCTCCTGATAGGTTACTTTAACCTGGCCTTCATGGCTGGTATGTTATATATAGATGGAAATGCATATCTTCCCCCAAATTCTATATACTTTGCCTCTTTGACCTGAAAAACTCACACATTACATGACAGTGATTTAGCAGACGCTTTTATCCAAAGCGACTTCCAATTCAGATTCTATCACACCGTAGGCACAGCTACGGGAGACATTTCAGGGTGAAGTGTCTTGCTCAAGGACACATCGACATGCGACTGGTGGAGCAGGAGCCGGGGTTCAAACTGCCGATCCTCTGATTGAAGGACGGCCCTGCTCTCCACTTAGCCACAGTCACCACACCATGACTAAACTATGTGTTAATACAGCTCAACAGAAGTGTAATGAAACAAATACTTGAACAAATAATACATTTATATAAGAAACAAATTGAATTGGAAATTAAACATCAAACCCCATTCTTTAACAAACACATTTAAAGGTTTAATTAGCTCTCCATGACAACTAGCTCTATCATGCACACTCTCCTCTTCTCTCTCACACACACACACACACACAAACTATCTCTATCTCTCGGTGTGTCTCTTTCTTTTTCTCTTTCTCTCCTTGATGCAAGCAGACCAGTTCATAGCAGTGAAACAATTAGAAAGGGCGAAGGGAGAGACAGAGAACTGCAATTTTTAATGTTGACACACTAAACACTTTTTCTATTTTTCTCTTTCTGAAACTCATTTTCTTGAGAAATGCTAATACATGTGTCCTCTGTATCTGCCTCTCTCCCTGCTGTTTTAGCCCTCAGGAAGTCCAAACAAAGATGGGGAGATCTCATCACTATCAGAACTTTCATCTGAGCCACTTGCAGCTTCCACGAGCTTGGTAAGTGTCAAACAAACCCTTTGAACTGGTCCTGTCCCTAATGACAGGCCTCCTAATAGTTTACTTCACCCTGTTATTGTTACTTGCCAGTTACAATGCAAGTATCCACCCAGGTAATCAGAAATGATTACTTGCTGGCTGTACTGTAGAGTTGGAAGCTTCAAATCTTCAATCATAAAAGATGATAGGCAAATTCTAAATCAACATTTGAATTCTCCACTGCTTTTTTTTTTTTTGCATGTCTATTCATTCATTGTGTTAAAGCCCGACGGACCCGAATTCGGGTCCGCTGTAGCATTTACCGTCGAAAAAAGTCCATTTATGCATGTGTACAATTTATGAATATGAATATGAATATCCCCCCAAAAAATAAAAGATCTGGGTAAAACGTACAATCTAACACATTTTTACAAACTACAAACTCCATTCTACACAACTATTATACGCAAATAAAAGATTTGCGTATAATCGAAAGCGAAAGCCTTAACTCCAAAAAATATGGATTGATGCACAATAGTTTGTTCAATAAAACATGTTCTTTTTTCAATCAATTTTGAGTTTTGGACTGGACAATTACAGAGATGAGGACTGCGTCACTCGCTGTGTGTGTGTGAGTGAGAAAGAAGGTGAAAGGTGTACTATTGCATTCAATGTTTCTGTAAGTTATTAATATTAGTAACTTGAGTGTCAACGTTATGAATGATGCTTAAAAGCTTCAAACTATTCAGTATAGCAAAAGAAAGTTAAAGGAACATTGCATGCAATAGTCCACCTTTTACCTTCCCTTCCCCTCTCTCTGTCACTCTCTCTCTCATTGACAGCAAGCACCACGGCACTCTGCACCTATTGTTATGTCATTTTGTGAACAAAAGTTATTTTCATTCAAGGAAGTTCATTTAATAAAAAGGACTACCTCATTTCATTTGATGAATCACTTCATTCAATGACAATTTTGTTTGAGAAATACATTTTTTGGGTGATGACGACATAAGCAGATGACAGACATTCTGAGCTTCATCTGTAAACCTCAAACAAAAAATGACATTGGGTAGAGCCCCAGCTATATGTGCAGCTACAATGAGATTGCACTATATTTGAGTTGTGGGTGTTTTGAGACAAAATAATTCATTAGTGGTTGTGTGCAAGCTATATGCATTCACCAAACCTAACATTTGGCTACAATGTCTACACCTGGGCAGCGCCTCACATTTTACTTTGCCATTGTTACTAATGGGAAAATCTACTGCATTTGGAACTTGCAGCATGTATCTACTCTTGATATCTGCTTGTTTGCAGCCCATTCACTTTTTTATAATGTACAGTTTGTATCAGAATGAGTTAGGTTGTCATATTTTCATCACATGGGAAAAAATGGCAAACATGGTCCCAACCATACATTCACCGCTGTGTTGTTATCATGTACCTTTACTTAAAACTACAAGGGTTTCATATCCTTCTTCAATGTATAACAGTAACTACTGCCAGTGCTTTATATTGTTTTGTTTTTCCCTTATAGGAAACAAGCCTGGACTTTGAGAGCAACACAGAGATATTATCCCCTGAAAGTCCATCCTCTGGTGTTGGTGATGACCCAGATGTTCCACCTCTGGGGACCTTCAAGATGATGACAAAAGGTTGGACATTGAATTATTATTGAAATGAACATTTCATTAACATTGAAATAAGGAATTCTTCAACTCAAAATGCAGAGAAATCCACTGAAGGGAACATTAACGACACAACCAAATCTTACTTCTTAGTTTCTTCTGCCATTGTCTTCTCTTCACTTGAGCAATCTGGAAAGAATAAAGTTTGGAGAAACACGGTCAAAGCAAAAAGATTGTCTGTGATAGGAAACCGATTCAGTCATGGTGGTTATCACACCCTTACCTAACTCTGACCCGATATGCTTCATGAATCAGCAACCTCCTCTAACACCTCTAACAATGGCGCAGCCCCCCCTCCTCCTCCCCTCGTCTTGAATCAGCGCAAACGTTTGGGGTAAACATGTAATGCCTTTTTAAAGTCCAAACTTTCTAAAAGCGTGACAAAACAGGAGAACTTTGACGGTTCAAACACTTAAACCAGGCGAAGCAACTAATTCTAATGAATAATTCCACTGACACACTACTGTATCAGTTCACATAACTGACAGGGCGCAAATGATTGCGCTAATTGCAGAGAGGTGTCACACTTTTTTTCATTCTATTTCCATTAAAAGTAACGGAGGTAAACACAGAGAGAGAGGGACCTGCTTTTACCGTGTCTGAAGATGAGTGTCGACAGGCCAGAGGTGGGCCGTTCTGAGAAGCTTTACCAAACCCCATACTCTGATTGGCTGAGCAGCTCAGGGGGGCAACGTGACCCCCAAAGTGAGCCCGCTGTCATCATGGAAATTTAAAGAACAGACAATGATGAGATAACGTAAATGTTAATATTCTTATCACTTTCATTATTTCCCCCCATGTTTTAGGGATGCTAGAGGTTTTGACTTGAGTTGTTTTGACCAGAAATAGATTAGCAACCATTTTTCTCAAGCATTTCCATTTGTTGGGCATACTTGTTGATCATTATCAGAGAAAAGACAGATGTGATAGATTGTTTTCGTTCTGACGTTATTTCATGTCTCTTCATACCTTTATCCTTCCCCTCTCTTCCATGCCATCATACTTTTCCTCTCTCGCCATCCTGCTCACTCCTTTTCACATTTTCATCGTTCCCTCTCCAGTCCATGTAGATGGAAAGATGGCCTTGTTGATATTGTAGTATGAAACCGGAAAAAAAATCTTTGCATTTAATTTTTTTGTACTTTCTCCGACACTCTTAGACACTCCCAGGTCAGGTGGTGGTCTCTTCAACTCAGAGTGTCAGGTTTCACAGATCATCCAGTCAGAGTTGGTCTTCAATACAACCCCACTCCTGTCCTCTTTCTTTTCTTGATAGCCTAGAGCCTAGAGTTTCGCTCACCAAACCCGTAAGGCACGTGACTATGCTGCCATGGGCAAGTGTGTGACAAATTCATACCTGCTCTCTGAAACGTTTATTGAGGATCAATCGTACATTCGTTAACTAGACATGGGCTATCTAGACATTCTAAATGTTTAGAATGCACATTTCTAGTCACTCTGAACAATCACAGCGACTCAATCAAGAGTGAAATCGACCAGCAATTTCACCTCTGTTGTGACTTCCTGGGCACCACCGCTTTTACGGGTGACAGGTTCCCTGAAAGTGACACGCTGGACGTAGAAGGGTTCTTTACGGGGCAGACACCCTCGCTCTGCTCTATAAGACAAGCTTCCACGCGAAGCACGCAGTAGGACTTTTGACAGACAGCAGTTTGATTCTGCTGTTCCTAGCTCTGGCCAGCAGAGGGCACTCTAGGACCTCTCTTAGAAAATGTCACAGGCCCTTTGAGCAAACTCAAGCTACAGCAGGGACCTCTGACCTCCCATTTGTAGCCACATATCCCCCGTCTACTGTTGAACTTGTCAAGAGTGATTAGGATGTACATTTAAAATGTTTACTTGTATGCATCTCAATCTGTATATTCTTTGTACTTTTAATAGTTTATCAGGTAACTCCTCGTCTCCACCTCAATCCCTATATTTTATGTATTTGTAATAGTTTCATCAGATGTCACTGTGTTTTTACTTCAGAAGATGTTAGACTGCTCCATTAGCCTGCTGGCCTCCAAAATCCCGCTATCACGGGGTTCCTCCACCGCCTCCTCCGTCTCCTCATCCTCCTCCACCGCCTCCTCATCGTGCTCATGTTCTGGACTCAAGTCCATCTCCGTGTGCATGGGGACGGCAGGGTTCGAGGCTCTCAACTGCGCCAGATGCATCACCGTCACCTGATATTTGGCTGCCTTTTGTTGTAGCTCCCGAGCACCACGGTCCAGCTCGAGGTGGCCTTTCATTTTTCAGATGGTGGGGCATGGCCGCACATACTTTCTGACAGAGAGGGCAAGCGTGAACCATCTTTGTGCGAGTCATATCTGGAGGGGGGAAAAGGAAGGAAAAAGAGCCATTTAGATACGGTATTTCATCATGCAATTCGGGGAGAGGCAAACTGTTTGCCTGTTATCTGCTGCTGCTGCCTGCTGAAATGGCGTGGAACCGCCCCGCCCTGAAGTAGAGGAATCGGGGGGCAGTCGCTCCAGCCTTGAAGGCATTCATTCCCCCATGCTCCTCAGTAAATTGCTCAGTATGGCCATCTGTAGGGTTTTTGCTTAGCCTCCAGAACACACCCTTGCTATCAAATCATTCATGCCCACATGACAGCCATGCCATAGGAACAAGCTAAAGCCACCAAACTTGACACACACCTGCTCTGGCTTCATACTAACACGCACACCAAGTTTCAGGAGAATTGCACCACGTGACCCAGCACTATGTGTAGCGTGCACAGAATGACGTCACACAGGCTCAATCTGGTGCTACACATTCAATGAAAGTGCTCTGTAACATACAAAAATATACATTTAGGTGTACAGTCGCTCCACAGCGCGTTCTACTTCTATCCTGTACAGAGATTCTCATCCTCGCGAGACTTCAGTGTGGCTCTCCGTCACAGACACTGCTTATGTCGCAACACTGACACCTACTGGCGATCCACTGGATCTACTGCCTAACATGTAGCTGATGATAAATAACGCTGTACCCTCAATTTTAACTACAATTAACACTTCCTCCTCATAAACACATAGGAAACATAGTAAACTCTCTTAACTTACATTACACCCAAACAATTATTGTACTTTCTGAACGACATATGACTTGTTGTGCCACATATACACCATCTGGGCCTCTTCATCATATATGATGCAGTCTATGACAGCCATGCTGATTCAGCATTCCAAGTATTGTTCTTTGAATCTTTATTGTTGGAATGTTGATTCAGCATTCCAAGTATTGTTCTTTGAATCTTTATTCCACTATTTCTTCCGTCGCGCTTGAAACTCTTCTTCTTCAGTTTGTAAGCTACAGAAACCGTTCAACTATGTAAATGTTCAACTCTTTCAGCTCATGTGTGCTATGTCTCTTCATATTTCCAATCTTTCAACTTTTTGAATTATTAACTTGTTCAACTTTCAAATCCTTCTACTTCCTCATACTTTCAGCTACAGACACCATTTAAACTTTTGAATGTTGAGAAAACCCTGATCAATGATTGTATGTTATAATCATTTTGATATCTTTTACACTTTTTGAACTGTAGCAATTTAGCTTTTATGTGTTTTTCAGTCCTTTTCTGCTTTTATAATGGCTGTGTATTGCGCAGCTTAGAGTGCGTGATGTCACCGCTAGAGTGAAGAGGACCTTGAGATTCCTGTGAAAAAAATATTTGTCTTTTGCGACTGACTCCTCAATTTTCACTCTTCATGCATAATTTTTGGACGGAAACGTAGCTAATCTTGTCCTTGTCGTAGACAAATGACTGTGGAACACATTTGGAACAAAAGCCTTTAATTGCCTTTAATTGAGAGGAAAACCAACTTTCTCCTCCATAGACCCCAATGTTAAAACGTACTTCAAAAAAGTCTTGCACAGACAACCGTACCCCATTTCTAAATCGCCATTGAAGCCACTTTTTTTTACACTACAGATCCAATTTTCGCATGATCTGTTCTTCAAGTCATCCTTGCGCTCCACTATTAATATTGGAAGAATAGGGGCTATGGTTATGGGGGTTTGTGGTTTTGTTTGACAGGTGTTTTCCAGTCTTTTTCTCATGAAAAGGCTGCCAGGCTGACAGGTGTTCGTGCTTGAACTAATTACTGATGTTTATAAACACACAGACTCATAGACTCTCCAACCGCTGCGTCGTCACCATGGGAACCAGTAACACACACACACACACACACACACTCTCTCTCTCTCTCTCTCTCTCTCTCTCTCTCTCTCACTCTCTCTCTCTCTCTCTGTCTGTCTGTCTGTCTGTCTGTCTGTCTCTCTCTACACACTCAGTCCATCTGACTGTCTGTCTGCCTGTCTCTCTCTACACACTCAGTCCATCTGTCTGTCTGTCTGTCTGTCTCTCTCTACACACTCAGTCCATCTGTCTGTCTGTCTGTCTGCTTGTCTCTCTCTACACACTCAGTCCGTCTGTCTGTCTGCCTGTCTGTCTCTCTCTACACACTCAGTCTGTCTGTCTGTCTGCCTGTCTCTGTCTACACACTCAGTCCATCTGTCTGTCTGTCTGTCTGTCTGTCTGTCTGTCTCTCTCTACACACTCAGTCCATCTGTCTGTCTGTCTGCCTGTCTCTCTCTCTCCCTTTCTGTGAACGAATCCTGTTATTTAATAACTTCTGTTTGTGTGTTTCATACATTCTGATTCTGTGTCCTCTCCTCCTCTCTCCCCCACCCAGCCCAACTCTTTCAAAATAAAAGCCCCATGGATTAACTGTATTTAAACATTAAGTTCAAAATTAGGCTTTTTTGTTGAAATAATTAATGCTCTTACTAATACTGCGACAACTACTACTACTGCTGCTGCTAATATTTCTAGTATTACTACTACTACTACTGCTAATACTACTACTACTTCAACTACAACTTTTGCTGTTGCTACTACTACTACTATTACTGCTACTATCAATATTATTACTACCACTACTGCTATTCCTACCACTACAATTACTTATACTACAACTGCTACTACTACTACTGCTATTCATGCTACTACCAGTACTAATACTACTACAGCTATTAGTACGACTGCTATAGTACTACTACAACTACTACTACGACTACTACTACTGTTATATTAAATACTACGACCACTACTACAGCTATTACCACGACAACTGATACTACTACTTCTACTACTTCTTCTAATTACTAATACTACTATTAATAATACTTCTACTACAACTTCTACTGCTCCTACTACTACAAATATCACTACTGCTACTACTAGTACTTATTCTAATGCTACTAGTACTTCTACTAATGATAATACTTCTACTTCAACTACAACTTCTACTACTACTACTAATACAAATATCACTACTGCTGACATTTTTAAGCCACAGAAACCGTTAAAATATCAAAATGTTCAGCTCTTTCAGGAGAGGGTGATATGACTTCATATTTGTAATTTTTAAACTATTTATAATATTAAGCTTTTTGCAATTTGTTTTGAATGGTGTTGTACACTTTGCTTTTGCTTATATGTGTATTGGTTTTGTCTATACGTTACTGTCTATCTATGAATTTGAATTCTATTTTTATTTGAAATTTTGTAATTTTTAGGCAGCCTTCAAATATCTGGCCGGGGACAGCAGATGAAACTAGCCTCTCTGGCTAACTCTGGCTCACTTACAGTTTTACTGTTGATTGGTGTGCATTGTCCCTGCAAAATAAATAAACAAATAAAACAAATGAATGTATGTTCGGACAAGGACTTCAAAGTTAATGGCAAGAAGCCACCCCAACATATGGTTTTTGATTTAATTTTATTTCATCTCATTAAAGCTCCATAGCATGACCTAAACTGTATACTGTTTTCCAAAATATGTATGGTTCATGTGGTGTTGTAGTTTACAAAATAGTGACTGCTCCAGTTTTCTGCACCCAGGAATAGTACATATTGAAGACAAGCGTTATTGACCCATTTGGCCACAAGAGGGAGTACACCTTTAAGTGAGCACTTCTGTCAGGCTTGAACTAGTGCAGGGAACATACATATGTTTTAATTATCACCACAGGTATAGAGATGTTTTCCTCTGTTTTTCACATGATATGTGTTAGCTACAGTAGCTTACAGCAGAAACCTAAATAGACTTCAATTCATAATTTGTCATCCGTACACTTTGTAGCGCATCATTAGGTTCTATATTTGGTGTTTTCCATCGTACTGTCGTGCTCATACGGATATTAAATAGTATTCTAAGAGGTACTAACTACCGGTTTGTGTCTTTATGATCAGAAACAATCAGCGTCACGATGTCAGCTGATCAGGAGCTCAACACGGACACGGCTGAGCAACTGGTGAGAGAAACTAGTTAACTCACTTCTTTACTGGTTAACTGGTTGTTTCAGGGTTTGAATTAACTTTAGCCTGTGTGTGTGTGTGTGTGTGTGTGTGTGTGTGTGTGTGTGTGTTTAGGTGAGACCAAAGGTAGAGTTCCAGACTTTGCTGCAAGATGCAGGAGCTACAAAAGAAGTTTTTACCATGAAGGAGGTAAAAAAAAAAAAAGGACCGCATTTATGAACGGAAAGTTAAAAAAGTACTCGTCTAAATCCAGTTTCCTGCACTTTTGAACGCTTCGTTGAGCGTGATGGGGGACATCGGGAGCTGGTGTTCTGCACAGTCGGGTGTTTTGCACGTCTCCCATGATGCATCTGTGATGGTCTGTCTCGCAGGTGATATTCTACCTGGGTCAGTACATCATCCAGAAGCAGCTGTACGACCAGAAGCAGCAGCACATCGTCCACTGCTCCCAGGATGCACTGGGGCGGGTGCTGGGAGTCGACAGCTTCTCTGTTAAAGAGCCGCGGTGAGAAATAGACGCACACAGAACAGGAAGTAGATGATTAACTGTCTGTTTGGATTCATATACGTGTAATAAAAGTACAGTATGATGTACATGTATTTGGTGTGTTTGTGTTCTCCAGAGCTCTGTTTGCTATGATCACCAAGAACCTGGTGGCCGTGAAGAACCAAGGTAGGACCGATTCTTTTCTCTCTGGTCGGATCCAACATGTCTCCACAGTCTTCAGACTTCAGTTAGAGCCGAGTGAGTTTACAAACCGCGAGAGGCCTGAAGAAAGTCTGCCCCTCTGCTCCTCATACTCTAATAACAAGCTACAGACTTTGCACAAATCTCACATGAATGTCCTTATTGTTTCACATGAATAGTTCTAAACAGGATCATGAACTTTATATGTGAGGCGTGTGCTAATTCATCCCCAAACTTAACCATGACCATCCCACTGCTCCTGAGAATGAAGTTTGAAGAGTGGACATTTGGATTCAGCTCTATTCTTCCACTTCAACTCTTTGATGCTGAAGATTTTCTCTCTTTCTTTCTCAGAGTCGCCGCCGAGCTCGAGTGAACCTCAGACAGACAGAGGGACAGAGGTAAGACTAATAATAATAATATCATAATAATGCAGCCACGTTGTGTTGCACCAAATTCAAAAGAGCCTCTCAGACATCATTGTGTTGGTTTGTTTTGAGCGTCTTACACTTTTGGGTAAGAAAAGCTTAATGAAGTACTTTTAATGCTGACTTTAGTAGAAGACAATAAGACTTTAAGAACATGTCGCACACAGTGTCCTACGGGCTTTCAAATGGACAACATTCACACTTCTCTTCAGGGTTATTTTAAAAGATCACTAAAAGTGAGACTGAATTTGTGTTGTTTTTTTTTGCTTTTAGGAGGCAGCTTCAGAAAGTCGCTCTTCATCACCAGACAGGAGAGGCAGGAGGAGGAGGAGGAGGAGCTGGAGGAGCTGCAGCAGCAGTGATCCAGGTGAGTTTCTCCTCCCGCCTCCTCGTTATTGCTCATGAACACAGAACCTGTGATGTTGAACTCTGCTTCGTCTCTTCAGGGCCCTCGGACAGTTTAGAGGAGGAGGAGGAGTCAGGGGAGGAAGAGGAAGGGGAAGGAAGGAAGAGGAGGCGGTGGTCCGACAGTGTTCTGGACAGACACAGCAGCCAATCGTCAGACTCTCACAGCACAGTGAGTATCACACACACACACACACACACACACACACACACTGTTATTTAGCTGATGTTGTGTTTGTTTATAACGCAGTGTGTGTGTTTTAGTCCGGGAGGTCGGAAGTCACGGTTGCGGCCTCGGACTCAGAAAGCGACAACTTCAGCGTGGAGTTTGAGGTGGAGTCCATCGACTCTGACGACTACAGAGAAGACAACGCCTCTCTGTCTGCAGACGACCAGGTACACACACACACACACACACACACACACACACACACACACACACACACACACACCGTCCTCTGTCTGCAGACGACCAGGTACACACACACACACACACACACACACACACACACCGTCCTCTGTCTGCAGATGACCAGGTACACACACACACACACACAGACACCGTCCTCTGTCTGCAGATGACCAGGTACACACACTCCTTCTCCTCACAGCAGACACTCTGGACCCCCGACTCCCAGTCCTCCTCCTCCATGGACTCCCAGGAGCTTCTCCCCCCCTCCCCCCCTACTCCTCACCCCGTGGTCCCCCAGCTGGACCGCAGCGTTGCGGCGGAGTGGCGGCTGCCGGACTCGTGCCTGAACCCCTGTCTCATCTGTCAGTCCCGGCCGAAGAACGGCTGCATCGTCCACGGCCGGACGGGACACCTGATGTCCTGCTACGTCTGCGCCCGCAAGCTGAAGAAGAGGAACAAGCTGTGTCCCGTCTGCAGGCTGCCCATCCAGTCGGTCATCCTCACCTACCTCAGCTGAGACCCCCGGTCTGTCCTCAGCTGAGACCCCCTCACCTCCCTACACATCCCAGTGACCACAGAATTACATTGAATATTTACCAAATTAAGAAGGAAGTTGAGTTTCTGTCCTCAGGCACACGTTTGCACTTTCTGTCTCTCTGAGTCTCTTTTTCTAAAAGCTCGTATGGCTACCAACATCCTCTGTTATTTATTACATGTTTATTTAAGATGCTCATGTATATTTAAGCAGAGACTTTTCTAGGAGCTCTTTAAATAATAAGATGAATATATGAGAGCTGTAATATGTTCTTGTTATAGATTTGCTGTGAATTAAATAAAGTTTAACATCTGTTAACTTGGACTGACTTTTGCTTTATCACTTTATTTATATATATATATATTTATATTTATGTATAAATCTATATTTATATATAAATCTATATATATATATATATATATCTATATCTATATATCTATAGATATATATCTATATATAGATATATGTATATCTATATAGATATATATATATTTATATAGATATAGATCTATATATAGATAAAGTGATATAGATATATATATATAGATATATATCTATATTCTATATATCTATCTATATTCTATATATCTATATATATCTGTATAGATATATATCTATCTATATTCTATATATCTATATAGCTATATCTATCTATATTCTATATATCTATATAGCTATATCTATCTATATTATATATATCTATATAGATATATACAGTGCTGTGAAAAAGTATATGCCCCCTTCCTGGTTTCTTATTTTTTTGCATATTTGTCACACTTAAATGTTTCAGATCATCAAAATTGTTTTAATATTAGACAAAGATAACCCGAGTAAATACAAAATGCAGTTTTCAAATGATGATTTCATTTATTAAGGGAGAAAAGCTATCCAAACCTACTTGGCCCTGTGTGAAAAAGTAATTGCCCCCCTTGATAAATCAAGAATGAACTGTGATTTTTTGGAAAGCTGAGTTCAATTTCACTATCCACACCCAGGCCTGATTACTGCCAGACCTGTTGAATCAAGAAATCACTTAAATAGAACCTGTCTGACAAAGTGAAGTCGGCTAAAAGATCTCAAAAAGCAACACATCATGCTGATGATGTTGTAAAGAAATTCAAGAACAGATGAGAAACAAAGTAACTGACATGACTCAGTCTGGAAAGACCCCAGAACAACATCTGAAGAACTGCAGGCCTCAGTCTCCTCAGTTAAGATCAGTGTTCATGATTCAACAATAAGAAACACACTGGGCACAAATAGCATCATGGGACAGTTCCATGGCGAAAGCCACTGCTGAGCAAAAAGAACACAAAGGCTCGTCTCACATTTGCCAAAAAACATGTTGATGATCCCCGAGACTTTTGGGCAAATATTCTGTGGACTGACGAGACAAAAGTTGAACTTTTTGGAAGGTGTGCGTCCCGTTACATCTGGCGTAAAACTGACACAGCATTTCATAAAAACAACATCATAGCAACAGTCACACATGGTGGTGGTAGTGTGATGGTCTGGGGCTGCTTTGCAACTGCAGGATCTGGACGACTTTCCATAATTGATGGAACCATGAGTTCTGCTCTCTACCAGAACATCCTGAAAGAGAATGTCCGGCCATCAGTTCGTGACCTCAAACTCAAGCGCACTTAAGTTATGCAGCAGGACAATGATCCAAAACACACCAGCAAGTCCACCTCTGAATGGCTCAACAAAAGCAAAATGAAGGTTTTGGAGTGGCCTAGTCAAAGTCTGGACTTAAATCTGATTGAGATGCTGTGGCGTGAGCTTCAACAAGCTGTTTCTGATCGAAAACCATCCAATGTGGCTGAATTAAAACAATTCTGCAAAGAAGAGTGGGCCAAAATTCTTCCACAGCAATGTGAAAGACTCATTGTCAGTTATCGCAAACGCTGGATTGCAATTGTTGCCGCCAAGGGTGACAAAACCAGTTATCAGGTTTAGGGGGCAATTACTTTTTCACATAGGGCCAAGTAGGTTTGGATAGCTTTTCTCCCTTAATAAATTAAATCATCATTTAAAAACTGCATTTTGTCTTTACTCGGGTTATCTTTGTCTAATATTAAAATTTGTTTGATGATCTGAAACATTTAAGTGTGACAAATATGCAAAAAAATAAAAAACCAGGAAGGGGGCAAATACTTTTTATAGCACTGTAGATCTATATAAACATATGTATCTATATAGATATATATTTATATATATCTATATAGATATATATCTATATATATATAGATATATATCTCTATAATGATATATATATATATATATATATATATATATATATATATATATAAAACCAGTTGCTCTTCAGTCCACAGCAAGCCTATCCCCGATACAAAAACGGGACCATATGCGTGAACTGTATTAGCTCATACATAATACAATAATACCACTGGATTATGGGCCACCCGGTGTAGTAAAAATGCTGTACAATTGGAGACAAGTGCTAGAAACATAGTGAGAGATTCAACGAATTGGCCTAGCCCAGTGCCTTGGGATTTAAGATGGAAAAGGGGCTACCAGTTATGGACAGAGGTATGTGGGGAAACAGAACTGTCGTGGATACAGCCAAAAGCACATAATCCACACAGCGACATTATCTTTAGAGAAGATACTGTGACCCTCACCAACAGATGGAAATTTAAAATAGGGTTTGGAAACTGTATCCCTATCTGCATGAACAGAAAATCATATGAATTAACAAACTTGAGTTTGATCCAGGGCATATTCTTTGCGGCAGGAGAAGGCCTGAAAATTGCAGGCTCTGCTATTGTAGATACAGTGGACGGTACACTAAGTGTGGCAACCAATGGGATGTTATCAATTGCAAAAAATGCAGCCATCTGCTTAGGATGTCTATATATATAGATATCTATATAGATATATATCTATATAGATATATATATATATATATATATATATCTATATAGATATATATATATATATAGATATATATAGATATAGATATATATATATAAAGTGATATAGATATATATATATATATATATATATATATATATATATATATATATATCTATATAGATATATATATATATATATATATATCTATATAGATATATATATATATATATATCTATATAGATATATATATATATATATATATATATATATATATAGATATATATATATAAAGTGATATAGATATATATATATATATATATATATATATATATAGATATAGATATATGATGCTCAGATGGTGTATAGCGCTGGGTCACGTGGTGCAATTCTCCTGAAACTTGGTGTGCGTATTAGTATGAAGCCAGAGCAGGTGTGTGTCAAGTTTGGTGGCTGTAGCTTGTTGCCAAATTCTACCTGAGCAGGTGAGTCCAACAGCTTTGCCAGGTGAGCAGGTGTTTCTATCTGAGCCTGAGCTTCTACAGTCCAGGAGAGCAGACTCATGGCCTCCACACTGGAACTCTTTGGTCCACATTGGAGCCTCCACTTCTCCATAGAGCGCCCCCTGGAGGACTGATGGAGCTCCACAGCCAAGCTCCCTACAGCCCACCTCTGCATCCTTTTGGTCAAAGTCATCTTCACACACTGAAGACCACCACCTGTTAGACTGGTTAGACTTCACCTCCAGTCTGCCTGGGCACAGACTAGTCCCATTCACCAGCCTGACAGAGTCTGGAGAGATGATAGAAGATGAAAGAGACGAGAGATAAAAGACACCAGACATTAAATAACATTCTGTCTTATTTTTCTTAGAAGATCTGTGACCCAGAATATAAATCTGTTCATAAAATGATCCCTAAAATGTGAAAGAGATGGGGCTGGACTCTCTCCTGAAGGAGTGTCCAGGGTGAAGGACGGTGTGGAGGTACTGACGAGCCCCCGGCTGAGCTGAGCTGCTCAAAGTTGTGTCCAGTAGGTCATTGGTGCCTGTTATGGTGGAAACCATTTTTTAATTATTAAGCTTTTTGCAATTTGTTTTGAATGGGATATCTATGGAGAAAATCTTCAAATCTTGTTAAACTTCTTCAACTTTCAAAGCCTTCTTCTTTCTCATACTTTCAGCTACAGACACCATAGTTAGACGTTTCAATAGAAGGGTTTTCAGCAGTGCAGTTTAAATGCTTTCGGGCTTCAACATTTTTCAGACAGGTAGTCTCTCATTTCTGTATTTTCAGCAATGTTTTTGCAATTCATTTCAGCTTTCAGCTTTCAGCATTCCAATGCATTTTCAGCAGGAAATGCATTTTCTAGTTTGTTGAAACTCTTCTTCTTCAGTTTTTAAGCTACAGAAACCGTTCAACTATGTAAATGTTCAGCTTTTTCAGCTCATGTGTGCTATGTCTCATAATATTTCTAATCTTTCAACTTTTTGAATTATTAAGCTTTTTGCAACCTATTTTTTGAATGGGATGTCTATGGAGAATATTTTTAAATCCTCTTAAACTTCTTCAACTTTCAAATCCTTCTACTTCCTCATACTTTCAGCTACAGACACCATTTCAACTTTCAAATGTTGAGAAAACCCTGATCAATGATTGTTATAATCATTTTGATATCTTTTACACTTTTTGAATAGTAGCATTTTTGCTTTTATGTGTTTTTCAGTCCTTTTCTGCTTTTATAATGGGTGTGTATGGCGCAGCTTAGAGTGCGTGATGTCACCGCTAGAGTGAAGAGGAGCTTGAGATTCCTGTGAAAAAAATATTTGTCTTTTGCGACTGACTCCTCAATTTTCACTCTTCATGCATAATTTTTGGATGGAAACGTAGCTAATCTTGTCCTTGTCGTAGACAAATGACTGTGGAACACATTTGGAACAAAAGCCTTTAATTGCCTTTAATTGAGAGGAAAACCAACTTTCTCCTCCATAGACCCCAATGTTAAAACGTACTTCAAAAAAGTCTTGCACAGACAACCGTACCCCATTTCTAAATCGCCATTGAAGGCACTTTTTTTTACACTACAGATCCAATTTTTCGCATGATCTGTTCTTCAAGTCATCCTCCCTCTCCAGTATTAATATTGGAAAAATAGGGGCTATGGTTATGGGGTTTGTGGTTTTGTTTGACAGGTGTTTTCCAGTCTTTTTCTGATGAAAAGGCTGTCAGGCTCACAGGTGTTCGTGCTTGAGCTAATTACTGATGTTTATAAACACACAGACTCACAGACACAAGCCTCACTCTCTCTCTCTGTGTCTCTCTCTCTCTGTGTGTCTCTCTCTCTCTGTGTGTCTCTCTCTCTCTCTGTGTGTCTCTCTCTCTGTGTGTCTCTCTCTCTGTGTGTCTCTCTCTCTCTCTGTGTGTCTCTCTCTCTCTCTGTGTGTCTCTCTCTCTCTCTGTGTCTCTCTCTCTCTGTGTGTCTCTCTCTCTCTCTGTGTCTCTCTCTCTCTGTGTGTCTCTCTCTCTCTCTGTGTGTGTCTCTCTCTCTCTGTGTGTGTGTCTCTCTGTCATACAGTCATTCAGATATTAGGGACTTTTAGAGGACCCCCCCCCCCCCACACACACACACACACACACACCATTTTAAAATACAAGCCCCACTGAATGAATTCCAACTGAAATGCTTCTGATGAAGCCTGTCATTTAATAACCTGTTTGTGTTTATCTAACATTATGATACTTTAAACAATACTTCTACTACAACTACAACTACAACTTCTACTACTACTACTACTACAAATATCACTACTGCTGACATTGTTTAAGCCACAGAAACTATTAGAATATCAAAATGTTCAGCTCTTTCAGGAGAGGGTGATATGACTTCATATTTGTAATCTTTAAACTATTTATAATATTAAGCTTTTTGCAATTTGTTTTGTATGGGATATCTATGGAGAAAATCTTCAAATCTTGTTAAACTTCTTCAACGTTCAAAGCCTTCTTCTTTCTCATCCTTTCAGCTACAAACACCATAGTTAGACGTTTCAATAGAAGGGTTTTCAGCAGTGCAGTTTAAATGCTTTCGTGCTTTATAATCTGTACAATAGTCTGTTTTGTCATTTAGAAGAAAGAATCTTCCAGAAGACAAAATAAACCTTGGACTTGACAAAAAATAAATGTATTTTAATTAAATCAATTGAAATTCAACATACTAGCAGAATTATTATGTATTCCTGTTTTTTTATCGTGATAAAATATTACCCTGAGTTGGTAGTCATATTCTGCTTCATGGTTAAAGGCATATTGCTTCAGTAATAGTGGCAGCAATGCAAATAATAATGCATAGTTCAAAATTGCAACAGTTTACCAACAGTTTCATCATTATTCAATAATGTATGTACTAACCGCAGTTGATTAGGAATTTGTTTCAGTGCACTCAATAACCTTGGATCCTGTAATTGACCGCTTGTTCTGCTAGACTCGTATTAGTAGTGCTAGCGATGAGTGATATTATGGTAATTGATATTTCCTACGTACTACGGCTAGACCTGAAAGTTTTTCGGATATAGGGTACATCAAAAGAGAAACCATAATAATATTCTGTGTCATTCAATAATGACGTCACAATCAGAAATTCAAAACGTACAGACGCAAATAATTCATAAAAATGACAAACGCATTCCGTCGGTATCGGTCCTGAGCTTGTAAGCAGGACACAGTTTGTTCAAGAGGTAACAGTATATATAACACATCTCTACTCTGACAGTGATGAAAACTGTGTGTATTTATTAGTTATTAGTATTATTAGTTACTATTATTAAGTACAGTGATCATGTGTACAGACACAAACTTCTGAAAAGTCTCTACAGCTGACAGCTGTGATCAGCTGATCGGCCGTCATCAGAAACAGACATCGCTTCATTTTACGCTTCAGAAGAAAGGACGGCTCATGTATCTTAATTTAGTTTATTCTAAGGGCCTGTCTCCACACATCAGCCGCAGGGCGCTGGACAGCGCTTCAACCCACCCTTTCAATGGAAAAGCGCTCCGAAGGCTTTTTCCTAATGTTTGTATGACAACAATATTTTGAATATGATAACATATCACCACTGTGACCACCGTTGTATGCTAGACAGCATCGCTCCTTTGCTTTGTATGATCTATTTGGGCCACTATTTGTTTTATATTGTTGTTTCACCGATGTCTGCTTCATACGGACAATAGATAAACTCGTCATCTCTCAATCTGACAGCCGTATCGTCAGAGTAAGGCAAGCCAAGGGATACGGGGTATGGTAACAAAAACACAACACTCAATGGCAAAAGCATTCAAAGCATTACATTTCAGTCATTTAGCAGACGCTTCTATCCAAAGCGACTTACAATTCAGTATCTATCTACCATAGGCTCAGCTAAGGGAGCAATTTTGGGCTTAAGTGTCTTGCTCAAGGACACATTGACATGAGACTAGCAGAGCAGGGGATCGAACAGATGACGTCTGATTGAAAGGCGGCCCTGCTCTCTACTTAGCCGATCTGCTCCTACAAATGGGGGTTTCTGTCTTTGTTATGATAGTTTATGGGTACATCCCAAGTCTCTTAATTGCATCCCCGTTTCCCTTACTTGGGTCCTTTCCTTGCGTCTTAGTCCCTCCTCAAGGAAATCATGCGAGGAGAGAAGAAACGAGGAAATATGCTTTAAGAAAAAGAAAACTACTTGACACAACAGAGAGAATCAACCAACAAAAATTGGATTGTTTGTTAGTCCTAATCAGAGAATACACAGAGGCAGAATAACTGACGACTGTGATCCATAAGTAAGGAAATCTTTATGTAGGCAATAGTGAAAAAAGAGTATGATAGCCTACGAAGAAGTTAAACACATAGCCTAATCTAGGCTAAAAGAAACAGTTGAAGCTGCCAAATGCAGAAAGTACTATTATTTACGATGTATTACCATCACAACTGGCTATAAATCATCGACGGCGTGAATGTGTAAATAGACGGGTTTCTAATATCACTGCCTCTCTAAAGCACGATATATCTGACTATAATAACATGTGCGTATTATGATATTAATGTGTTGCTTGGATGTATTTTGCCGGGGCTTTAGAGGCAGTCATAGCGGGTTAGAGGAGAGCAGGGTCCCCCAAAGCATGTTGAAGGCTCCACACCCGCAGGAGTACGACACACTGTACAGCGGCTGATGGCTGGCACTCTGCCGTGGGGACTCCGCAGACCTCCCGCCCTCCGTTTGGTTCTCCAACATGCTCTGCGGACCCGGCTTGACTCAGACGCATATAAACGTCTATAGAAAATATGCATCACATATAAGCATCACAGCATTTAAATTAAAAATGAAGTTCACGTGAAACAACACACACCATTACTAAGGCAGAGTTTGAATTTAAATATTTGTATTTAATGGGATATATAACAATTCATAGATATAAAAACAGTTGAATATGAAGTGACATAAATAACACCACAATGAAAAATGGAATACACAACTATTACATTATAATAACAACTTTAAGGAACGCGAATACAACAACATTAAACAATGTATTATTTTACAATTTCTATCGTTCCGACACGATTGCCCGTCAATTTTATTGATACTTGGATTGGGGGTTCAATCATGTGTGGTTCGATTGGTGTCCAGAGAGCTTCTGCAATCAGAACTGTCCGACCGTCATCTAGGAGGAGGCTCAGGGTGCCTGGCTCACCCTCGACGTCCATCACGCCCAATGCCCCCACCACGTCTTCAGAGCTGACCTCCTGTCGTGAGAAATGTAGACATATACCCTTCTGTTAGATATTCTCCCTCTGTCACCAATCACCCAAACATCAATCGTACTTTTTACCATTTTTTAAATCCAAATAAACTACACAGCCCGTAGGTGCTGCTTATTCATTTTAAATGTCACCCTTTGTTCATATTTGTTTTTTTATTGTCACTTCAAATACATTTTATTTACATCACTTCAGCAGACTTCACTGTGTGTATTTTGAAGATGTGATTGTGTAAAAAGAATTGTCTAAAAAAACAAATGTCAATGTTATTTAAAAAAAATTAATAATAAATACAACAGCAACAACCAAGTAGGCCTACCTCAATTTTGGTATAGTTCGTGGACTGCAGCTGCATTCCATAGTCAGTCTGCGTGCCTTTAAGATGGGACACCTTGATACGTGTCCCAATCTGCAGCTTACTGTCCCCAGCAGCTTCCCTCCAAAGACAGAGACACATCTGTGTATCCCCCTGTAGAAGGTCATGTGAAATAATATTTTAATTTCTAATTCTCTGTCTCTTTCTCTCTCTCTCTCTCTCTCTCTCTCTCTATATATATATATATATATATATATATATATATATATATATATATATATATATATTAATGACGAAAACCATGAAATTGCTAAAAACAATTAACATTGCTAGCTAGATATCTCGGTTAGCAATCGTTAACCGAGATATCTATTCAAGCCGCCGCCAATTCACGTATGTGTGTATATACACACATACGTGAATTGGCGGCGGCTTGAAATAAGGCGTTGGGGGCTTAGTCCAGAGAAGTTTTTGTAACGCCATTCTGAAATAATACAATACACACAAAGTTATAGGATAAGTTAAGGAGTAGGCCAGTAGCCTACACGTTTTTATCTGTAACATTTCTTTTATTTCACAGTGTGTTGCCTCTTTAGCACATTATTATTAGAAACTAGTGTTTCGTATTAAAGAGTTCTTACAGTTTACCTAAAACAAGAGATAGATGTTTGATATTTGGAAATAACGATTGCTAACCGAGATATCTAGCTAGCAATGTTAATTTGTGACTGGCAAAGAAACAAAAACAAAACACACATACACACACACACACACACACACACAAGGTCCAAAGCGGTGGGATGAAAAGGCTCAGTGACTGCACAGATGTTCTCTGTGGTACGCTGTGTCCAGCCTGATGCAAGTTGTAAGAGGTGACTGTTGCTCTTTTCAAAATGTGATGATTCAAATCGTAAGTTAACCTATAAATTATCGAGTGATATTAAGAAAACATGTCACAAATTAGCCTATGTCTCAAAGTTGTTTTTTTTAAAGATGAATGAAATTGCCAGAATTTTTTGAAACATTATGGCTATATCTTGCTTAGCAATCGGTATTTCCAAACAGAAGTCATCTGTCATCTGTCTGAAACTATGTGTTTCTATTTCCAAATTTAGTTTGGAGGACAAAGCCTCCAAAGCCAAATTTCCTCATGTTTTCTTGTGTTGTGGTGGTATAGGAGCACCCCAGGTGGTGGCCTGGGAGTTTGACTCTACTGTTGCGGTACCAGCGTCAACTGAAAAGAATGTATTGGCCACAGTTTCGGAAGGGAAGAGTTTGCCACTAAATTTAATGAGGGCGGTATCTATGTAGTACGGGGCATACAGATGTATTCCATGACCTTCTCCAATCAGATCTGGGCATTCAACGGCCGGCGGGCCATACCCGGCCCGTTGGCTGTGGGACGTCAATGGGAAATTAGGAATAAAATGTAAATAATTGTACATCATGCACGGAATACAGCTGTATTGCTTTTATTTTGAAGGCGACTGTTGCTGTTTTATAATTGTGTATCTCAATTTACGTACGTTAGTATGTTCGTGGATGTGTGCGAGCAGCAGCGTCACTGCAATCACATTCCCCCGGAAGAGGACCGGTGTATCAGCTGGCCGTATCACAGCCGAGTCGGCAACCGGATTCAGCCCGACATGTTTCTTCCGCCATGCCGAGCTTACGCCGGAGCTGGGCCAGGTCATTTTGGATACGTGGGATGTGTTGAGCGGACACGGACATCTGAGGCTTTGCTAGCTAAACTGCAAAAGCAACACGCTCAGAAGACATTGGTTCTCTTTGGATCGACCTCCATATGTGAACAAACCTTCTCCGTGATGAAGTTTAACAAATTCAGATCCAGATCCTCTCTCACTGACGATCAGCTGTCAGCTGTTCTTCACATCTCACCTCACACATTCAACCTGACTTCAGAGCATCGTTCACTGAACTGAAGAACTGAACATGAGGTCACAGGACTATAAACAATAGTAATAAAAGTACAAATTTATCAGAAACATGATCCCTGTCAGTGTTTTACTATTATATATGGATATTACATATTTGTTTGGATCATTATTCCTGCTGCAGATGTTTCAGGTGGAGCTCATTTTTACTCCCTTATACTCTGTTGTTAGTTAGGAAGAGTTTGGAAAATTGTAATGTGCAAGTAGCACTTAAGCTGCCAGACTCAAGTAAAGTACCTTGAATTTGTACATGAGTACAGTACTTAAGCAAATATACTTAGTTACATTCCACCACTGATCATAATATTTACTCTTACCACTCGCAGCTTATCAAAACCATACAATTTACTGCTTTTTATAAAGGGTTGGAATAATATTGAGCAGGATTGAGTTCAGTCTCTCAGTCTCTAATGTCGCCCCTTGGGAAAAATAATTCTACTTCTACTTCTACTACTACTACTACTACTCCTACAAATACCACTACTGTTACTACTAGTACTACTACTACTTTTAATATGACTATATATTATATGAATACTTTTATGACTAATACTATGTATAGTACAACTACCACTTTTACTGCTACTACTACAACTGCTATTACTACTACTATTACTGCAACTACTACTACTACTACTACTACTGTTACTACTAAAACTACTAATAGTTATACTACTTCTACTATTACTACTACTACTACCACTACTACTATAACTTTGACAGTAAAATCGTTTAGCTTCAAGCTTTTCCTGCATTGTAATTCAGCTCTTAGCTTCTTTAGATAATACAGTTTAGCTTCCGACAGTTTTCAGCAGTACAGTTCAAGCTTTTCAATCTGAAAAGAAAGTGAAGCTGTTGGACAAAGGTAGTGCAGTAAAAGTACAATATTTTCCTCTTGGCTCTGTGTTAATGAATCTAGGGCCTGAAACAATTTAAGGTTTGACTGTATAAATAGTTTAAAAAATGGAAAGAATTCTCAAAATTCTAAAAGATTATCCACCTTGAACTGCTGAGTCAAGCAGAAGCAGTGATGAGGTGAGTATTAGACATTATAAACCCAGAGCAAAAGTGTATAAAATCAACTGTGACAAAGTACTCTTGCTTTATGGTTAAAGAGCACGTTTATATATTTTGATGTGTACATGTTGTATGAAAAGTAAAAGACATGATGTATCAATTTTTTTTGACTCTTGAATTTCCAAGTACCCTTAAACGCCTCATCTTAACCTCACTCCGGAACTAAACAGACCTTCTACATTGTTCTCTTGAGTCTTGACCGGTGAGTAACAAAGTGTGTTTCTATACTCAACGTGAAAAATTAAGCTTTCTCATTTACAATGGCGTTGCAATTGGGTTCTAACTCAAACAAGATTCAAATTTAGCAAGAAGAGCAAACTTTTTCCCGGTGAATCAAAGTAAAACTGTGTTATTGACTTGCTAATACTAGCGAAGTGCTAACGCTAGCATAGCTGCTAACGCTAACGTTCGTCATACAGAGAGGCGAAGTCCGGCTCTTTCCGGTTGACCACGTGACCCTAAACTTTGTTTATACTCTCGCTTCGCGCCGTAGCGCGAGCTCCTAGCATGAACTGAGGCGTTTATACTCTATGCTAAGCGCTGCATTATTCTCAAAAACGCCAGAGGGCAAACAAATAAAATTAACTTGAAGAATTAAAAAGACAACATGTGTAAGTCATATATATGCTCATATACTGTAGGTGTACCAAAACCGCCATAATCAAACATCTACAATGAAGAGGCTTTGTAATTATCTGTCAACTCATATCTCATATTCATGGACTACTTTATTGCCTTAATACAAACACTGTAAAGAAATTGTCAAGTATTACATGCGTTATGAAGAAACAAAGGCTGCAAAATATTTACTTATATTGAGATTTTGAAGACCTGTTTCGAAAGCATCTAAAACAAATTGGCCTATTTTGTATTATCCCTAGACATGTAAAGTGTACATGTAAGTGTTAAACTACCAAACGCCACGTCCACTTGCTGGGCCTACGGGCACCACGTGCCGGCCGTGACTGTGGAATTTTCTGAATGAATTACACATATGATGTTTGTCAATGTAAAATATTAATTTCTAAGTCAAGAACATAGCATTTTGTTGTCAAAGTGTTGAACTGTAAGACTGTAAAAAAGACTGTACTTGCATGAACAACAGGTATTTCCCATTCTTTGCTGATAAAAACAGTAGCAGGATAAAACACATGTTAGATAGGTACATTTGTAGATGAATGTAGCTAAGTTACCTAGCTAGCTAGCTAGCTAGCCACGGTAACGACCGTGCGGCTGACCTGCATGATGCTAGACCAGAGATGTAGTTCACTGATCGGTTTCACACAAAACTAAATGATACTATGACAAATGTATGACGATCTGAGACTTTCTTGACTTGCAAAATTAAATATTAAAATCACAAACATATGTGTAATTCATGGCACAATTCAAACGGGATGAAATATACATTTATCTCTCACAGTTAGCTGCTATACATAGTATTTATAAAGTCCCACAGGACACCGGCAAGGGCGTGACTTCATCTCTCTATTAACTGACAAGAAACCAGTAAGCTAATTAACGGGTTATTTCTAATATAAAACAAGTCATTTTCATCAACTTAACAAACTATCCTGACAACAATATGAAGCAGTAATGTTTGCTGTGGTAACGGTACAGTCAGTGTTATATAACGTCCATAAATATTTGGACATTGACACAATTTTCATCATTTTGGCTCTGTACACCACCACAATGGATTTGAAATGAAACAATCAAGATGTGCGTCAAGTGCAGACTTTCAGCTTTAATTTGAGGGTATTTACATCCAAATCAGGTGAACGGTGTAGGAATTACAACACATTTTATATGTGGCCCCTCCTTTTTAAGGGACCAAAAGTAATTGGACAAACTAACATAATCATCAATGTAATTGTCACTTTTAATACTTGGTTGCAAATCCTTTGCAGTCAATGACAGCCTGAAATCTGGAACCCATAGACATCACCAGACGCTGGATTTCATCCCTGGTGATGCTCTGCCAGGCCTCTACTGCAACTGTCTTCAGTTCCTGCTTGTTCTTGGGGCATTTTCCCTTCAGTTTTGTCTTCAGCAAGTGAAATGCATGCTCAATTGGATTCCGGTCAGATGATTGACTTGGCCATTGCAGAACATTCCACTTCTTTGCCTTAAAAAGCTCTTTGGTTGCTTTCGCAGTATGCTTCGGGTCATTGTCCATCTGCACTGTGAAGCGCCGTCCAATGAGTTCTGAAGCATTTGGCTGAATATGAGCAGATAATATTGCCCGAAACACTTCAGAATTCATCCTACTGCTTTTGTCAGCAGTCACATGATCAATAAATACAAGGGAACCAGTTGCATTGGCAGCCATACATGCCCACGCCATAACACTACCTCCACCATGCTTCACTGATGAGGTGGTATGCTTTGGATCATGAGCAGTTCCTTCCCTTCTCCATACTCTTCTCTTCCCATCATTCTGGTACAAGTTGATCTTTGCCTCATCTGTCCATAGGATGTTGTTCCAGAACTGTACAGGCTCTTTTAGATGTTTTTTTGGCAAACTCTAATCTGGTCTTCCTGTTTTTGAGGCTCACCAATGGTTTACATCTTGTGGTGAACCCTCTGTATTTACTCTGGTGAAGTCTTCTCTTGATTGTTGACTTTGACACAGATACGCCTACCTCCTGGAGAGTGTTCTTGATCTGGCCAACTGTTGTGAAGGGTTTTTCTTCACCAGGGAAATAATTCTTCTGTCATCCACCACAGTTGTTTTCCGTGGTCTTCCAGGTCTTTTGGTGTTGCTGAGCTCACCAGTGCGTTCTTTCTTTTTAAGAATGTACCAAACAGTTGATTTGGCCACACCTAATGTTTTTGCTATCTCTCTGATAGGTTTGTTTTGATTTTTCAGCCTAATGATGGCTTGCTTCACTGATAGTGACAGCTCTTTGGACTTCATATTGAGAGTTGACAGCAACAGATTCCAAACACAAATACCACACTTGAAATGAACTCTAGACCTTTTATCTGCTCCTTGTCAATGAAATAACGAGGGAATAACACACACCTGGCCATTGAACAGCTGAGCAGCCAATTGTCCAATTACTTTTGGTCCCTTAAAAAGGAGGGGCCACATATAAAATGTGTTGTAATTCCTACACCGTTCACCTGATTGGCACCTAAATACCCTCAAATTAAAGCTGACATCTTGATTGTTTCATTCAAAATCCATTGTGGTGGTGTACAGAGCCAAAATGATGAAAATTGTGTCAATGTCCAAATATTTATGGACCTAACTGTATAACAGTAACTACTGCCAGTGCTTTATATTGTTTTGTTTTTCCCTTATAGGAAACAAGCCTGGACTTTGAGAGCAACACTGAGATATTATCCCCTGAAAGTCCATCCTCTGGGGACCTTCAAGATGATGTCAAAAGGTTGGACATTGAATTATTATTGAAATGAACATTTCATTAACATTGAAATAAGGAATTCTTCAACTCAAAATGCAGAGAAATCCACTGAAGGGAACATTAACGACACAACCAAATCTTACTTCTTAGTTTCTTCTGCCATTGTCTTCTCTTCACTTGAGCAATCTGGAAAGAATAAAGTTTGGAGAAACACCGTCAAAGCAGAAAGATTGTCTGTGATAGGAAACCGATTCAGTCATGGTGGTTATCACACCCTTACCTAACTCTGACCCGATATGCTTCATGAATCAGCAACCTCCTCTAACACCTCTAACAATGGCGCAGCCCCCCCTCCTCCCCCCGTCTTGAATCAGCGCAAACGTTTGGGGTAAACATGTAATGCCTTTTTAAAGTCCAAACTTTCTAAAAGCGTGACAAAACAGGAAAACTTTGACGGTTCAAACACTTAAACCAGGCGAAGCAACTAATTCTAATGAATAATTCCACTGACACACTACTGTATCAGTTCACATAACTGACAGGGCGCAAATGATTGCGCTAATTGCAGAGAGGTGTCACACTTTTTTTCATTCTATTTCCATTAAAAGTAACGGAGGTAAACACAGAGAGAGAGGGACCTGCTTTTACCGTGTCTGAAGATGAGTGTCGACAGGCCAGAGGTGGGCCGTTCTGAGAAGCTTTACCAAACCCCATACTCTGATTGGCTGAGCAGCTCAGGGGGGCAACGTGACCCCCAAAGTGAGCCCGCTGTCATCATGGAAATTTAAAGAACAGACAATGATGAGATAACGTAAATGTTAATATTCTTATCACTTTCATTATTTCCCCCCATGTTTTAGGGATGCTAGAGGTTTTGACTTGAGTTGTTTTGACCAGAAATAGATTAGCAACCATTTTTCTCAAGCATTTCCATTTGTTGGGCATACTTGTTGATCATTATCAGAGAAAAGACAGATGTGATAGATTGTTTTCGTTCTGACGTTATTTCATGTCTCTTCATACCTTTATCCTTCCCCTCTCTTCCATGCCATCATACTTTTCCTCTCTCGCCATCCTGCACACTCCTTTTCACATTTTCATCGTTCCCTCTCCAGTCCATGTAGATGGAAAGATGGCCTTGTTGATATTGTAGTATGAAACCGGAAAAAAAATCTTTGCATTTAATTTTTTTGTACTTTCTCCGACACTCTTAGACACTCCCAGGTCAGGTGGTGGTCTCTTCAACTCAGAGTGTCAGGTTTCACAGATCATCCAGTCAGAGTTGGTCTTCAATACAACCCCACTCCTGTCCTCTTTCTTTTCTTGATAGCCTAGAGCCTAGAGTTTCGCTCACCAAACCCGTAAGGCACGTGACTATGCTGCCATGGGCAAGTGTGTGACAAATTCATACCTGCTCTCTGAAACGTTTATTGAGGATCAATCGTACATTCGTTAACTAGACATGGGCTATCTAGACATTCTAAATGTTTAGAATGCACATTTCTAGTCACTCTGAACAATCACAGTGACTCAATCAAGAGTGAAATCGACCAGCAATTTCACCTCTGTTGTGACTTCCTGGGCACCACCGCTTTTACGGGTGACAGGTTCCCTGAAAGTGACACGCTGGACGTAGAAGGGTTCTTTACGGGGCAGACACCCTCGCTCTGCTCTATAAGACAAGCTTCCACGCGAAGCACGCAGTAGGACTTTTGACAGACAGCAGTTTGATTCTGCTGTTCCTAGCTCTGGCCAGCAGAGGGCACTCTAGGACCTCTCTTAGAAAATGTCACAGGCCCTTTGAGCAAACTCAAGCTACAGCAGGGACCTCTGACCTCCCATTTGTAGCCACATATCCCCCGTCTACTGTTGAACTTGTCAAGAGTGATTAGGACGTACATTTAAAATGTTTACTTGTATGCATCTCAATCTGTATATTCTTTGTACTTTTAATAGTTTATCAGGTAACTCCTCGTCTCCACCTCAATCCCTATATTTTATGTATTTGTAATAGTTTCATCAGATGTCACTGTGTTTTTACTTCAGAAGATGTTAGACTGCTCCATTAGCCTGCTGGCCTCCAAAATCCCGCTATCACGGGGTTCCTCCACCGCCTCCTCATCGTGCTCATGTTCTGGACTCAAGTCCATCTCCGTGTGCATGGGGACGGCAGGGTTCGAGGCTCTCAACTGCGCCAGATGCATCACCGTCACCTGATATTTGGCTGCCTTTTGTTGTAGCTCCCGAGCACCACGGTCCAGCTCGAGGTGGCCTTTCATTTTTCAGATGGTGGGGCATGGCCGCACATACTTTCTGACAGAGAGGGCAAGCGTGAACCATCTTTGTGCGAGTCATATCTAGAAAAAAGAAAAGGAAGGAAAAAGAGCCATTTAGATACGGTATTTCATCATGCAATTCGGGGAGAGGCAAACTGTTTGCCTGTTATCTGCTGCTGCTGCCTGCTGAAATGGCGTGGAACCGCCCCGCCCTGAAGTAGAGGAATCGGGGGGCAGTCGCTCCAGCCTTGAAGGCATTCATTCCCCCATGCTCCTCAGTAAATTGCTCAGTATGGCCATCTGTAGGGTTTTTGCTTAGCCTCCAGAACACACCCTTGCTATCAAATCATTCATGCCCACATGACAGCCATGCCATAGGAACAAGCTAAAGCCACCAAACTTGACACACACCTGCTCTGGCTTCATACTAACACGCACACCAAGTTTTAGGAGAATAGCACTAAGTGACCAAGAGCTTTACACAATAGCTCTTGGTAATCTGGGCCTCTTCATCATATATGACGCAGCCTGGGATTTATTACAACGGCCGTCTATGACAGCCATACCAGAGGAAGTAGCTACAAATGCCAAACTTAATACGAAGGTGCCACAAAGTGCTGGGAACACACACACAAAATCTCAGGATTTTAGCACAAACTTGCAAGAAGTTATAGACGATCACCGTTTTGGTGATCGTGGTTATTACCCCTGTACTTAGACAACAGCATATACTAAAGGAAGCAGCTGGAAGCACCAAACTTACCACAAACGTCGTATGGTGGGCTAGAAATACGCTCCCAAAATTTCAGGAGCCTAGCACAAATTTTAAGAAATCCTTACATAACCCTAACCCTACCTCTAACTCTAAACTTAACCTTCTATGACAGCCATGCCAAAGGAACAAGCTAAAGCCACCAAACTTGACACACACCTGCTCTGGCTTCATACTAACACGCACACCAAGTTTTAGGAGAAATGCACCACGTGACCCAGCACTATGTGTAGCGTGCACAGAATGACGTCACACAGGCTCAATCTGGTGCTACACATTTAATGAAAGTGCTCTGTAACATACAAAAATATACATTTAGGTGTACAGTCGCTCCACAGCGCGTTCTACTTCTATCCTGTACAGAGATTCTCATCCTCGCGAGACTTCAGTGTGGCTCTCCGTCACAGACACTGCTTATGTCGCAACACTGACACCTACTGGCGATCCACTGGATCTACTGCCTAACATGTAGCTGATGATAAATAACGCTGTACCCTCAATTTTAACTACAATTAACACTTCCTCCTCATAAACACATAGGAAACATAGTAAACTCTCTTAACTTACATTACACCCAAACAATTATTGTACTTTCTGAACGACATATGACTTGTTGTGCCACATATACACCATCTGGGCCTCTTCATCATATATGATGCAGTCTATGACAGCCATGCTGATTCAGCATTCCAAGTATTGTTCTTCGAATCTTTATTCCACTATTTCTTCCGTCGCGCTTGAATCTCTTCTTCTTCTTCAGTTTTTAAGCTACAGAAACCGTTCAACTCTGTAAATGTTCAGCTCATAATATTTCTAATCTTTCAACTTTTTGAATTATTAAGCTTTTTGCAACCTCATTTCTGTATTTTCAGCAATGTTTTTGCAATTCATTTCAGCCATCGTCTACCCTCTTATATAGTATGTTATAACTGTACGGTGTGTTGATGGCGTTTGTTTACATGCAGGTTGCTGTGAAGCACGTGTGCAGAGACAGAGTGACGGGGTGGGGCTCTCTGGTGAGATCATACATGCAGATATAACTGTTGTATGTGCTGTGGTTCCTCTGGAGGTGGTGATGTTGAAGAAAGTGGGCGGGGCATTCGACGGCGTGGTGCGTCTGCTGGACTGGTGGGAGTAGGCGGACGGCTGGCTGATGGTGATGGAGCGTCCCGAGCTGAGCCAGAACCTGTTCGACTACATCACGGAGCGCGGCGCGCTGGACGAGGCGGCTGCGCGCGGCTTCTTCCTGCAGGTGCTGGAGGCGGTGCGTCATTGCTACGGCTGCAGCATTATCCACCGAGCCATCAAGGACGAGAACCTGCTGGTGGACCTGAGGACCGGGCAGCTCAAACTGATCGACTTTGGCTCGGGGGCCCTCCTCAAAGACGAGGCTTTCACCGAGTTCACTGGTGAGTCCGATCAGCTGAGAGAATCTGAAGAGCTGTGGGGATTGTTTCTGAAAATCTAGACGTTTTAAAATATCGGAAAGGTGTTTTGGGTCAGTGACTACCGTCCCATCATGCACCGGTTCTGTAATGTCGTCAGCGTCTCCGGGAGTATTTTCCCGCACGATGGTGATCCGTCACTTCCTGCTCCACTCTGACACACACTGTACCTGTAGTGATGTAACTCTCCTCCCTCCAGGCACGCGGGTGTATGGTCCTCCGGAGTGGATCCGGTTCCATCGGTACCATGGTCGCTCGGCCACAGTGTGGTCTCTTGGCGTGCTGCTGTACAACATGGTGTGCGGGGACATCCCCTTCCAACAGGACAAGGAGATCCTGAGAGGACGGATCTACTTCAGACGCATCATCTCCTCAGGTGAGCCGGAGCGTGACGAGATCACGCGACCAGGTTTTTACATCGACGTTTGAACAAAACCAGAGATGAGTGTTCTTCATCTCCTCCTTGTTTGTTTTTACTTCAGAGTGCCAGCAGCTGATTGGCTGGTGCCTGAGCCAGCAGCCGTCAGACCGGCCGACCCTGGAGCAGATCCTCCTCCACACGTGGGTGACTGGCAGCGACGGGCAGCGCACGGACGCCGCCAACGCCGCCAACCCCATCACACCTGACTCCTCCCCCAGCCAGCAGAGCCTCTGATTGGTCAGCGTTTGGCTGCTGGGAAGAGTTTATTTTTTTTTTGTGCTCCACAGCGACCCCCTGCTGTTCACGGGGGACGGAGCAGTTCCTCGTAGAGGCTCGACGCTCGTCGAGGGTTCATGTTCAGAGTGCCTTGAGTTTGAAAAGCTGCAGATCAGGAGTCGGAAAAGATATGTTTTTTTGAATATGTCTGCTCCCCTCTTCAGGTAAAGCTTTATTTTTCTACAGTGTCGGTTCATGGAGACGGTTGGTTGATTGTTTCTGTTGTTAAATGTTCTGTGTTGATAAACTACAACGTCTTCTCTCTGCCCTCGGTCTCTGGGTGTTAAATGCACGGTCAATGCAAATATTCAGTATTATATTTGTGTGTGTATATATATATTTTTTTATATATATATTTTGTACATTCTGTTATATTTCTTTAGTAAAGAGACATTCCTCATCATTTGTTTATTTATTTAAGTTGTCGAACTTTTCTAAAATGTTTTTACTTTTTGTAAATTTTTTTCTTTTTTTTCCTGAAAACGGGAATAAAATCAGAATCAGGATTCCTCACATTCTGATTCTGTTAGTTCATGTTAGTTCAAACAATTTTTTCATAAAACTTGTTTGTATATAAACTGATTTTCTGTGTGATTTTGTGTGTCTTTTACCTAAAAAAAAATACATAAATAATGAAGTCTCTAATAGAGGAGCAAAATACATGAATTTGAACTTTTGTTTAAGACCGCCCTGAACAAACACTTAATGTTGTGACTATTTAATTGATAATGAAATGAACAATATAGGAAGACACAACTCTTTATTTCTCATTTCAAGGGTTAAAGAAGTCTCATAGTCTTCCATTAAGGCAACGAATGTTGAAATCGCTGAATAACTGAATATAACAATATAATTTATTGATGATTTAATTGCTGAATTGAAGGTAATCCATTTAATAATCATTGAAGCTCCACGAAATGGGCAAACAAACCCCTCAGTGAACACGTGGACAGCATTGGTGTTAATCAGTGATGGTAAAGAAGTAAACTCTTATATTTTAAGCAGCACGTTCTGTGATTATTTTGTGCACATGTGTTGTAGTAATAGCTGGTTGTTGTAGTCACTGCTTGAATTCAAACCGTCACTGTTCACTCTGAATGTGGATCGGTACTTTGACTGGAGGACACACATGACACCCAGAAACATCCCGAAGAACAGAGAAAACAGACCCCACCACACACTTGTAGTGGGCCATAAGAGATCATTGAGAGAGCATTGACCAATGAATATTTCACAATTATGAAATCACTATTATGGATGATTACAAACAGTACTACGCCTCACACGGGACACCATTATGTTGAAGTTTGAGCTGGTCTGGTTGTTAGGAAATGACAAATATAATAAATGTTATCAATAGAACTCAATGTTTAAAAACATTAGATTTCAATAATAATGGGGAACCACAATGATGTTGGTTCAGTAGTTCAAAAAGGAATGAAAATGTCTACTAAAAGTAATTATTTATTATCAAAATGATACAATGTAATTAACAGGAAATCACATTTTTTACCAAAGGAAACTTTCAGCCATTTAAGGTAGACTCATAACATTGCTAATACTAAACTATCAATTTGTAACTTTGATTAATATTCAAATGAACAAGAACCAAATACCACCATATCAACAGCTGATAAATTGAAGTATTTTAGAGTTCCTGACTAGTAGTAGTAGTAGTAGTAGTCGTAGTTAGTAGCTGTAGCTGCTGATGTTAACACATCTATCGGAAATCATGAGAAAACACCGACAGCATTAATCTGATATACATCTCAGCCTGTCCTGGTTGTCATGGAAACATTCCTATGTCTGCAGTCAGTCAGCAGCTTCTTGTGAAATCAGATATAATCAGTTTCACACAACCGCAGTTCGGAAAGATGTGAATATGATCTGTAAAACTAAAGACGAGTCTCAGTAAAGCTCCACCTCGTCCTGTACGCAGACATAAACTGAGGACAGCACATGAGACAATCAGAGAGACAGACGGGCAGAGAGACGGTCCACCTGGACGTCATGGATCACCTGTTGATGATGCTGCTGTTGTTGTTGTGGATCTCAGGTAGGACTCTGAATTAGAGATGATGTGTTTTATTACAATATTTCTGTTGTATCTTTAAATCAGAGAACACACACACACACACACACACACGGGTCAACCACAAATAACTCTTTTCAAATTGGATGTAATGCATATTTGTGAACAATGTGTTTAAACTCACAAAATAAGGTCTCATTTGTTCACTTTTCAAAGTGGTTAAATATATTTTTAACAGTATTTTTTAACTTCATCTAAAAAATGTCAGGTGGCACCACCACATATTTGTAAAAATATATATATATATATATATATCTATTTCCCTACTATTCATTATCACTAATACTTTGACAAGTATCCCTCAGAGTGTCTACAATGCCAAACACATACTTATTTTGTAAATGTCTTATTTTGATATTTTCATAAAGTAACACACAAAAGTGATTTAAAAGTATCCAAATGCATTCATCAAACGTATTAACATTACATATAACATTAAATTAAAACGCTCAGCAACTGGAATGCAACACTACTACAGACTAAATACAAATGGATTGTGAACAAATACAGGTTTGAATTTGATTTAAAAAAATACTTGAATGATTTTGAAACTTGTGACAAAATATTTCAAAACGTGTTGAACCATGTAAGGTCAACATTTCAGGTATAAACACACGGAAGAAACAATAAAACTGAAAAACTATTTCATTGAAATTTCACAAAACAGTTCAAGATTATTACAATCAAATAGAAAACTTCTTACTGAAAAATATAAATCGATGTGTTATTAATTATTGACTGCATGAACTGTACCGGCCTCCATGTTTAAATAAAAACACCACGAAAGTTTCCTCTTGGTTTAGAAAACGTGATGATGTTTCCTGAACTTTGTCAAATCGAACACATTCAAGTTAAAAATCCCCCAAAAATGAATCTAATCATAAGTCATTGATTATAATTGTAGTAAATCAATATTCCTGTAATGAATGTATATTCAGTAATGGTCTCTGTGTGCAGTGTTTTATAGTGTTGGTGGTAGAGTCCTCCATAGATTCACACTCATGACTAATAGACAGGAAACGATGCAGCATGTGATCAGTGATATCAGCCTCACTGTTTCCTGTTCACTCTCCTACAGACGGATCAGAGCAGCGTCACGTTACTGCTAATGCTGACTCAACAGTTCCTGCTGATGCTGCTTCATATTAAAACACCTCAACAAGACAATCACAATGGGAGCTTTTATTGTGAAGAACTCACAGGAAACACAATGTATTCATCACTGAAATCATGACTCACTGCCTCTATATATATATATATATATATATATATATATATATACCTTATATAGATACATACATAGAATTATGGATATATTTATATATATACATACATTTATTTGTGTGTATATATATATACACACACACGTACATATACATACATATATTTAAAAATGATGGCAATAAAGTGACACTTAATATATTTGAATAGATTTTAAGTTTGATAAAAAAAAATTGAATAAATTAAAAAAAGAGTATATATAATAATAAGTATATCCAAATCAATTTCTAAAGCAAAACTGATTTATATTTACTAAGTATCGGAGAAAAAGTAATTTTGATTTACTCAATATCTGGGTGAACTTGATTTGGTTTTACTAATCCTCTGAAGGAAATTTAATTATATTTACTGATTATTTGAGATAAATTGATAAAAGCTTACTAAATATCTGGATAAACGACCAGTCACGCTGCCAATATTCTCAACGACACAGTTAAAGACTGTCAGAGGTGAATTTAATGATGAAATATTATACAAAACTTATAAAAAACTTACATTTCTGGTCTGTTTCTCTGCTGCGTTGGTGCTCAGCCTTCTGGTATCTCCGGACCGGGTAGCCTACCTTTGGACTACTGGAACAAAAAAATAAAATCACTCTTCTTCCACCTTAGCTAGACTAAAGTTAGCATATAGCAGACACCTGTAACGCCTGGAAGGGTGGAGCCAATCGAGGGCAGAGTAGGGGGCGGGTCTTTCCACAAGGCATTATGTCCCCTCCATTTACTGCCTGATAATAATCAATATAATATGCTGTTATCATAAGTAGTAGTGAGCTAATGACTGCTTCTGTCTGAAAGCTTCTCACACTGAAGTACACTCAAACAACACAAAGCTTGTTGTGATTGTATGTAATGGTGTGTGTGTGTTGGAGAAGTTTGGATGTGAGCTGCTATCTTCTTAACTTTGGACATTTGTCTTTTGTTAGCCCCTTCCCTCAGGATGCTCTGCCTTCTGAGGGAAGGGGCTGAATAAGAATTACAAATTAAATTAAAGCTGCAAGCAGCATTGATCGGGCCCTCGCAACGTCACACACGTCGAGGGTACTGGCAGGACTCTGGTTGATGCGGCAATAAATTTCTGTGACCATCATACACTGCATGCACAAGTTAGATGATATTTCCTGCGTCGACCAGCAGCATAGCAAGACCATGTTGCCAGGTCTTAAGCCTCAAATGTTTTGAGTGTACCTCCGATACAATCATAAATGTAAGCCTGTTAAGATCATTAAGAAAATGAACGTGTGAATGTGCTTCAGTATTTGTAACATAACAGACTGTCAGGTTACTGGGATGGAGTTCAACTCCCTGCAGTGTCCTACTGATTGTATTTGGACTTACATGAAAGTTAACAGAACAGCAGTGTCATTTGTTTTTACTTTAACACTTTAATTTAACACTGTTTTCATTTTAAGCTCTTCTGTAACTTTAGATTGTAGTGTGAAGCATTCATTGTAACATTTAACCTGATTCTCATGTAGAAGCTCTAGACAGATCATTTATACTAATGCCCACTGACATGGTTTGAAAAACACTGTTGATTAACTTTTGTTCTCCAAGCATCTTAGTTTGCACATATTTAGATCAGAGAAGTCTTTTTCTCATGGTGTGTCCACAAACCCTTTTTTTAAGATCAGTGTTCGGGCCGCTGTTATTATAGAATCCTGCTTACGTCCGTGGTTGCCAGTAGGTGGCGCTATGACTATGAGTTAATATTGGCATGCAGATGCCCTAAAATCATGACAGTAATCAAGCATGTCAACTTTGGGACAGTTTTGACAAAGTACAGTTGAGTTACAACAGCTTGATGGATGATGGCGAACCATGTAAAATGGCTGCTACACCAAGTCCATGTTGTTTGATGAAACCTCAAGCTTTTAGTAACTTTTAATCGCTATGGTCTTTAGATTGTTCTGACCAAATTCTAAGTTGATCGGATTAATTCACTAGGAGGAGTTCGTAGTACAGCACATGGAAATGGAAAAAAACAGGAGAAATTCATACAAAATTCAAAATGGCTGACTTCCGGTTGGGTTTAGAACATGAACCCCTAAGACTTTTTGTTAAGTCTACATGTGATACATCTGCTTACCAAATTTTATACAGCTAGGTGAAACGTACTGCGAGGGCTGCATCGTCAAAAAATTGTAGGGGGCGCTATCGAGCCAACTTGCCGCTCTGAAGCATTAAAATGACATCAGATAACTACATTCAGGATTTTAAATGTGTTTGACAAGTTTGGTTACGTTTTGAGCATTTTTAGCCCCTCAAAAACACTTTTGTTTTTCGTGGCGAAGAATGCGTCGCCACGGCAACGGCCTTTCACGAAACAACAACCTTTGAGTAACTTTTCATCACAAAGATCTTTAGATTGTACTGACCAAATTTGAAGTCGATCTGATTAATTCCCTAGGAGGAGTTCGTTAAAGTAGAGCCCCTGGAAATGTCTAAAATGACACTAGAAATTCATACAAATTTCAAAATGGCTGACTTCCGGTTGGGTTTAGGGCATGGCCCCAAGAGACTTTTATTTAAGTCCACATGTGATACATGTGCCTACCAAATTTTGTTCATCTATGTGAAACGTACTGCGAGGGCTGCTTCGTCGAAATTTTGTAGGGGGCGCTATTGAGCCGATTTAACACTCTGATTGAATAAAATCATATTATAGAACTACATTTTGGCCTTGTGATCTGTGTGTCAAGTTTGCTTGTGTTTCGAGCTTTTTTAACCTCTCCAAATGACCATCGTTTTTCACGGCGAAGACTGCGTTACCACGGCAACGGCGTTCGACGAAACATCAAAAGCTTAGAGAACTGGCATTATGAACTTCTTACATTTGTGTGGAACAAATTTGATGTTGATCTGATTTTCCAACTTAGAGAAACAAGCCAAAGTATAAAGACTTTAACTTACTGTTGCCAGTAGGTGGCGCTATGACTATGATTCAAAATTGGCTTGCAGATGTCTTCAGGCCTGGAGTTTAATCAAACATGTGAAATCTGGTAAAGATCTGATGATGCGGAGTCGAGTTACATCAGTTTATTCGTTCATGGCGAAGGATCGAAATTCGCAGAGCCGCCACGTCGCCACGCTTTGACAACTTCCTACAATTTTCACAATGAAGCATTATCAAGGTCTTAATGCTTTTGTGACAAAATTTGAGAGGGATCCGATTAATCTGTGAGCAGTAGGGTGTCAAAGTACACAACCTATGACTTCCTGTTGCCACTAGGTGGCGCTATTACTATGATTCTAAATTGTCATATACATGTGTTCAGGGTCAAGATGTTATGACATCTGAGAAATTTGGAGCAGATTAGGCAATGTACAGCCAAGTTACAACAACTTCCTGTTTCATGGCAAATGGTGTTTTTTTGCCGCCACGCCACGGACACATAGTTCGATAACTTTTTGATCTTTGAGTATCGTTTCACTGCCAAGGTCTCAAGAGCATACTGACCAAATCTGAAGGCAATCGGGTTTAATCTCTTGGAGGAGTTTGTTAAAGTACGGTGCCTTGAAACGGTCCAAAAACGTCATAAAATTCAAAATGGCCGACTTCCTGTTTGGTTTAGGATATACCTCCTTTTGACTTTTTTGTACGTCCCATCACGTTCCACACACCTACCAAATTTCATACAGCTAGGTGAAACCCAAAGTTGGGGCTACTCTGTAGGGGGCGCTATCGAGCCAAAATGTCATGCCGCAGCTGGACACCCCAATAATACTGGAATTTTCACCACGATTGAATTTTGTGCCAAATTTCAAAAGATTCCCAGTATCCCAAGCACCTCCTTTTTGCGATGAAACTGGTACGATAATAATAATAATAATAATAAAAAACATTAGAATAACAATAGGTCCTCCGCTCCGACTACGTCGGTGCTCGGGCCCTAATTAAAGCTGCGAGCAGCGATGAACGGGCCCTCGCCTCCTCCCGCACGTCGGTGGTGCCGGCGGGACTCCGGCTTGCGCGGCCACCTGATGCTGGAAAATGCAAATAGTCCACCGCTTCCTGTGTCCACTGTGTGGCGCTACAGAACACGCTCAAACATGTATTATGTTGCTCTATAACAACTGTAAACCACATCGTGTAAAAGTCATGTCAATCGGATGCTGTTTGTCAGAAAGCGCAGATTTCCTTTCGCCAGCAGGTGGCGCTGTGAGTATTAGGGGATATGAGCTTGTAGACATCCTCAGGCAGTTCAGCTATTGGAAGAGAAATAGAGTTGCATGATGTTTGGACAATGATCAAAAAGATGAGTGGGAAAAGAAAATCAGTTAAAATCCCAGTTTTGATAGATGGAGACTATCGGGCAATTACAAACGAGGAGAAAGCTGAGTTATTGGGGAAGAAGTTTGCAAATGTTCATAGCGGACGCCATTTACATGAGATGCACAGACAGAGAAAAGAAGAAATTTTAGCAGCAAATACAGAAGTTAAAAAGAAAAAGGTCAATGAAGGAACACCTCTAGATATGGAGTTTACAATACAGGAGCTGAAAACAGCGTTGGAGGGAAGTGGGTATACTGCTCCAGGTCAAGACCAACTATGCTACGCTATGTTTAGACAATTACCAGAAGAAGCCTTGGAAATAATTCTAAAATTATTTAATAAGATTTGGAGGGAAGGTGTAATGCCAAGCAGCTGGAAGAGTGCTTTGATTCTACCTTTTGGTAAACCTGGTAAAGACCTAGCAAATGCTGGCAATTACAGACCAATAGCACTGACATCTCACTTGTGCAAGTGGATGGAAAAGATAGTTACGCGCAGATTAACTTATTTTATAGAACAAAGGGGCTTGCTAAATAAATCTCAGAATGGTTTTCGTAAAGGTAGATCGACACTTGACGCTTTAATAAAAGTCAGTAACGAGGCAGAGAAAGCAATAAGTATGAAGGAGATTATGGCTATAGTTTATTTTGATATAGAGAAAGCATATGACTCCATGTGGAGAGGGTCTACTGATTAAAATGTATAGAATAGGTATTGGTGGAAGGATGTATAACTGGATATTGGATTTCTTGTCAAGTCGATCATTCAAGGTAAAAGTTGGAGATGCTGTTTCAGATGAATTCAATATTGAAAATGGGATCCCTCAAGGTAGTGTTATTAGCCCTATATTATTTAATATTATGATAAATGACATCTTTATGGATATTGACAGAAATATTGGCTCCTTACTCTATGCTGATGATGGAGCGATATGGAAAAGGGGAAAACATATTAGACAAGTGATCAGTAGCATCCAAAAGGCTATATTTAATGTTGAAAAATGGTCATATGACTGGGGGTTTAAGATGCCTGTTGCTAAGTCCTGCTACATGATAATTACCAGAAAGAGAAATATAAACAATACTCATCTTAAATTATATGGACAAAGTATGGAGAGGGTGGCAGAGTTTAAATATTTAGGTTTATGGTTTGATGAAAAATGTTTGTGGAGAACTCATATTAAGCATATCGAAACTAAATGTAAAAAGGTGCTTAATGTTATGAGAGCAGTTTCTGGTCATGAATGGGGAGCAGACAAACGGTCACTAATGGATATCTATAGGGCCATTATACAATCAAGTATAGATTATGGATGTATGGTGTATGGAGCAGCTGCTAAGAGCACATTAGAAAAGTTAGATATAATTCAGTTCAGAGCTCTGAGACTTAGCTTGGGTGCAATTAAATCTACCCCAAACAACGCTCTTCTAGTGGAAGCTGACGAACTGCCATTGAGCTTAAGACGTTCAAAACTAGCTCTGGCATATTGGGTGAAGCTAAAGGGATCAGGAGAGGAACTTCCCACAACTAATGTGCTGTGTGAATGCTGGGAATACACCCGAATTAAAGGCAAAGGGTTTGGTTGGACAGTCAGTGCAATAGCCAAAGAATATGGTTTAAATGGGTTACAGTATGGTCCCAATGCAATGTGGGGAAATGTTCCTCCTTGGATATTACCAGTTCACAATGTAGATTTATCACTCATAGAACAGAGGAACAAATGGATGGAAAGAAACTCCTATGACATTGGACATCAGACTCAAGTATACATCAACAATAATTATTATAACTATCTGCAGATTTATACAGATGGATCTAAAGACAACGGGAATGGACACGTAGGATCAGGGGTTTTCATTCCAGAATTCAGTGTGACCTTATGTAAACGAATTAATGACAGACTGTCTGTGTTCACAGCTGAAATGACTGCAATCATCTTGGGACTGCAATGGGTAGAAGAGGTCAGGCCTGAGAGAGCGCTCATCTGTTCAGATTCTGCTGCAGCTTTAAACAGCCTAAAGTCAAAACAAGCAATAAGAGAGGATTTAGTGATGGAAATATCTCTGATCATGTTGAGACTTCAAAGACTGGGAATAATTGTTAAATTTTGTTGGGTTCCTGCTCATGTAGGAGTGGAGGGCAATGAGAGAGCAGATATGATTGCAAAGAGAGCACTAAAACTAAAAGAAGAGCAAATATTGAATATTCCTTTTGGGAAGGGGGAAGCCAAAGCATTAATAAGAGAGGCAGTACGGGATTTATGGCAGAAGAAGTGGGACAACGACAACAAAGGAAGACATTATTATAACGTTCAAAAATCCATAAATGTGAAGACATACAAAGGGAAGTATAGAAGAGAGGAGGTAATAATATCGAGGTTAAGATTCGGACATACAGGACTTAACTCAACGCTGTATTTAATGGCAAAAAGGGATTCAGATAAGTGTACTGTTTGTAATGTCACTGAAGACGTGGAGCATGTTATCCTAAAATGTCGAAGATACAATTCAGAAAGGAACATCTTGAAGCAAAAAAATTCGTCAATTGGGACGGAGGTGGAGTTTGGAGGGAGTTCTTGTAGTGGACGAAGAATGGCGTGAGTGTTGCAGGGCACTATTGAGATTTCTTAAAGAAACGGGATTAGACCGTAGAATTTAGTTGTTAGCAGGTGTTGATTAGGTAAATATTATTAGTAGTATTATGTATTTATTTATGCGTTTGAATTTATTTAATTATTTTTTTAAGAACAGTAATGAAACTTTTACTCTGAAACTGCACACTCCGGTACAGTAGGTGGCGGTATGCACCTATTCAAGTTGGTTGCGACCCGCCAATCAAATTTAAAGAAGAAGAAGAAGAAGAAGACGGCAGCGGCTCGTGCAGCGGCGTCTGAAACCGGAGCGAGTGTTTACCGAGTTTACCGTGAGTACCGGGATGCAGAAAGGCCTGAAGAAGTACTTCGTCAGCATGGACGAGTACCTGTGCAGTCTAGGCCTCTACCGGAAGATGGTGGCGCGAGACGCGTCCAGTCTGTTCAGAGCCGTGTCCGAACAGGTGAGTCCGTTTAGGGGGGGGGGGGGGGGGGGGGGGGGGGGGGGGGGGGGGTCAGAGCGGCGCTAGCGCGCGCGCGTGCGTGCGTGTGTATACAGTTGTGGTCAAAAGTTTACATACACTTGTAAAGAACATAATGTCATGGCTCTCTTGAGTTTCCAGTTATTTCTACAACTCTGATTTTTCTCTCATAGAGTGATTGGAACAGATACTTCTTTGTCACAAAAAACATTCATGAAGTTTGGTTCTTTCATGACTTTATTATGGGTTAACAGAAAAAGTGATCAAATCTGCTGGGTCAAAAATATACATACAGCAGTGCTAATATTTGGTTACATGTCCCTTGGCCATTTTCACTTCAATTAGGCGCTTTTGGTAGCCATCCACAAGCTTCTGGCAAGCTTCTCGTTGAATCTTTGACCACTCCTCTTGACAGAATTGGTGCAGTTCAGTTAAATTTGATGGCTTTCTAACATGGACTTGTTTCTTCAGCATTGTCCACATGTTCTCAATGGGATTTTAGGAAGGCCATTCTAAAACCCTAATTCTAGCCTGATTTAGCCATTCCATTACCACTTTTGATGTGCGTTTGGAGTCATTGTCCTGTTGGAACACCCAACTGCGCCCAAGACCCAACCTTCGGGCTGATGATTTTAGGTTATCTTGAACAATTTGAAGGTAATCCTCCTTCTTCATTATCCCATTTCCTCTCTGTAAAGCACCAGTTCCATTGGCAGCAAAACAGCCCCACAGCATAATACTACCACCACCGTGCTTGACGGTAGGCATGGTGTTCTTGGGGTTAAAGGCCTCACCTTTTCTCCTCCAAACATATTGCTGGGCATTGTGGCCAAACAGTTGATTTTTGTTTCGTCTGACCACAGAACTTTCCTCCAGAAGGTCTTATCTTTGTCCACGTGATCAGCAGCAAACTTCAGTCGAGCCTTAAGGTGCCGCTTTTGGAGCGAGGGCTTCCTTCTTGCACGGCAGCCTCTCAGTCCATGGAGATGCAAAACACGCTTGACTGTGGACACTGACACCTGTGTTCCAGCAGCTTCTAATTCTTGGCAGATCTGCTTTTTGGTGGTTCTCGGTTGACTCTTCACCCTCCTGACCAATTTTCTCTCAGCAGCAGGTGATAGCTTGCGTTTTCTTCCTGATCGTGGCAGTGACAAAACAGTGCCATGCACTTTATACTTACAAACAATTGTTTGCACTGTTGCTCTTGGGACCTGCAGCTGCTTTGAAATGGCTCCAAGTGACTTTCCTGACTTGTTCAAGTCAATGATTCGCTTTTTCAGATCCATGCTGAGCTCCTTTGACTTTCCCATTGTAGCGTTTGTGGGCGTTTGTATCCAATGAGCCCTATTTAAATGGCCTCAGAGAAGTCACCAGCTGTAGTCACTCATAATCACTCACAAGAAGTTAAGAGGCCATGCTATGAAGCTCATTTCATTGACACAACTTTCTAAGTCACCAAAATTGCTAATTCATGTTGCTGTATGTATATTTTTGACCCAGCAGATTTGATCACTTTTTCTGTTAACCCATAATAAAGTCATGAAAGAACCAAACTTCATGAATGTTTTTTGTGACAAAGAAGTATCTGTTCCAATCACTCTATCAGAGAAAAATCAGAGTTGTAGAAATAACTGGAAACTCAAGAGAGCCATGACATTATGTTCTTTACAAGTGTATGTAAACTTTTGACCACAACTGTATATATGTATATATGTATATATATATATATATATATATATATATATATATACACACACACCGTATTTTCCGCACTATAAGGCGCACTTAAAAGCCTTTAATTTTCTCAAAAAACGACAGTGCGCCTTGTAATCCGGAGCGCCTTATATATGGATCAATTGGTTAATTGGTTGATCCATACTGGTTGTACACGGCGCTCTGTCAAAATGTTTCAGTACGACTGGTAAACTACAAAGCCGCACCGCTTGCAGCATTACGGCTACCGTAGTCAGGGGCGTCGCCGAAGTAATAGCGGTAAACACCGGTACTGTGCTTACCGCTTGACTGAGTTTGACTGAATGATTTATCTGACTGTTTTGTTGACATTCCCTTTAGCACAGCTCCATCTAGTGGATGCATAATGCAACCCCAGTCAAACGTTTGACTGTAGTAGCTTCTATTCTATGCGCCTTATAATCCGGTGCGCCCTATATATAAAAACAGTTCTAAAATAGGCCATTCATTGAAGGTGCGCCTTATAATCCGGTGCGCCTTATAGTGCGGAAAATACGGTGTGTATATATATATATGTATATGTATATATGTGTATATGTGTGTGTGTATATATGTATGTATGTATGTATATGTGTGTGTGTGTGTGTGTGTGTGTGTGTGTGTGTGTGTGTATATATGTGTGTGTGTGTGTGTGTGTGTGTGTGTGTGTGTGTGTGTGTGTTTGTGTGCTACACACCTGTACTACTCAGCACATCTGGTGTCAACTACCTGTGTGTGTGTGTGTGTGTGTGTGTGTGTGTGTGTGTGTAGTTGTATTACTCTCAGAACTACCATCAGAGGATCCGTCAGGACTGCGCCGACTTCATGAGAGCCAACAGATGCAACTTTGAACCGGTATGTTACATCATTAACTAGCTAGTTAACAGACACTTACTAGTTAATTAACATACACTAACCTGCTGGTAAACAGACACTAACCGGCTAGTTGACAGACACTGACCGGCTAGTGAACAGGCACTGACCGACTGGTGGACAGGCACTGACCGGCTAGTTGACAGGCTAGTGGACAGATACTGACCGGCTAGTGGACAGGCACTGACCGGCTAGTTGACAGGCACTGACCGGCTAGTTGACAGGCTAGTGGACAGATACTGACCGGCTAGTGGACAGGCACTGACCGGCTAGTGGACAGGCACTGACCGGCTAGTTGACAGGCTAGTGGACAGATACTGACCGGCTAGTGGACAGGCACTGACCGGCTAGTTGACAGGCACTGACCGGCTAGTGGACAGGCACTGACCGGCTAGTTGACAGATGTTGACAGGCACTGACCGGCTAGTGGACAGGCATTGACCGGCTAGTGGACAGGCACTGACCGGCTAGTGGACAGGCACTGACCGGCTAGTGGACAGATGTTGACAGGCACTGACCGGCTAGTTGACAGGCACTGACCGGCTAGTTGACAGACACTGACTGGCTAGTGGACAGGCACTGACCGGCTAGTGGACAGATACTGACCGGCTAGTGGACAGGCACTGACCGGCTAGTTGACAGACACTGACCGGTCAGTGGACAGGCATTGACCGGCTAGTGGACAGGCACTGACCGGCTAGTGGACAGATATTGACCGGCTAGTGGACAGGCACTGACCGGCTAATTGACAGACACTGAACGGCTAGTTGACAGACACTGACCGGCTAGTTGACAGGCACTGACCGGCTAGTGGACAGGCACTGACCGGCTAGTTGACAGGCACTGACCGGCTAGTGGACAGATATTGACCGGCTCGTGGACAGGCAAGGCAAGTTTAGTTGTATAGCACATTTCAACAACAAGGTAATTCAAAGTGCTTCACATAAAACCATTAAAAGCATCAAAACACAAGACAAAAGAAAAGATTTAAAAACAATTAAGAACATTCCTAGAAACATTAAAAACAGTCATTAAAACACTAAGACGCAGTTTAAGAAATAAAATACAGTATTAAAATGCAGGAGGTTGATTAATATCCTTGAATCTGGTTCAGTTATTAAAGGCAGCAGCAAACAGAAAAGTCTTCAGTCTGGATCTAAAGGAGCTGAGGGTCTCAGCAGACCTGCAGCTTTCTGGGACTTTGTTCCAGATATGTGGAGTAGAAGAACTGAACGCTGCTTCTCCATGTTTAGTTCTGACTCTGGGAACAGAAAGTAGACCGGTCCCAGACCACCCGAGGGGTCGGGATGGTTCATAAGATAGCAGCAGATCCCTAAACCATTCAGTGCTTTATAAACCAACAGCAGGATTTTAAAGTCAGTTCTTTGTTGGACAGGAAGCCAGTGAAGACCTCAGAACTGGAGTGATGTGATCCACTTTCTTGGTCTTAGTGAGGACTCTGAATCAGCTGCAGCATTCTGATTGACTTTTTACAGAGACCTGTAAACACACCGTTACAGTAGTCCAGTCTACTGAAGATAAATGATGGACACGTTGAGACATAAGTCCTCTAGTCCTTGATATGTTCTTCAGGTGATAGGACGCTGGTTTTGTGATTGTCTTGATGTGGCAGTTCAGGTTGAGGTCTGAATCCATAACTACACCTAGACTTCTGGCTTGGTTTGTGGTTTTTAATGTCAGTGATTGAAGCTTTCAATCGTTCGTCCTCGATACCAAAACCAATTACTTCTGTTTTATCTTTGTTTAATTGAAGAAAATTCTGGCTCATCCAGTTGTTGATTTGTTCAATGCATTTAGCAGCCCCTGTATGGGATTATAGTCGGCTGGTGATATAGTTATGTAGATTTGTGTGTCGTCTGCATAATTATGATAACACACAGACACTGACCGGCTAGTTGACGGGCACTAACCAGTTAGTTAACCTACACTAACCCACTAGTTAACCAGGTTGTTTACTCTTTCAGTTTGTTGAAGGTTCTTTTGAGAAATATCTGGAGCGTCTGGAGGACCCTAAGGTGAGTGTGTGTGTGTGTGTGTGTGTGTGTGTGTGTGTGTGTGTGTGTGTGTGTGTGTGTGTGTGTGTGTGTGTGTGTGTGTGTGTGTGTGAGACAGACAGGCGGGGTGTGTATGTGTAACAAGCGGTGTGTGTGTGTGTGTGTGTGTGTGTGTGTATAACAGGCGGGGTGTGTATGTGTAACAAGCGGTGTGTGTGTGTAACAGGCGGGGTGTGTATGTGTAACAAGCGGTGTGTGTAACAGGTGGGGTGTGTTTTCAGGAGACAGTGGGTCAGGTGGAGATCAAGGCTCTGTCTCAGTTCTACAGGTGAGAAACACTCAGGTACACATGATCAAGTCTTTCATTGACTACAGACAGTGACTACAGACTTTTGTACTGCAGACTGCAGACATGTGCAGTCTGTAGTACAAATGTGTTTTGTGTGCAGCCGTTGTTTCCTGATCTACCGTTACCCGGGGAAACCAGCCACGGTGATCTCAGAGGACGACTTTGTTGACAAGGTGAAGAAGTTTGTGTCGTTTATTGTATAAAAATCATCTCTCAGTATTTTCTACAATTGTTACTTTGTTGCCTAGGTGACGCTGTGTTGCTCCATCAACGGTCACTATGACATCGTTTACCCGAGGACTTACCCCGTCTCTGCTGCCCTCTGTCAGTGTGAGTACTGGTCACTGATTGGTGGCTCGGAGTGAGTGACAGCTTTAAAGGGACAGTACAACATTTGTGTGTGTGTGTGTGTGTGTGTGTGTGTGTGTGTGTGTGTGTGTGTAGCTCTTTTCTATGAGCTGCTCTACACTCAGGTGTTTGGGTTTGAGGAGGCGGAGCTCTGTCAGGCTATGGAGGCCTTCAGGGTCGGAGGTCGTCGCTATAGAAACAGCCCATCAGTGTGTAGTGACGTCGACTTTGGGTATGACACACCTGAGGACCGATGTCACAGGTACGCACACAAACATACACATAGATGATGTCATGAAACAACATTCACCCAAACTTTAGTCCTGCAGCAAAAACATTTAACAAAAAAGCAGTTTGAGTCAAAATTGTATAAATGTGTTGTAGATCATTATAACTGACAATATAATAAGATACTCTTCATCATCACTTCCTCTTTGTTCTCTGTGTTTACTGAGTCACTCTTCATTGTCACTTCCTGTTTGTTCTGTGTTTACCGAGTCACTCTTCATCGTCACTTCCTGTTTGTTCTCTGTGTTTTGATGGCTGCTCACCTGTACTGTGACATCATGTTGTACTCAGGTGTGTGTTTGTTTTGCTCCACAGGGAGGAGGCGGAGTCGGCTGGAGCTGCAGACGATAAACTGCGCACCGTGACAGCCGAGACAAAGGTGAGGGGCCGACTCGTCATGATGTCATGTGACCATATCAGGGTGTTTTGTGGTGGTTAATGAAGAGTACTCAAGTTCTTTTCTATTTTGTTTTCCACTGCAGATAGCCGCCTCTAAATCCTGACTGAAAATCAAATTGTCTAATAAACTATAGTTGTAGTGTAAAAGATTGTTACATGTTCTATTTCAAAGCCAGAATAACGTGTCGCTTTAAAACAGCGAGAGGGTTCATGTTCACTCTTACAAGAAGCCAGTCAAATCTAATAATGAGATAAAGTACTAAAGCTATCATTATCAACGTCCACGTGAATATTAAGATCACCTACAATAAGTACTTTATCTGTTTTAAGGACTAAACTTGATAAGAACTCTGGACCTGAGACGCGGTACAAGATAAATATATAGAAGTGTTTTATTATACAATCCTAAAAGCTGCATTCATCCTGACCCGTTGTTTTTAATTGGTCAGCCTCCTGCTGAAGCCCCGCCCCCTTCCAGACTGTCTCTTCCTTATAAGGTCATGAAGTCTCTGGATGGAGAAGCATACAGAAACCTGGAGTTTGACGTGTGGCAGGACACCTGTAAAGGTACGAGTCCTGGAGAGGAACCTTTTTAAAACCTCAAAACATTCATATTGTATATATAATTTAGTTTTAAATATGAGCTCATATGTACTCACAATGATGGTTTCTAACATATGAATCAATAATCAATGTTTATCTGACAGAGATGCAGAAGACGGACTACGTGGTGTTTGCAGGGAGGCAGTACTTCCTGGGAGACAAGTGTCAGGTAACATTAATACTGGAACCACTATATCCAAATACTGCTTCAGGATCAGTACTGCTGGTAGTACAGCAGTAGAGTAGTTCTCTAAAGGATTCAATGTATCTCGTATCTTTTGTACTTGTAATTCTTTAAAGGATTCGATGTGTCTCGTGTCTTTTGTACATGTAGTTCTCTAAAGGATTCATGTGTCTTTTGTGCTTGTAGTCTTTCTACTTGTGTTTCACCTGCTTTTGAAACCTCCCTCAAGGAGTTGCATCGACCAATTGGCTTGATCGAGGTCAACATGATGGTTGTCATGTGGACGTCTCTGGGACGTTGTCCTCCTGTAAGACAGCCTCAGGTGTCTCCATAGTTCCATCTGTGTCTGTCTCAGGTGCGTCTGGAGCCAAAGGGGAAGTACTACAATGCCTTCATCCAGGAAGTAGAAACACACCCATCAGCTGTCACTGTCTTCATCGAGGAGCTGGGAGAAAAGTAACACACAACCTGACTGAAACTGACTTGAGCTGAGAACCACAAAGACGTCTTTCATGTCCACATGTCCTTCTCTGTCTCAGACAACTGGTTCCTCTAACGGATCTGAAACCAGTCAATCCAGTTCCAGCCTGGAACGTTGCTGCTCCCACCAGAAAGGGAGACCTGGGTTCGTTCACTATGAGGTCCACTTTGTCCCCTCTCCAGATGTTTGGTCTAATACCTCATGTCTCTACTGACTCCATGTTTCTACTGTCTCTATTGTCTTCATGTCTCTACTGACTCCATGTCGTCTTGTCTCCATGTCACCTCGTCGCCTTGTCTCCGTGTTGCCATGTCGCCTTGTCGCCATGTCTCGCAATGTGTTGCCATGTCTCGTTATGTATCGCCATGTCTCGTTATGTGTCGCCATGTCTCGTTATGTGTCGCCATGTCTCGCTATGCGTCGCCATGTCTCACAATGTGTCTCGCCATGTGTCACCATGTGTCGCCATGGCTCGTTATGTCTCCTTGTCCTCATGTCTCACTGTCGCCTTGACTATATGTCTCGGTATATCGTTATGTCTCGTTGTGTCTCGTTATGTATTGCCATGTCTCGTTATGTCGTTATGTCTCGTTATGTGTCGCCATGTCTCGTTATGTCTCCATGTCTTCTTGTTTCACTGTCTCCATGTTTCTTCTGCCAGACACGGACCCTCGTGGTCAGCGACATCATCACCGTCATCGCTACTTCAGGAAGTCTCGTGGCAGCAACGGGTTGAAGGGGGCGGAGCTTCTAATGCCGCCGCCGTCCTACGGAGGCCCGGCTCCCTCCGCCCTGCCCCCCCGCTTCCAGCCAGCGGGCCACCCCCGCCCGCCCCCACCCCTGTCACCGGGAGCCATGACCTACGACCCCTACGCCCCCCCACACCACCACCACCACCATCCCTCAGCCAGACCTCCTCGCTACGGAGCCTCCAGGTGGGACTCAAGCAGACCAACACCTGAGTGTCACCTGTAGGTCACAAACATGTCTGAGGAACTCCGCTCTCTCTCTGTGTGTGTGTGTGTGTGTGTGTGTGTGTGTGTGCGTGCGTGCGTGCGTGCGTGCGTGCGTGTGTGTGTGTCATGGATTCCGGTCAGAAGCTCCACCCGTTTCCTGAACCGTCACTTGATTGGTCCTCAGTTGACCTATTACCACCCTGGCAGGAGATATTACCATGACTACGAGAGCTATGCCTTCAGGTCACGGTAAACATCACATGACACATGGTGACCATGACTTTGTGGTAGTCTAACAGGACTACCACAAAGACAAACTTTTGTTGTTAACGTCGTTTGTTGTTGTTCAGTCGCAGTCGCCGTCAGCTGGCGGCAGCCATGAATAAAGACGGTCAGTTTGGTTTCCCCCCGGAGGTCGAGGAGGAGGAGCCGTCCGACCTGGACGCGACCATCACCTTCTACCAGCTGGACGACGCCGACGGTGTCTTCCCTCCACTGGCCGTGAGGAAAATACCTTGTCGTCGTATCTTCATGTCTCCTTGTCGTCGTGTCTTCATGTTTCCATGTCTCCTTGTCGTCTCATCCTCATGTCTCCTCGTTGTCATGTCTCCTTGGCGTCATGTGACTGTGTAATATAATGTGGCTCCTCCCCTTCTCAGGGCCCCACTGTGGCCCCTCCTCCATCCATGGGAGCTCCGCCCCCTCCCACTGGCTCCTCCTACAGAGTTCAGAGAGGCTCGGGGCCCCTCCCCCCCGCTCCTCCTCCAGGGAGCACCCCCGTCTGTTCATCAGAGGAGGACCAGGAGGACACCAGTACTTTGGAGGACCAGGGTAAGTCCTCTTTTATTGTGGAGGAGTCAGCAGGAAGTTGTTCCATGTAATCTGATTACTGTGTGTGTTTCTGTCAGTCGAGTACACTGACGATTACATCTACATCACTCAGGGTGAGTAAAGTTTACCTGGAAGTCTTCACTAAGGGACAAGGTCACAAGAAAAAGATGTGATGCAGTCTGAATGTGACCTGTTTTCAGATCAGAACTACCAGACCTCAGGTGTTTACTCTGCTGCTGAGCCCTCCACCAACCAGGTAACACACCTGACCTCAGACCTGCTGGATGTTTTCATACTGGGTTTGTGTTGTGGCATCTCAAATCTACAAATGAGACAAAACATGTTTTTCTCTTATTTTGAAAGGACGACCAGGAAAGAGGAACTGCTGACTCTCCACCGAGACCAGAGATGAACTACAGCTACACACAGCAGGTACACACCATGTTTACACATGTTGCCCTCGCCTACGTCTCACTTATGTCCCCTCGCCTACGTCCCCTCGCCAACGTCCCCTCGCCAACGTCCCTTTGCCTACGTCCCCTCGCCAACGTCCCCTCGCCTACGTCCCCTCGCCAACATCCCTTTGCCAACATCCCTTTACCTACGTCTAGGGATGCACCGATCCACGTTTTTCACTTCCGATACCGATACAGATATCTGAGGTTTAGTATCGGCCGATACCGATCTAATAGAGAAAAACAGTGCTGAATTGATTTAAAAAACGCAGCCGACGCTACGCGCCCCCAGATTGTCCATCGCTTTTCTCATGTTGCTGGCGTTGTCCCTCAGAATCACGTGGATTTTGCTCAACTGAATTTGCCACTTGTCAAACATTTCCTTCAGGCTAGCTGCTATCGCTTCGCTGGTGTGCGACCCACGAAAGTTTGTTGCATTTAATATTGCACTGTGTGGCACAAAAGTTTCATCCAGCCAGTGTGCTGTTAAACTTAAAAGTGACACAGGGGAAACGTCGGAGCTCCAGATGTCTGTCGTGAAACTTATCGATTTGACATCTTTTATCTCCTTCAATATGTGTTTGCACACTTTACCGTGCAGTTCAGGTAGCGCCGTCTCCGACAAATATTTTCGGCTTACCATGTCGTAGCGTGGTTCCAGGTGGTTAACTAGCAGCCGGAATCCCTTATCCCCGACAACTGAGAACGGCTGCCCGGTTCCAGATGGCTGATCCTTTAGCTCGCTCCATTTTGAAAACAATCTATGCGGCCAGTTCGCTAGCGCATGACGTTACGCAGAGCACAACGCATATAATTGGACTGAATAGATTTGCCTTTATGGATCGGTCACATTGTCACCGATACCCGATCTAGAATTTTTTCCTATATCGGGACCGATACAGATATTGATATCGGATCGGTGCATCTCTACCTACGTCCCCTTGCCTACGTCCCCTCGCCAACGTCCCCTCACCAACGTCCCTTTGCCTATGTCCCTTTGCCTACGTCCCCTCGCCAACGTCCCCTCGCCTCGACTGCGTCCCGTGATCCTCTTCCTCACCCCCCTCTCACCATCGTTGTCAACATTGTCACTCGGCCGACGCATCTGATCTTCTCTTCACTTAAAACACGACGATAGCCGACTGAACTTCCTGAAATGGTTTGATTCTGAACTAATCCCTGTGTGTGTGTGTGTGTGTGTGTGTGTGTGTGTGTGTGTGTGTGTGTGTGTGTTTTTTCAGGTAGTGAAACCATTAGTCATTTGCTCTTCACCCTCCTCTTCCTCCTCCTCACCCTCTTCTCCATCATCACGTGTACCTGCAACTGCCCACCTGCCGGCAGGCACACAGACACGCTCAGGTACACACACACACACACACACACACACACACACACACACACACACACACACACACACACAGCAATACAACAAATGTGATTGTGTTTTGTTTTTTTTCTGTTCTTAGTTGCCATGGCGATTCCAGCCTCTTCTTCTTGGTTGGTTAATGAGTTAGGTGAGCCTGTCTGCACCAAGGTAGCTCCGCCCCCTTACTCCTATGACCCTAATGGCAACGATTTACCCCGAGGTCAGAGGTCAACCAACATAAACAACACACTGTGTCACTTTTTGTTGCAGCTTGTCGTCTCACTTCCTGGCTTGTGTGTGTGTGTGTGTGTGTGTGTGTGTGTGTGTGTGTGTGTGTGTGTGTGTGTGTGTGTGTGTGTGTGTGTGTGTATAGACTGCAGAGTTCTCCAGTATTACTTCAACTTAGGAGTCCAGGTAAGAGAATAACTAACTCTGCGCGGCCCCCCCCCCTTAACTATTTACTAACTAACCCCCCCCCCCCCTCCTCCTCTACAGTGGTACCATCAGAGCTGTTGGCAGCAGCAGCAGGCGTACCCCGCCACCTCGCCGGAGGCCTCCTACTCCTACCAGCACTACACCCCCTACCTGAACCAGGAGCCCCCCCTGCATGGTAAGACCTACTCACTCTCTGATTGGCTGCTGGGTGAGAGAGAGCTGTCAGTTCATTGGTGGAGGTGTGACCACCAATCAGCAGCATCCTCAGCTCTTATTGTCAAATGTCAAACTGACACTTTTTACTGTACTTAATTAATGAGTGAGTTAATGCGTTAGTTTGAGTGAGTTAATGAGTTGGTTTGAGTGAGTTAATGAGTTGGTTTGAGTGAGTTAATGCGTTAGTTTGAGTGAGTTAATGAGTTGGTTTGAGTGAGTTAATGAGTTGGTTTGAGTGAGTTAATGAGTTAGTTTGAGTTGGTTCATGAGTTGGTTCAGTGGGAGCTGCGTTCACATGCTCTGACTGTATGAAGACAGAAGAACACATGTTGCTGAAACGTGTGGAACATTGTATTCATGTTGCACAGCAGTGGAAGGTTTAAATACAGTCACACACTGAGCACAGATAGTAGAAATATAACCGTGTGAAGAATACTGCTGTTAACAAGAACCTGATCTGTTTAAAGTGATTCAAACCAAATGTTATTGTACTTCTGTTCATATAGCAGTACTTTAAAATACAAGTGAGTAATACACTACTTTTAATTCATTATTGAACTTTGTGCACAACAGTGAGATTAATCAAGATTAAACATTGTAATCGTTGCCCAGCACTAATTATTATATACATTATACTTCTGCCCCCCCAGCCATCCCTCCTTTGTACCCTGAAACAGGAGGACTCCATCAACCCCCCTCCTATTACCCAGAATCCACCAGGGCAGGAGACGGACAGACTGACGGACACAGCGGCGGTCTGTACTCTGTTGTGTCATATAGTGAAGATGTGTGTGTGTATATGTGTATTTGTGTGCGTATATATGTGTGTGTGTGTGTGTGTGTGTGTGTGTGTGTGTGTGTGTGTATATATATATATATATATATCTCTCTTCTTCCTTCTCAAAACCTGCTGCCTACATTACCCACAATGCACCTCTCCCTGCTGACAGCAGTGTGGTAGGTTGTATTGTTATACAAATAAGCTTTGATATTATTATGGTCATTATTGGTTAATATTAATCGTATTATTAATAACAAAGATTATGATGATTATCAATCACACAAGAAGTTTTTAGATTAAACATGAGGTCATCGATGACCACGCCTTGTGATGAGGACTCATCTCTGACTCGACTGACATCACTGGAGGCTCCTCTGATCTAATGTGATCTGTTGTCTCCTCCATCAGGCCCCGCCCCCTCAGGAGAAGGCTCCTCCTCATCGACTAGCCCCGCTCCTCCAGGCACCGCCCCCTCTCTCCTGTACCAGGATCAGACGCCCCTCCCCTCTCCGTCGCTGCTGCACCTGCCGTACAAAACTTCGCCCCCCGCCACTTACCTGCCCTCGGCCCCTCCCCCTCACCTCACCCATCACTCCTCCTACTGCCTCCCCCCCTCCGCCCACTGGGGGGCGCTGCAGACTGGAGGCCACGCACAGCGGGTCTACTGCCCCGCCCCTAACTCCGCCCACGTGGTCGGTTACATCACAGCGCCGCCCCCCCACTAAGTTCCCCCCCCCCCCCATCTAACATTTGTGTTCAATGAACAGGGCTAGCAGCTAACAAGTCAGCAGGAAAACCTTGTTTATCAAACAATAAAATAATAATAAAGAGCCAAGAAGACCAAAACAAAGTAAACATTTTAATGTTGAATAGACGTTTTAAAAATCTAAATTGAACTGTAGTTTTCCTGTGTTAGCTTCACATGCTAAATGTTAGCTGGTGGCTAAGTGAATTCGAAGTGAATCACTTCCTGTTCAAAAGGTTCGTTATTTTTTTTTTTTAGAGAACCTACAACAACGTCAAGAGTTCTCATGTTTTGTCAGCCAGCCAATCAGAGAAGAGAGGGGGCGTGGCCAGTCCCTGTTTATTGATGAGGGATCTATTTGTGTTGAGTTTGTTTGTTTTTGTTTTTTTGTTTTAATAAAGTTTGTGTTTCACCAGCAGATGATGATGCTTCCTGTCGGGTCACATGACCGTTCTCATGTCTTCACGTGCTAACAGGCTAGCATCCTCAGTTTATTTGGATTTAAACGCGTGTCTCGTTGTCGTCAAGGTAACAGCTCGGGGGGGATCTCCACAGTCCAGAGGTCCCGACCCCCCCGGGTCCTCAGAGGCCCCCTGAGCCAGCGGGGGTTGGACAGGTGAGTCAGGTGTTTCTCCTGTAGACCAATCAGAACAGCCGACCGCTCCAGAGGCCGTAGCTCCTCCTCCTCCTGCAGGGAGGTGGGGCACAGCCAGGTCCCGCCCACATCCACCAATCCTTAAAAAAAGAGGTAGTCGTCACAGGTGAGGTGATGATGCCTTCAGGGACGACTCGTAAACACAGACTGACGTCACATTCTATGGAAGCCCATTCCACCAGAAACAAAACTAAAAACACAAAAAATCTCACAAAAAATCTCACAGTTAAGACTTTAAATCTCAGTTAAGACTTTAAATCTCATAGTTTCTCTTTAGTTCTTGTATTTTTTTTAATGTAAATTTTATTTTTACTAACAGTAATGGGTTTCCATACACGTCCCACCTGCCACCACGCCGCGGCCGAACCTCTCTCCGGAGTCCAGGAGCGCTCGTATCTGGACCCGGTTCATCCCCAGCGGGCCGCTCAGCACCGCCCTCCAGTCCTCATCCTGGTCCCAGTCCCGCTAGGCGATGTGGACCGCCAGGGTCTGGTTCTCCAGCGGGGCCAGCAGGGGCCTCCAGCGGCTCTCCACCGTCTTCAGCCCGTCCAGAACCAGACCTGCGTACGGCTGCCGGAACGACAAGCACCGCACCTGGAGCGACATGTCTGCAAAACAAGCGCACCTTTAACAAATCACGATGTTAATACGTTTAATTATTTCATTAATATAAATGTTTGACCGTTATTACAGTAACACATTCACTGTGATCATGTATTCTTTAATGAATTAGTGTTTGGTTCTAGACAGAGGAACACTAAAGGAGCAGCTCTCTGAATGGAGTCTGGTAGAACGTTAGAACACGGTACTAAAGGAGCAACTGTCCGGAGAGAGAAACGGTCCGTTAATGTTCATCGTTACCGGTCAGTAAAGTATTCACGTCTCTCTTCTGTTGTTCCCGCTGCTTTCACTCACTTCCGGTCCGAGTGAGTTTCTTCTTCACGTTAAACAATGCGCAGCTCTGCTGCCCTCCACAGGTGTGTGTGTGTGTGTGTGTGTGTGTGTGTGTGTGTGTGTGTGTGTGTGTGTGTGTGTGTGTGTGTGTGTGTGTGTGTGTGTGTGTGTGCGCGCGTGTGGATTCCATAGACAGTTGTGTGTGACAATATTTCCTATAATTTTGGCCATAAATGGTGAATAGAGAGTATAAACTGTGACTGGAGCAATTTGTTTGTAAAAGTCACAGAATATTTTCCTGCTCTGCTCCACTCTGACCGTGATGTCATCACTCTAACAAGTGAATGGGGCGATTTTGCTCCGTTCGTGATTTTTGGGAAAATGGGAAAATTGATTTTACACAAATCAAGACACAAACATTCTTCTCCCACATTCCCCCTTGAGTGACTCGAGTCACTCGTACTACAAAAACGTTAGAACCTCCCGCTGGTCTTCAGGTCCATGTACTTTTGTTTCTTCTATGTTTAAATTTTCATTGGTCGGTTATCTAACATAAAGAGCTTATGCATATGTTTGTGGACCGTCTACTGTCCTAAGTTTGTCATGTTTTCTCTGTAATATTTCACTGTATTGTTACTGAATCAGTTACCTAGTTAACATACTAAGTTTACTTTCTCTTCTCTTTTAACCTCTAGCTGTGGTTCTAGACTCTTTTAGACTGGGATCAGGATTAAGGGATACAAGTTATATCTAAAAGAACAACAGTTCCCCTCTTCGGCCATTCAAGTATTTAAAATGTATCAAAACAACACATATCACCCAGAATGGTTTATTATGCACATCATTAATCGATGTTGTAGCTATCAGTGGAATGTTAACTTCAACATGTTGAAATAAATCTCCTGAGATGAGATGAGACGCCTTCATCTCTGGTTAACTGTATAATGAGACAAGTCAGTGAGGTTCATAACAAACAATAAGCAAACAAACAATTTGTAAGAAATGACATCATCTAAGTATTTATATTACATTACATTACAGTCATTTAGCAGACGCTTTTATCCAAAGCGACTTACAATAAGTGCATCAACATTGGTAATCAAAAGAACTATCACCAGAAGTCATAAGTACATTTCCTTTAAACAAGCATCTAAGAGCATGAAGCAGAGCATAACTCAGAGCCAAAGTACAGAAACAAGAAAAACAGTTAGTGCTATAAGTAATACAAATACAATTAAAGCTGCAAGCAGCATTGATCGGGCCCTCGCAACTTCACGCACGTCGAGGGTACTGGCAGGACTCTGCTTGACGTGGCCATACATTTCTGTGACCGTCATACACTGCGTGCACTAGTTAAATGATTTTTCCTGCGTCGACCTGCAGCGTAGCAAGATCATGTTGCCAGGTCTTAAGCCTCAAATGTTTTAAGTGTACCTCCAATACAATCATAGATGTAAGCCTGTTAAGATCTTTAAGAAAATGAATGTGCATGAATGCACTTCAATGTTTGAAATATAACAGACTGTCAGTTTACTGTGACGAAGTTCAACTCCCTACAGTGTCCTACTGATTGTATTTGGACTTACATAAAGTTAACAGAACAGCAGTGTCATTTGTTTTTACTTGAACACTTTAATTTGACACTGTTTTCATTTTAAGCTCTTCTGTAAATTTAGATTGTAGTGTGAAGCATTCATTGTAACATTTAACCTGATTCTCATGTAAAAGCTCTAGACAGATCATTTATACTAATGCCCACTGACATGGTTTGAAAAACACTGTTGATTAACTTTTGTTCTCCAAGCATCTTAGTTTGCACATATTTAGATCAGAGAAGTCTTTTTCTCATGGTGTGCCCACAAACCCTGTGTGGGCCGTTGTTATTATAGAATTCTGTTTACGTCGGTGGTTGCCAGTAGGTGGCGCTATGACTATGAGTTAATATTGGCATGCAGATGTCCTAAAATCACGACACGAATCATGTAAAATTGCCGCGACACCAAGTCCATGTTATCCGATGAAACATCAAGCTTTTAGTAACTTTTAATCGTTAAGGTCTTTAGGTTGTTCTGACCAAATTCTAAGCTGATCGGATTATTTCCCTAGGAGGAGTTCGTAGTGCAGCACCTGGAAAAGGAAATAAAACCACAAGAAATTCATACAAAATTCAAATTGGCTGACTTCCGGTTGGGTTTAGAGCATGGACCCCTAAGACTTTTTTTTAAGTTTACATGTGATACACCTGCTTACTTAATTTCATACATCTAGGTGAAACGTACTGCGAGGGCTGCATCGTCGAAATATTGTAGGGGGTGCTATCGAGCCGATTTGCCACTCTGAAGCATTAAAATCACATCAGATAACTACATTCAGGATTTTAAATGTGTGTGACAAGTTTGATTTTGTTTTGAGTATTTTTAGCCCCTCAAAAACACCTTTGTTTTTCATGGCGAGGAATGCATCGCCACGGCAACAGCATTTCACGAAACAACAAGCTTTGAGTAACTTTTAATCACAAAGGTCTTTAGATTGTTCTGACCAAATTCTAAGTTGATCTGATTAGTTCCCTGGAAGGAGTTCGTTAAAGTAGAGCGCCTGGAAATTGAAAAAACGACACTGGAAATTCAGACTAAATTCAAAATGGCTGACTTCCGGTTGGGTTTAGGGCATGGCCCCAAGAGACTTTTATTTAAGTCCACATGTGATACATGTGCCTACCAAATTTTGTTAATCTCTGTGAAACGTACTGCGAGGGCTGCTTCGTCGAAATTTTGTAGGGGGCGCTATTGAGCCGATTTAACACTCTGATTGAATAAAATCATATTATAGAACTACATTTTGGCCTTGTGATGGGTGTGTCAAGTTTGCCTGTGTTTCGAGCTTCTTTAACCTCTCCAAATGACCATTGTTTTTCACGGCGAAGACTGCATTACCACAGCAACGGCGTTCGACGAAACATCAAAAGCTTAGAGAACTGGCATTATGAACTTCTTACATTTGTGTGGAACAAATTTGATGTTGATCTGATTTTCCAACTAAGAGAAACAAGCCAAAGTATAAAGACTTTAACTTACTGTTGCCAGTAGGTGGCGCTATGACTATGATTCAAAATTGGCTTGCAGATGTCTTCAGGCCTGGAGTTTAATCAAACATGTGAAATCTGGTAAAGATCTGATGATGCGGAGTCGAGTTACATCAGTTTATTCGTTCATAGCGAAGGATCGAAATTCGCAGAGCCGCCACGTCGCCACGCTTTGACAACTTCCTACAATTTTCACAATGAAGCATTATCAAGGTCTTAATGCTTTTGTGACAAAATTTGAGAGGGATCCGATTAATCTGTGAGCAGTAGGGTGTCAAAGTACACAACCTATGACTTCCTGTTGCCACTAGGTGGCGCTATTACTATGATTCTAAATTGTCATATACATGTGTTCAGGGTCAGGATGTTATGACATCTGAGAAATTTGGAGCAGATTAGGCAATGTACAGCCGAGTTACAACAACTTCCTGTTTCATGGCAAATGGTGTTTTTTTGCCGCCACGCCACGGACACATAGTTCGATAACTTTTTGATCTTTGAGTATCGTTTCACTGCCAAGGTCTCAAGAGCATACTGACCAAATCTGAAGGCAATCGGGTGTAATCTCTAGGAGGAGTTCGTTAAAGTACGGCGCCTTGAAACGGTCCAAAAACGTCATCAAATTCAAAATGGCCGACTTCCTGTTTGGTTTAGGATATACCTCCTTTTGACTTTTTTGTACGTCCCATCACGTTCCACATACCTACCAAATTTCATACAGCTAGGTGAAACCCAAAGTTGGGGCTACTCTGTAGGGGGCGCTATGGAGCCAAAATGTCACGCCACAGCTGGACACCCCAATAATACTGGAATTTTCACCACGATTGAATTTTGTGCCAAATTTCAAAAGATTCCCAGTATCCCAAGCACCTCCTTTTTGCGATGAAACAAGCGATGAAACTGATGTAACCAGTAGTCCAAAGGTAGGCTACCCGGTCCGGAGATACCAGAAGGCTGAGCACCAACGCAGCAGAGAAACAGACCAGAAATGTAAGTTTTCCATAAGTTTCGTATAATATTTCATCATTAAATTCACCTCTGACAGTCTTTAACTGTGTCGTTGAGAATATTGGCAGCGTGACTGGTCGTTTATCCAGATATTTAGTAAGCTTTTATCAATTTATCTCAAATAATCAGTAAATATAATTAAATTTCCTTCAGAGGATTAGTAAAACCAAATCAAGTTCACCCAGATATTGAGTAAATCAAAATTACTTTTTCTCCGATACTTAGTAAATATAAATCAGTTTTGCTTTAGAAATTGATTTGGATATACTTATTATTATATATACTCTTTTTTTAATTTATTCAATTTTTTTTTATCAAACTTAAAATCTATTCAAATATATTAAGTGTCACTTTATTGCCATCATTTTTAAATATATGTACGTGTGTGTGTGTATATATATATACACACAAATAAATGTATGTATATATATAAATATATCCATAATTCTATGTATGTATCTATATAAGGTATATATATACAGTTGTGGTCAAAAGTTTACATACACTTGTAAAGAACATAATGTCATGGCTCTCTTGAGTTTCCAGTTATTTTTACAACTCTGATTTTTCTCTGATAGAGTGATTGGAACAGATACTTCTTTGTCACAAAAAACATTCATGAAGTTTGGTTCTTTCATGACTTTATTATGGGTTCACAGAAAAAGTGACAAAATCTGCTTGGTCAAAAATATACATACAGCAACATGAATTAACAATTTTGGTGACTTAGAAAGTTGTGTCAATGAAATGAGCTTCATAGCATGGCCTCTTAACTTCTTGTGAGTGATTATGAGTGACTACAGCTGGTGACTTCTCTGAGGCCATTTAAATAGGGCTCATTGGATACAAACGGCCACAAACGCTACAATGGGAAAGTCAAAGGAGCTCAGCATGGATCTGAAAAAGTGAATCATTGACTTGAACAAGTCACTTGGAGCCATTTCAAAGCAGCTGCAGGTCCCAAGAGCAACAGTGCAAACAATTGTTTGTAAGTATAAAGTGCATGGCACTGTTTTGTCACTGCCACGATCAGGAAGAAAACGCAAGCTATCACCTGCTGCTGAGAGAAAATTGGTCAGGAGGGTGAAGAGTCAACCGAGAACCACCAAAAAGCAGATCTGCCAAGAATTAGAAGCTGCTGGAACACAGGTGTCAGTGTCCACAGTCAAGCGTGTTTTGCATCTCCATGGACTGAGAGGCTGCCGTGCAAGAAGGAAGCCCTCGCTCCAAAAGCGGCACCTTAAGGCTCGACTGAAGTTTGCTGCTGATCACATGGACAAAGATAAGACCTTCTGGAGGAAAGTTCTGTGGTCAGACGAAACAAAAATCAACTGTTTGGCCACAATGCCCAGCAATATGTTTGGAGGAGAAAAGGTGAGGCCTTTAACCCCAAGAACACCATGCCTACCGTCAAGCACGGTGGTGGTAGTATTATGCTGTGGGGCTGTTTTGCTGCCAATGGAACTGGTGCTTTACAGAGAGGAAATGGGATAATGAAGAAGGAGGATTACCTTCAAATTGTTCAAGATAACCTAAAATCATCAGCCCGAAGGTTGGGTCTTGGGCGCAGTTGGGTGTTCCAACAGGACAATGACCCCAAACACACATCAAAAGTGGTAATGGAATGGCTAAATCAGGCTAGAATTAGGGTTTTAGAATGGCCTTCCCAAAGTCCTGACTTAAATCCCATTGAGAACATGTGGACAATGCTGAAGAAACAAGTCCATGTCAGAAAGCCTGAGTCAGCATTAGCAGTAACGTGACGCTGCTCTGATCCGTCTGTAGGAGAGTGAACAGGAAACAGTGAGGCTGATATCACTGATCACATGCTGCATCGTTTCCTGTCTATTAGTCATGAGTGTGAATCTATGGAGGACTCTACCACCAACACTATAAAACACTGCACACAGAGACCATTACTGAATATACATTCATTACAGGAATATTGATTTACTACAATTATAATCAATGACTTATGATTAGATTCATTTTTGGGGGATTTTTAACTTGAATGTGTTCGATTTGACAAAGTTCAGGAAACATCATCACGTTTTCTAAACCAAGAGGAAACTTTCGTGGTGTTTTTATTTAAACATGGAGGCCGGTACAGTTCATGCAGTCAATAATTAATAACACATCGATTTATATTTTTCAGTAAGAAGTTTTCTATTTGATTGTAATAATCTTGAACTGTTTTGTGAAATTTCAATGAAATAGTTTTTCAGTTTTATTGTTTCTTCCGTGTGTTTGTACCTGAAATGTTGACCTTACATGGTTCAACACGTTTTGAAATATTTTGTCACAAGTTTCAAAATCATTCAAGTATTTTTTTAAATCAAATTCAAACCTGTATTTGTTCACAATCCATTTGTATTTAGTTTGTAGTAGTATTGCATTCCAGTTGCTGAGCGTTTTAATTTAATGTTATATGTAATGTTAATACGTTTGATGAATGCATTTGGATACTTTTTAATCACTTTTTTGTGTTACTTTATGAAAATATCAAAATAAGACATTTACAAAATAAGTATGTGTTTGGCATTGTAGACACTCTGAGGGATACTTGTCAAAGTATTAGTGATAATGAATAGTAGGGAAATAGATATATATATATATATATATATATATATATTTTTACAAATATGTGGTGGTGCCACCTGACATTTTTTAGTTGAAGTTAAAAAATACTGTTAAAAATATATTTAACCACTTTGAAAAGTGAACAAATGAGACCTTATTTTGTGAGTTTAAACACATTGTTCACAAATATGCATTACATCCAATTTGAAAAGAGTTATTTGTGGTTGACCCGTGTGTGTGTGTGTGTGTGTGTGTTCTCTGATTTAAAGATACAACAGAAATATTGTAATAAAACACATCATCTCTAATTCAGAGTCCTACCTGAGATCCACAACAACAGCAGCATCATCAACAGGTGATCCATGACGTCCAGGTGGACCGTCTCTCTGCCCGTCTGTCTCTCTGATTGTCTCATGTGCTGTCCTCAGTTTATGTCTGCGTACAGGACGAGGTGGAGCTTTACTGAGACTTGTCTTTAGTTTTACAGATCATATTCACATCTTTCCGAACTGCGGTTGTGTGAAACTGATTATATCTGATTTCACAAGAAGCTGCTGACTGACTGCAGACATAGGAATGTTTCCATGACAACCAGGACAGGCTGAGATGTATATCAGATTAATGCTGTCGGTGTTTTCTCATGATTTCCGATAGATGTGTTAACATCAGCAGCTACAGCTACTAACTACGACTACTACTACTACTACTACTAGTCAGGAACTCTAAAATACTTCAATTTATCAGCTGTTGATATGGTGGTATTTGGTTCTTGTTCATTTGAATATTAATCAAAGTTCCAAATTGATAGTTTAGTATTAGCAATGTTATGAGTCTACCTTAAATGGCTGAAAGGTTCCTTTGGTAAAAAATGTGATTTCCTGTTAATTACATTGTATCATTTTGATAATAAATAATTACTTTTAGTAGACATTTTCATTCCTTTTTGAACTACTGAACCAACATCATTGTGGTTCCCCATTATTATTGAAATCTAATGTTTTTAAACATTGAGTTCTATTGATAACATTTATTATATTTGTCATTTCCTAACAACCAGACCAGCTCAAACTTCAACATAATGGTGTCCCGTGTGAGGCGTAGTACTGTTTGTAATCATCCATAATAGTGATTTCATAATTGTGAAATATTCATTGGTCAATGCTCTCTCAATGATCTCTTATGGCCCACTAGAAGTGTGTGGTGGGGTCTGTTTTCTCTGTTCTTCGGGATGTTTCTGGGTGTCATGTGTGTCCTCCAGTCAAAGTACCGATCCACATTCAGAGTGAACAGTGACGGTTTGAATTCAAGCAGTGACTACAACAACCAGCTATTACTACAACACATGTGCACAAAATAATCACAGAACGTGCTGCTTAAAATATAAGAGTTTACTTCTTTACCATCACTGATTAACACCAATGCTGTCCACGTGTTCACTGAGGGGTTTGTTTGCCCATTTCGTGGAGCTTCAATGATTATTAAATGGATTACCTTCAATTCAGCAATTAAATCATCAATAAATTATATTGTTATATTCAGTTATTCAGCGATTTCAACATTCGTTGCCTTAATGGAAGACTATGAGACTTCTTTAACCCTTGAAATGAGAAATAAAGAGTTGTGTCTTCCTATATTGTTCATTTCATTATCAATTAAATAGTCACAACATTAAGTGTTTGTTCAGGGCGGTCTTAAACAAAAGTTCAAATTCATGTATTTTGCTCCTCTATTAGAGACTTCATTATTTATGTATTTTTTTTTAGGTAAAAGACACACAAAATCACACAGAAAATCAGTTTATATACAAACAAGTTTTATGAAAAAATTGTTTGAACTAACATGAACTAACAGAATCAGAATGTGAGGAATCCTGATTCTGATTTTATTCCCGTTTTCAGGAAAAAAAAGATTTTTTTTTACAAAAAGTAAAAACATTTTAGAAAAGTTCGACAACTTAAATAAATAAACAAATGATGAGGAATGTCTCTTTACTAAAGAAATATAACAGAATGTACAAAATATATATATATAAAAAAAAATATATATACACACACAAATATAATACTGAATATTTGCATTGACCGTGCATTTAACACCCAGAGACCGAGGGCAGAGAGAAGACGTTGTAGTTTATCAACACAGAACATTTAACAACAGAAACAATCAACCAACCGTCTCCATGAACCGACACTGTAGAAAAATAAAGCTTTACCTGAAGAGGGGAGCAGACATATTCAAAAAAACATATCTTTTCCGACTCCTGATCTGCAGCTTTTCAAACTCAAGGCACTCTGAACATGAACCCTCGACGAGCGTCGAGCCTCTACGAGGAACTGCTCCGTCCCCCGTGAACAGCAGGGGGTCGCTGTGGAGCACAAAAAAAAAATAAACTCTTCCCAGCAGCCAAACGCTGACCAATCAGAGGCTCTGCTGGCTGGGGGAGGAGTCAGGTGTGATGGGGTTGGCGGCGTTGGCGGCGTTGGCGGCGTCCGTGCGCTGCCCGTCGCTGCCAGTCACCCACGTGTGGAGGAGGATCTGCTCCAGGGTCGGCCGGTCTGACGGCTGCTGGCTCAGGCACCAGCCAATCAGCTGCTGGCACTCTGAAGTAAAAACAAACAAGGAGGAGATGAAGAACACTCATCTCTGGTTTTGTTCAAACGTCGATGTAAAAACCTGGTCGCGTGATCTCGTCACGCTCCGGCTCACCTGAGGAGATGATGCGTCTGAAGTAGATCCGTCCTCTCAGGATCTCCTTGTCCTGTTGGAAGGGGATGTCCCCGCACACCATGTTGTACAGCAGCACGCCAAGAGACCACACTGTGGCCGAGCGACCATGGTACCGATGGAACCGGATCCACTCCGGAGGACCATACACCCGCGTGCCTGGAGGGAGGAGAGTTACATCACTACAGGTACAGTGTGTGTCAGAGTGGAGCAGGAAGTGACGGATCACCATCGTGCGGGAAAATACTCCCGGAGACGCTGACGACATTACAGAACCGGTGCATGATGGGACGGTAGTCACTGACCCAAAACACCTTTCCGATATTTTAAAACGTCTAGATTTTCAGAAACAATCCCCACAGCTCTTCAGATTCTCTCAGCTGATCGGACTCACCAGTGAACTCGGTGAAAGCCTCGTCTTTGAGGAGGGCCCCCGAGCCAAAGTCGATCAGTTTGAGCTGCCCGGTCCTCAGGTCCACCAGCAGGTTCTCGTCCTTGATGGCTCGGTGGATAATGCTGCAGCTGTAGCAATGACGCACCGCCTCCAGCACCTGCAGGAAGAAGCCGCGCGCAGCCGCCTCGTCCAGCGCGCCGCGCTCCGTGATGTAGTCGAACAGGTTCTGGCTCAGCTCGGGACGCTCCATCACCATCAGCCAGCCGTCCGCCTACTCCCACCAGTCCAGCAGACGCACCACGCCGTCGAATGCCCCGCCCACTTTCTTCAACATCACCACCTCCAGAGGAACCACAGCACATACAACAGTTATATCTGCATGTATGATCTCACCAGAGAGCCCCACCCCGTCACTCTGTCTCTGCACACGTGCTTCACAGCAACCTGCATGTAAACAAACGCCATCAACACACCGTACAGTTATAACATACTATATAAGAGGGTAGACGATGGCTGAAATGAATTGCAAAAACATTGCTGAAAATACAGAAATGAGGTTGCAAAAAGCTTAATAATTCAAAAAGTTGAAAGATTAGAAATATTATGAGCTGAACATTTACAGAGTTGAACGGTTTCTGTAGCTTAAAAACTGAAGAAGAAGAAGAGATTCAAGCGCGACGGAAGAAATAGTGGAATAAAGATTCGAAGAACAATACTTGGAATGCTGAATCAGCATGGCTGTCATAGACTGCATCATATATGATGAAGAGGCCCAGATGGTGTATATGTGGCACAACAAGTCATATGTCGTTCAGAAAGTACAATAATTGTTTGGGTGTAATGTAAGTTAAGAGAGTTTACTATGTTTCCTATGTGTTTATGAGGAGGAAGTGTTAATTGTAGTTAAAATTGAGGGTACAGCGTTATTTATCATCAGCTACATGTTAGGCAGTAGATCCAGTGGATCGCCAGTAGGTGTCAGTGTTGCGACATAAGCAGTGTCTGTGACGGAGAGCCACACTGAAGTCTCGCGAGGATGAGAATCTCTGTACAGGATAGAAGTAGAACGCGCTGTGGAGCGACTGTACACCTAAATGTATATTTTTGTATGTTACAGAGCACTTTCATTGAATGTGTAGCACCAGATTGAGCCTGTGTGACGTCATTCTGTGCACGCTACATATAGTGCTGGGTCACGTGGTGCATTTCTCCTAAAACTTGGTGTGCGTGTTAGTATGAAGCCAGAGCAGGTGTGTGTCAAGTTTGGTGGCTTTAGCTTGTTCCTTTGGCATGGCTGTCATAGAAGGTTAAGTTTAGAGTTAGAGGTAGGGTTAGGGTTATGTAAGGATTTCTTAAAATTTGTGCTAGGCTCCTGAAATTTTGGGAGCGTATTTCTAGCCCACCATACGACGTTTGTGGTAAGTTTGGTGCTTCCAGCTGCTTCCTTTAGTATATGCTGTTGTCTAAGTACAGGGGTAATAACCACGATCACCAAAACGGTGATCGTCTATAACTTCTTGCAAGTTTGTGCTAAAATCCTGAGATTTTGTGTGTGTGTTCCCAGCACTTTGTGGCACCTTCGTATTAAGTTTGGCATTTGTAGCTACTTCCTCTGGTATGGCTGTCATAGACGGCCGTTGTAATAAATCCCAGGCTGCGTCATATATGATGAAGAGGCCCAGATTACCAAGAGCTATTGTGTAAAGCTCTTGGTCACTTAGTGCTATTCTCCTAAAACTTGGTGTGCGTGTTAGTATGAAGCCAGAGCAGGTGTGTGTCAAGTTTGGTGGCTTTAGCTTGTTCCTATGGCATGGCTGTCATGTGGGCATGAATGATTTGATAGCAAGGGTGTGTTCTGGAGGCTAAGCAAAAACCCTACAGATGGCCATACTGAGCAATTTACTGAGGAGCATGGGGGAATGAATGCCTTCAAGGCTGGAGCGACTGCCCCCCGATTCCTCTACTTCAGGGCGGGGCGGTTCCACGCCATTTCAGCAGGCAGCAGCAGCAGATAACAGGCAAACAGTTTGCCTCTCCCCGAATTGCATGATGAAATACCGTATCTAAATGGCTCTTTTTCCTTCCTTTTCTTTTTTCTAGATATGACTCGCACAAAGATGGTTCACGCTTGCCCTCTCTGTCAGAAAGTATGTGCGGCCATGCCCCACCATCTGAAAAATGAAAGGCCACCTCGAGCTGGACCGTGGTGCTCGGGAGCTACAACAAAAGGCAGCCAAATATCAGGTGACGGTGATGCATCTGGCGCAGTTGAGAGCCTCGAACCCTGCCGTCCCCATGCACACGGAGATGGACTTGAGTCCAGAACATGAGCACGATGAGGAGGCGGTGGAGGAGGATGAGGAGACGGAGGAGGCGGTGGAGGAACCCCGTGATAGCGGGATTTTGGAGGCCAGCAGGCTAATGGAGCAGTCTAACATCTTCTGAAGTAAAAACACAGTGACATCTGATGAAACTATTACAAATACATAAAATATAGGGATTGAGGTGGAGACGAGGAGTTACCTGATAAACTATTAAAAGTACAAAGAATATACAGATTGAGATGCATACAAGTAAACATTTTAAATGTACGTCCTAATCACTCTTGACAAGTTCAACAGTAGACGGGGGATATGTGGCTACAAATGGGAGGTCAGAGGTCCCTGCTGTAGCTTGAGTTTGCTCAAAGGGCCTGTGACATTTTCTAAGAGAGGTCCTAGAGTGCCCTCTGCTGGCCAGAGCTAGGAACAGCAGAATCAAACTGCTGTCTGTCAAAAGTCCTACTGCGTGCTTCGCGTGGAAGCTTGTCTTATAGAGCAGAGCAAGGGTGTCTGCCCCGTAAAGAACCCTTCTACGTCCAGCGTGTGACTTTCAGGGAACCTGTCACCCGTAAAAGCGGTGGTGCCCAGGAAGTCACAACAGAGGTGAAATTGCTGGTCGATTTCACTCTTGATTGAGTCACTGTGATTGTTCAGAGTGACTAGAAATGTGCATTCTAAACATTTAGAATGTCTAGATAGCCCATGTCTAGTTAACGAATGTACGATTGATCCTCAATAAACGTTTCAGAGAGCAGGTATGAATTTGTCACACACTTGCCCATGGCAGCATAGTCACGTGCCTTACGGGTTTGGTGAGCGAAACTCTAGGCTCTAGGCTATCAAGAAAAGAAAGAGGACAGGAGTGGGGTTGTATTGAAGACCAACTCTGACTGGATGATCTGTGAAACCTGACACTCTGAGTTGAAGAGACCACCACCTGACCTGGGAGTGTCTAAGAGTGTCGGAGAAAGTACAAAAAAATGAAATGCAAAGATTTTTTTTCCGGTTTCATACTACAATATCAACAAGGCCATCTTTCCATCTACATGGACTGGAGAGGGAACGATGAAAATGTGAAAAGGAGTGTGCAGGATGGCGAGAGAGGAAAAGTATGATGGCATGGAAGAGAGGGGAAGGATAAAGGTATGAAGAGACATGAAATAACGTCAGAACGAAAACAATCTATCACATCTGTCTTTTCTCTGATAATGATCAACAAGTATGCCCAACAAATGGAAATGCTTGAGAAAAATGGTTGCTAATCTATTTCTGGTCAAAACAACTCAAGTCAAAACCTCTAGCATCCCTAAAACATGGGGGGAAATAATGAAAGTGATAAGAATATTAACATTTACGTTATCTCATCATTGTCTGTTCTTTAAATTTCCATGATGACAGCGGGCTCACTTTGGGGGTCACGTTGCCCCCCTGAGCTGCTCAGCCAATCAGAGTATGGGGTTTGGTAAAGCTTCTCAGAACGGCCCACCTCTGGCCTGTCGACACTCATCTTCAGACACGGTAAAAGCAGGTCCCTCTCTCTCTGTGTTTACCTCCGTTACTTTTAATGGAAATAGAATGAAAAAAAGTGTGACACCTCTCTGCAATTAGCGCAATCATTTGCGCCCTGTCAGTTATGTGAACTGATACAGTAGTGTGTCAGTGGAATTATTCATTAGAATTAGTTGCTTCGCCTGGTTTAAGTGTTTGAACCGTCAAAGTTTTCCTGTTTTGTCACGCTTTTAGAAAGTTTGGACTTTAAAAAGGCATTACATGTTTACCCCAAACGTTTGCGCTGATTCAAGACGGGGGGAGGAGGAGGGGGGGCTGCGCCATTGTTAGAGGTGTTAGAGGAGGTTGCTGATTCATGAAGCATATCGGGTCAGAGTTAGGTAAGGGTGTGATAACCACCATGACTGAATCGGTTTTCTATCACAGACAATCTTTCTGCTTTGACGGTGTTTCTCCAAACTTTATTCTTTCCAGATTGCTCAAGTGAAGAGAAGACAATGGCAGAAGAAACTAAGAAGTAAGATTTGGTTGTGTCGTTAATGTTCCCTTCAGTGGATTTCTCTGCATTTTGAGTTGAAGAATTCCTTATTTCAATGTTAATGAAATGTTCATTTCAATAATAATTCAATGTCCAACCTTTTGTCATCATCTTGAAGGTCCCCACAGGTGGAACATCTGGGTCATCACCAACACCAGAGGATGGACTTTCAGGGGATAATATCTCTGTGTTGCTCTCAAAGTCCAGGCTTGTTTCCTATAAGGGAAAAACAAAACAATATAAAGCACTGGCAGTAGTTACTGTTATACATTGAAGAAGGATATGAAACCCTTGTAGTTTTAAGTAAAGGTACATGATAACAACACAGCGGTGAATGTATGGTTGGGACCATGTTTGCCATTTTTTCCCATGTGATGAAAATATGACAACCTAACTCATTCTGATACAAACTGTACATTATAAAAAAGTGAATGGGCTGCAAACAAGCAGATATCAAGAGTAGATACATGCTGCAAGTTCCAAATGCAGTAGATTTTCCCATTAGTAACAATGGCAAAGTAAAATGTGAGGCGCTGCCCAGGTGTAGACATTGTAGCCAAATGTTAGGTTTGGTGAATGCATATAGCTTGCACACAACCACTAATGAATTATTTTGTCTCAAAACACCCACAACTCAAATATAGTGCAATCTCATTGTAGCTGCACATATAGCTGGGGCTCTACCCAATGTCATTTTTTGACATTTGTTTGAGGTTTACGGATGAAGCTCAGAATGTCTGTCATCTGCTTATGTCGTCATCACCCAAAAAATGTATTTCTCAAACAAAATTGTCATTGAATGAAGTGATTCATCAAATGAAATGAGGTAGTCCTTTTTATTAAATGAACTTCCTTGAATGAAAATAACTTTTGTTCACAAAATGACATAACAATAGGTGCAGAGTGCCGTGGTGCTTGCTGTCAATGAGAGAGAGAGTGACAGAGAGAGGGGAAGGGAAGGTAAAAGGTGGACTATTGCATGCAATGTTCCTTTAACTTTCTTTTGCTATACTGAATAGTTTGAAGCTTTTAAGCATCATTCATAACGTTGACACTCAAGTTACTAATATTAATAACTTACAGAAACATTGAATGCAATAGTACACCTTTCACCTTCTTTCTCACTCACACACACACAGCGAGTGACGCAGTCCTCATCTCTGTAATTGTCCAGTCCAAAACTCAAAATTGATTGAAAAAAGAACATGTTTTATTGAACAAACTATTGTGCATCAATCCATATTTTTTGGAGTTAAGGCTTTCGCTTTCGATTATACGAAAATCTTTTATTTGCGTATAATAGTTGTGTAGAATGGAGTTTGTAGTTTGTAAAAATGTGTTAGATTGTACGTTTTACCCAGATCTTTTATTTTTTGGGGGGATATTCATATTCATATTCATAAATTGTACACATGCATAAATGGACTTTTTTCGACGGTAAATGCTACAGCGGACCCGAATTCGGGTCCGTCGGGCTTTAACACAATGAATGAATAGACATGCAAAAAAAAAAAAAAGCAGTGGAGAATTCAAATGTTGATTTAGAATTTGCCTATCATCTTTTATGATTGAAGATTTGAAGCTTCCAACTCTACAGTACAGCCAGCAAGTAATCATTTCTGATTACCTGGGTGGATACTTGCATTGTAACTGGCAAGTAACAATAACAGGGTGAAGTAAACTATTAGGAGGCCTGTCATTAGGGACAGGACCAGTTCAAAGGGTTTGTTTGACACTTACCAAGCTCGTGGAAGCTGCAAGTGGCTCAGATGAAAGTTCTGATAGTGATGAGATCTCCCCATCTTTGTTTGGACTTCCTGAGGGCTAAAACAGCAGGGAGAGAGGCAGATACAGAGGACACATGTATTCGCATTTCTCAAGAAAATGAGTTTCAGAAAGAGAAAAATAGAAAAAGTGTTTAGTGTGTCAACATTAAAAATTGCAGTTCTCTGTCTCTCCCTTCGCCCTTTCTAATTGTTTCACTGCTATGAACTGGTCTGCTTGCATCAAGGAGAGAAAGAGAAAAAGAAAGAGACACACCGAGAGATAGAGATAGTTTGTGTGTGTGTGTGAGAGAGAAGAGGAGAGTGTGCATGATAGAGCTAGTTGTCATGGAGAGCTAATTAAACCTTTAAATGTGTTTGTTAAAGAATGGGGTTTGATGTTTAATTTCCAATTCAATTTGTTTCTTATATAAATGTATTATTTGTTCAAGTATTTGTTTCATTACACTTCTGTTGAGCTTTATTAACACATAGTTTAGTCATGGTGTGGTGACTGTGGCTAAGTGGAGAGCAGGGCCGTCCTTCAATCAGAGGATCGGCAGTTTGAACCCCGGCTCCTGCTCCACCAGTCGCATGTCGATGTGTCCTTGAGCAAGACACTTCACCCTGAAATGTCTCCCGTAGCTGTGCCTACGGTGTGATAGAATCTGAATTGGAAGTCGCTTTGGATAAAAGCGTCTGCTAAATCACTGTCATGTAATGTGTGAGTTTTTCAGGTCAAAGAGGCAAAGTATATAGAATTTGGGGGAAGATATGCATTTCCATCTATATATAACATACCAGCCATGAAGGCCAGGTTAAAGTAACCTATCAGGAGGCTGTCATATGGGACAAACTAAAAGCACTACTTGTTTGACACTTACCAAACACTTGGAAGACTCCAGTAGCTCAGATGGAAGGCTTGGTGTTGATGAGGTCTCCCTCTCTGGGTTTGGACTTCCTGAGGACTAAACACCAGAGACAAACACATATTACCATTTCTCCAGAACAAGACGTTCACAAAGAGCTGAAGAGCCAGATCTCTACACTCATACACACATTTTCTTTATTACTAAAACTAAAACATAATGTGCAGGAGGCCCCATTGAAAAGTCTTTGTAATTTAAGATCAGATGTTCAAGTCTTGGTTCTATGAATACTGTATCACTTTTTAAAGAGCCCCACCATCATTACCTGCATTTGGTGTTTTTCATATTCCATGTGCCTGAATAAGCATTGATTGTGATGCTTCCTCAGGCGATCTAAGCGTGCGCTCAGCCTGGTGGATGGTGCACTCTGTCTGCAGGAGGTTAAACACAGAACAGTTGATGTGACGTCTATTTACCTAGAGATCCATCACTTTTAACTTCTAATAGAAATATCTGTCATTTGAGGTGTGACCAGCTCTACAGTTAACCTGGCTATATTTAAGTCAAGAAAACTTCATGTTTACAGCTTGTGGAGATAAAGTGAATCAAGTCCATGCTTGAACCTATTCAAAGTAATAATCTTCCATACTTAAACACTTGTTATAGAGATAATAAACTGGCTTGAGTGAAGTTCAAGAAGCTCTAGTCAGTGTGTTAACCTGCACTTAATTCATCAGCTTACAGTGGCTTTCTCCAGTCAGCTGGCTTCTTAACTGGCATGACTGTCAACAAGAAGTATGGTTTCTGGGGACAGGGTAGTGGATTTCAGAGACCAGTGCAGGTAACGCTAAACGGGTTTCTAGCCTGCTTCTTACATGAGTGAGCACTTGCAGAACAGATGGAGCGGATGAAAGCAAAGATCTTTAATCGAAACGATGCGTCCTCGTATTTAAAATAGCTGCAACCAAAGTCCGACTGAAACTTAAAGTAACAAAGCAGACTAAGTCCGTTTCCACTAGTGCCCAACTGACTGTTTCTACATTTAGACCCGTTCATCGTTGAGAGGCTCTCTGTCTAACTCACTGCGCAGTTCGGCTCCGACACGACCCCCCCCCCCCACACACACACACACACACACACACACACACGCCGCCAGCAGCGTCTATCAGTAATAATTTGATAAGTAATTATAAAAAATATTCGAAATTCAAGTCTGTTACTGATCTGCAGAACTATGTAATAACCTGGTTACCTGGTGCATGCAAACACATTGGGAAGAGTAATTGAACAAAATAAGTTATGGTAACTTGAGATACTCAATATAAAAAGCTAATGATAGCTACTGGTGGCTGTAAAGTAGCAGGTGAAAAAGCTTTTATTTAAATATTTTATTAGCAGTCCATAATCTGGAAAATGCTGACAACATAGTCCAATGCTGGCGGGAAGCTATGTCACGTTAGCATAACCATCCCATGCTAATATACAATTGAGTGAGATTTTGGCCGCAAACATGTGCTTAGCCGAACAAATATCAACTAAAACGGTTAACGGTTTAGTTTTATGTAATGTTACTTACTTTGTTGTCATTTGTTTACCCTTCTTGGGCATCAGTTGCGTTTCTGTCCTGTGCGGCCTGCTGCTGATGCGTCGTGATCCTTCTGATTGTCATCAGGAAGGAGAAACTTATAGACTGCGGCGAGTGGGGGGTGGGGACAGGTGAACCGGGGAGCGCAAATGTCAGGAAAAGTGTGTTCCTCCCTCACTTCTTTGAGTCAGTGCAGAAATAGTACCATTGCATTGCTTAATTCGTGTTTCTTTAAAATATCAGTACTTCGAAAAAAAAAATATTTAAGCACATTTTGAATATCCTTATTTCTAAATTAATATTACAAAGTTGTGCTGATGTTGCAAACTATGTAAAAAAAACATAGCAAGTTGACGATCATAGTGTGCTGTATTAATAGTTTGGTATTGAATGCTTGTGTCTATAATTAATATTAATAAACATTATATAACGCATGTTCCTAATGTGTGTGTGTGTGTGTATATATATATATATATATATATATATATATATATATATATATATATATATATATATATATATATGTTTATATTGCAGGTCATTTGGAGCAAGCAGAGTGGAGTTATGAATTTTTCACACACTTACCCATGGCTCCCATTCAATAAGAGGATTTTTTTCGCATTTTCGGGGGCGGGTTCACACACGCTGTGAGCATTTGTGTCAGCGGCAAGAAGGATGGACATGGATGATGAGCTCTATGATGTGGGCACCAAAAACACAACCAATCTCCTGGATAAATTTTAAATATATGAACAACTGACGGATTTCATGCATGCGGATGTGCACGTGCCCGTGCACTGCACCACGGGTGGTAGTCGGGTTCAAGAAACTTCAAGGCTTGCAGGGTGGCCTTCACTATCCTACTACCACGCCTCTTCCCGAACACACTCAAGGACCATTACCATTTTCTGAAGAAACATATGGATATGGGCACTTACAGCCACTAGCTGGGGCGACGAGCTCACTAGGCTAAGATGGTTGTCTGGGAACCGGAGGGTCGGCAGTTCGATCCTTGGCTGGGACGTGAGCTGAGTCGAAGTATCCTTGAGCAAGACACTGTCCCCCTAGCGGCTCCCCGGGCGCCTGTCATGGGCAGCCCACTGCTCCCTGGTACAGGGATGGGTCAAATGCAGAGAAAAAATTTCCCTCAACGGGATAAATATAGTGTAATAAATAAATAATAAATAAATAAGATGGCAAAAGGGCACTGCGAAATGTAGTTGGACACACTTTAGGATATGTGGATGATAGCTTCCATCTTGTAATGATGGAAAGACCCCAGGCTTTTTAGGAAAGACCTGTACAACGTAATGGCCAATGTTGAAAACAGTCACTTACAACTTCAAGAAGTTGCTGAACAGCATCTCTGCTACAAAGTCAGGCCCACTGTCCAGAAACAGGGCTCTGGCGACACGGCAAAGTACCATGTGTTGCGGCAGGACCTCACCTTCATCCTGTCCTTGTTCGACAAGGCAGTTGAGGAGGTCAATCCTCCCTTATTACCCCTATACCTAACCCAACCCTAACCCTACATGTCATTTTTTACTAACCCTAACCGTTTTCGGACTCTTTGGTACTGGAAGCCCCCACGCCACGTCAAGGCAGAGTCCATGTGGAGTTTTTTTATTTTTATTTTTTTAAATAATAAAAATAATAATTCTAGAAATTATAGGTGTTTCATCTTCTGGAGGACTTATTTACAAAGGGTTGCAGTTACTTTTCTTGTTTGTTTCAACAGAACATTATACATTACCACTGCAAACTTGAACAACAAAAATGAAAATTACAACATCAAAAATTCCAAACTTCAACAAAATTGACTACATTAACTGTGTTTACTGTCTTCATCTAATTTTTGTCCATGACTTTTCTCTTCTGTGTAATGTTTACTCATGTCTCTTGTCTATCTTTCTTACATTATCACTGTCTGTCTTTCTTCTGCACTGTTCTCCTCTTTGCTCTGAACGCCTCAAATCATCTGGCTGGTATCTTCTCTTGTGAACATCGTTTAAGGTACTCTTTGTATGCCGTTTTGGTTGTTGTCCCTTTGTCCGTGTTCATCAGCGAAATCTCCAAATCGGTCCAAGCTTTGCTCGTTTTGGCCGGCAGGTACTTTGCCTGTGAACTCGCCATTGGCTTGATGTCATCTTGATCGCACACAGCCTGAACATCTTCAGGCACGATGTTAACTTTATGGGCTGTAATTTATGAATGTTTCCTGGAAAGAACATTTGGTACCAATTAAGAAAGAGACTTTGTGCATTTATAACACACACATACATACATATCTTTATAATATGTTTTATTTTAGTTTAACCTGGAGGGTATTTTAGTCAATACACGCACACAAATAAAATTAAATATATGGCAAATAAAGTTTCTAATAATAACTTAATGACGATTTAAATGAAGTTATTTTTTTTTTTTTACAATAATTACAACCAAATCACATTCGTCTTTCCAGGAAACTGTCAAAGAAATTATTAGAAAAAGTACAGACCTGTAAGATTAAAAGGTAATGCTTCATTTCATGGGTCCATCATTTCTGAATAATTTATAATATTTTACAAAAAGTCTCCTGGAAAGAAATGAATATTCTTTCCAGGAAATGTTATTATCTATAATTATAGACCCATAAAATCAAACGTTACGTAAATCGATCAATAAATAAATCACAATACACACAAACTGTACAGTTTCCCAGTGCTTCACATAAAACCATTAAAAGCATCAACACTTAAGGCAAAAGAAAAGGAGATTTAAAAAACAATTAATAACTTTCATTGAAACATTAAAACAATACAAAGCAGTGTAAGAAATAAAATACTGTAGTAAAATGCAGGAAATTGTTAACATTTTAAATATACGTCCTAATCACTCTTGACAAGTTCAACAGTAGATGGGGGATATGTGGCTACAAATGGGAGGTCAGAGGTCCCTGCTGTAGCTTGAGTTTGCTGAAAGGGCCTGTGACATTTTTTTTTTGTGACAATTGATAAAAGGGTTTTGCCTTTGACTAAAGGGTAGCTTTGGTTGGGGTCCTATGCCTCCTAGGCACTGGCAGGGTTAGGTTCGTTTAGGGGCGCGGCCCTCCTAAGAGGGCCACGAGGGGCACTGGCACAAGGGGGCTGCCCTTTAAAAAAAGCTTTGATAAAAGACTCCTAAAATAAATGAGAAAAAGGAATAAAAGAATAAATTATTAAAAGTTGTTTTTTAATAAAAATAATAATAATAGTTTCAAACCATTTAAGAAATAAAAATCAAATCAAAACTAAGAGCTGTAATAAAAAGAGGTTACAACAACCTAAAACCCAACAAAATAGAAATAAAGGAATACAATATTAAAGATTATTTTTTAATAAAATAACAATAAGAGTTTAAAAACAATTAAGAAATAAAACATTTTTGGCCACGGTCGTGTCAACTAATCCTTCTAGGTCTTTGTGACCCTGGAGGGCGACCAGCAGTAGGTGAACTCTCCATCGTCTCCGTACTGGTCGAGTCCTCCGAGGAAGATCTGGTCTGGATCGCAGTCCTTCAAATGGATCAATTTGCCCAGGCCCGTCAGGAAGGCAGCGTGGCGGTTGGATCCGTACTCGTTTGACAGGATGGCGACCTCATTGCTGACCTGACCGGCTCTGACAAACACTACTCGCATTATGAGGAGGTGTCTGGTCCAGGACCTTCACAACGCAGTCAATCACCTGAGTTTTGGGCAGCAGCAGAGGCTTGTTCGCTTCGTTTCCAAAGAAAGGGGAGTGGTACAGCTAGAGGAACACGAAACTGGGGCTCAGTGTTAAAACAGCTTCGCAGCAGAGCACCCACCAGCGGGGCAGTCGGAGAGGGAATGTTTAAGGGAGAGGAGGTTAAAAGTTAAAACAGGATAAGAGCTCCATGTTCCCCCCAGCCGGGGGGGGGGTGGGGGTGGGGGTGGGGGGGGGGGGGGGGGGGGGGGGGGGGGGGTACAGGTCCATCCACTGAAAGAAACCCTCGCTTTAAAAGACTGGAAATAAAATTCATAAAAACAGACAGCAGGGGATAAAAGAACAAGAACAAAATAATACATTGTGTTTCCTTAATAAATATATAAATAAAAACATAAATATAACACAATATATAACAAAATAAATTATAAAACACAACAAGAGTATAAATACACAGACACCACATCTAAAAGGTAAGTGCTTTAAAACTGGGCTGAGGGGAAAAAAAGGGGGGAAAGTAAAACCATGCAAAAGGATAAGGAAACACTGGTTAAAGGGATAAGTGCTTTAAAAATGTGTAAAATTGTGCCAAATAAAATCATCCCATGTCTGCCGTTAAAAGATTATAATGAATTAATACAATAACATAGCATATTTCTTTGCTTTGTTTCCACTGACCGTTACTTTAAGTCTCTTCTTAAAATCCTGAAATCCACAGATGAATGATGCTACTTAGTCTATTCTGATAAATCCCTGCTGTGATACATCATAACGTATTGTATTGTAATTCCTAATAATAACTTAATAAAATACAAATATTTATCGCTGCAGTTCTTTTACATTCCTTAATGCCAGTTAACAACTAATTTGAATACAGTGATATTTATATTATTTAATGTAGAGGCTCAGCTCATCATGTCACCATGTTATCTTGAGAGTTTAGATAGTAGATAGATAGATAGATGGATGGATGGATGGATAGATAGATACTTTATTCATCCTGCAATGGGACTTAAAACTTCATATTTCCCCTGTACCATGTTATCTCTGCTGTGAGCTAATTTAGTGTGCTACTGGAAGAGAGCATGTGGCAATTGTCTGCAATAATTGAATATCATAAGTGAGGGATACTTCTGTAGGCTCACCTAGCATAAGTGTTGTGAGCTAAAAAGAGTAACCTGATAATAAAAAACCCGCTTGCTTAATCGTAGCATCAGCTGCAGCATTTCCTGTTGAAATGGGATCAGAAGCGTTAGTGTGAACATCACATTTCATAACACAGACAGTTTTAGGGAATACCTTCTTTACTTGTCATCTGAATATAAGAAGTCTTCCTAGCAACTATGACAAATTAATTCATTATTTGTCTTTACTTAAGCATGAATTTGCATTTATTGGCCTGTCAGAAACATGGTTTACTGAGGACTCTAGATACATCTTTAAAATAACAAAATACAGTTCAGTTCACCATGCAAGAGAGGATGGATCTGGAGGTGGAATATCTCTGTTTATTCATGGTGACTTTCAATTCAAAATGTTGTCTTTACTCTAGTTACTTTTTCCTCTTATTCATAAAGCAACAAGAGTTACATGAGTTCTGTATTCACGATTAATAGAGCTAAACATATTAATAAAATAATGGATAATACATCGTTCCACAGTAATGTTAGGCACATCTAATGTATTAATCTAATCTAATATGTGAAACGGCAGAAAGGAACCATGAGCTCCCCATGTTCGTGAGTCTAAACTGATGTCATGTAAACGTCTCTTTCGTCCACGTCTAGTTTAGGTAGTCCAAGTGTCGGAGCTGACAGTAAAGCGTCCTTTATGTCATTAAAGGCAGCAGTCGAGCAGTCAGTCCAGGTCAGTTTGTTCTGAGCAGAAAGATGTTTACCATGAATCATAGAAGAGAGGGATGCCTCTCTTTCTGAGAAGTTTAGGATCCACTGATCTAATATGACGTCATTCATATAAAGCTCATCATTTGTTTCTTAGTTGTGTTTTAGGCACATTTTGAATTGCCTGTATTCTCTTGGGAGAGAGGGTTTTGCCCTCTGCTGTGATCACATGTCCCAGATATGAAACTATCCAGAGCAAATTTCAATTTGACGGATAGCCTTGTGACCATTTGCAGCCAACATTTAAGTAGGATAACTGTAATTGTAAATTACTCTAATCTGCATGCTTCTTCTGTTGGGCTGCAAATCATGATGTCATCAACATATTGTAACAAGGCAGAACCATTTGGTAACAATAAATCAGCCAGATTGTCTCTCAAGACACTGTTTAACGCCAGGGCATTCTGGATATCCCTGAGGACACCGGGTCCCTTTAAATTAGAAGCTACCCAAAAGTGACTCTTTGTGCACAGGTACAGAAATTAAAATATTAAAAAAAAACATTGGCCAAGTCGAAGATGGAGAAACTGTGTCTGGAGGGATGAGATACACAAGTGTGTGCACAAAGGTTCAAACTATTTCTAATATACACATATACACAAGTGTTTGCATGAAGGTTGTGAGGAATTTAAGTTTAGAAGTACAATAGTTTGATTTAAAGCACACCTAAAGAAAGTATAAAATATCATATGTTCACAAAATATTCACTTATGAAATGTATAATAGGTTTACAGTATATTCACTTGTAAAGGATAGTATAAGTGCAACATATATTACTTACAAAAGTGATAAACCACACAATCTTAATCAATTGAATGTATTAGACTAGAAGTATAGTAGTTGACTGTTTGGAGTAGAGAGAGGGCAAGGAGAGGAAGGGTGAGAGTTTCAGAGTTTTTCATGACCATATATGGAGATGTGATGGGTCGGAGGTGAATCGGCACCGCGGGAGACAGGACGGTGGTCAAGCGGGGGTCGGATGGACGAAGCTTTTACGAGGAGGTGGACCAACGGACATTACAAGGATCATCATATGGACCAATGGAGAGCATTGTCTGAGGCCAGGAGGAGACAATTGAATTTTAGCCAGCCACTGAAGTTGTTACTAGATTTTGAATGTAAACCGTTGACTTTTGGGTATAAAAACATTGTTCGGAGAGACGCTATTCAGTTCTTGGTGATCTTCTTTACTGTAAACTGGCGTTTGTTGGCCGGTTAGGGGGGTAGAGTGTTTGAACTCGGTTTCGCGATTCCTTACTGTCGACAGTGTAATTCAGTTTGTAATTGTCTTTTTAGCATTTGTGAATTATAAATACTTTTTCATTGTAAGCCGGATTCAGCTGATTTTTCTTAGCGTGACTTCGTTGCTCAAACAACAACGAAAGAGCGAGAGGTCCGCGGCCTCCTGCGAGCAGAGGTCCCACTCCATTACAATTTGGCGTCCCTGGGTGGGCATTTCTCAGTGGACCTCAGGACACGGACTGGACGAGGCGTTGACCGGCGATACCTTCGGGGCCCAACGGACGAAAGGTAGGCAGAACCTTTTTAATAAAATCTGTATAGTTATATAGGAAAAACTTAGCGAAGGTGTCGGGGGTCGGCGCTTCTGACGGCCGGATAAGAGGAGAAGCTGCAGGAGGCCGGTGAAGTATAATAACTTGAAATCTAAAGTGATGGGACTGTATTGAGTGCGGAAACACACTTACAAACTGATTACAAATTTGAGTGTGATGCATGTTTGTAAATACCGTCCAGACACCGAGCTGGACGAGAGAAAATATACCGGGACGTCCGTCAAGAGAACGGAGCGATCGCCGAGGAAAAAGCCTGGGGCTTAAAAGCACCGATTGATTAAACGATTAACAGTGAATTGCGGATAGATTACGCTCAACAGGTGACGATCTCTGAGTAGTCCTATACTGGCGTTCTGTGTTTAACAATGCGGGGGCTTATGTACTGGGTGGGAACGAATTAGTAACAGACGAAATATTGGCTGAGACTAGCAAAGCTAAGCCAACGAGGATTCGCCGTAACTCTGCCCGAAAAAGGGGGGGGGTTGATTCTCGGGTGGTAGTTCGCTGGTTTTGACTTGGGTCTAAGGAGACTGAATTCCGGGGAGGAACAGGGGAAAGTACATTGGGGATTTGTAGTTTAGTATCGTGTTTTCTTTTCAGAGCGAAGTCACGCTAACGAGTCAGTCTATTCTCCACCCGTGATGGGAGAGAATACTGATTGCTGAAGTGTGGTTTGCTGGTGTTGTATTCTCTGAGAGTGTCGCTGTGTTGTTTACATCACGTGATAAGAGAGAGTATAGTATTATAAATAAGGCTACTGAGTGGCTTAGATAATATAGAGTAGAATACATGGTGATTGAGTAAGGCGTGGATGTATTGGTTGTACTGGAGGCTGTAGGCTCTGGTGTCTAACCTTATATATTTAGATAAAAGAGGAGATTATGAGAAATAACCGGTACGTTGGTGAAAAGCCAAGTCCCGGTCTAGTGAAATAAAGAGTGTGTGTGGAGTACTGAGAGAAAGGTGGTTGAGCCCTTTGTTCTGTGAGAGGACTTCAGGCACATGTCTGTGGCCGGTAAAGTCTTTGTGTTAGCATCGAGATAGCTTGCAGCACATGTTCCCGGCTAATTAGGCTTTAGTTGTGTGTTAATTATTGGCTCATGCTAGTAGTTAGCTTAGCCTTTTGTTTTAGCCACGAGGCACGTGCTGTGAGCACATGGTTTTTGCAGAAAGTAGAACTACAAAAGTTTGCCCCCTATAGACCCGGAATAGTAAGTGCATTAGGACTACAGAAAGTCTGCCATCTGGTGGGCTGAAGAAGTAGGCACAAAATAGTTAAAAGGAAGTACATGTTTCAGATAATTACAGTAGGGTGAATTTTATAAGCATAAATTCAACATTTTGATTTAGTTGATGAAGTTAGTTTTTAATTAGATGTTTCTAATTATCACTGATACATTTAATTGTACTTGTTAGATAATTAAAACAATTTTAATCCAGTAATTGTTAAAATAATTGTAATTCAACGTTTTATATTTTATTGATAGTTTTGATTTCGCTTCTTCAATTGTAAGGCTGGTTTAATCCAATATTTTAATTTACGTTGTTGAATTTGAAATTGATCCTGAGTTTTGATTTCAATTACCATAGACCATTGAGATTTTGATTCGATATTTTAAATTTAAAATTAAAATTTTCAAGTTTTGGAGTTTTTAATTTTAATTTAGATTTTATATTAAAAAAAAATTGTTTTTATACATTTCCATTGCATACAGTTTTACACGGTCAGAATTACGATTAGAGAAGAGCTTCGTAGACAGTGAGAAGTGTGAGGTAAAAAATAAAGAAACAATAAAACAGATTAAAGATACTCCCAGGCTGCATGATGGTCACACTGAACACTAAGGAAATGGGTGGTTTCCGGAAGTGGTGGCCCCTACTGCTGATCACAGACGCAAGGTGTGGAAAGAGGCTGCAAGGGCAAGAAACGATGCCACTGCTGAGTATGAAGGAGCCAGTTTCACAAGCAAGCACGGCAAGAAAAGAGCCCTCGACAAAGAAGACAAAAGGTGCGCAGAGACCAAACGGCTGCTCACCTACTGGAAGGCAGTCGATCCGACCACCCCTGCATCTGCTGTGGGACTGCCTGAAGTCCTGAAACCAGAAGTGACAGATTTCAAACCCCATAAGGACATCACCAGTCTCGAACCGAACAACCCGGTCTACTCACCATTGTACCCGTCATTGCTAACGGAAGCACAGGCGCAGTCTGAGCTTCCCCCACCATATGATCAGAGGAAACGGAGAATGAACAATCCCTTCTTGGAAAACTTCTCAATCCAAGCACCCGTGCGCAAAATCAGGGGAGGAGAGTTGGACATGGAAACAGATGACGAAGGGGAAACTAGGAGAAGGATGAAGTCTAAATCCAAAGACCTAACCAAGTCTGTGTTGGAAATGATGCGGGAAGAAGTGAGAATATTGACTCAAGAACGAGAGAATCTAGACGGAGCAGGGCGCCAGGATTCCATCGTGAGCAGAGAAGGAGAAGAAAGTAATAAAGAGGGCTTGTGTAATTTGGAATCTGTGCGAGAACAAGATGCTGAAGGAAGTGAGCCCCAAAGTCAAGAAGAGAGCAGACTAGTGGAGATTGACACAGAATACGCATTGTATCGAATGGATGAAGAAAGAAGAGAGTTCGAAAGACTGAAACAGCAAGTACGTGCAGAGAAAGAAGAAGGGTACAGAAAGAAAGAAGAAAGAAGAAATGCAGATGTAAAGGCAGACCTCAGAGACCTAGAACGAACCTGTGCAAGTCTGCGACTAGAGGTAGAGCAAAGAAAAAGTAAAGTAGAGAAAACAAAGAAGAAGAAAGTTGAACAGAAGGACAAGGGTGAGAAGTTTGAGACGGAAGCAGTCCTGTACCTCAAACCTAGTAGATCAAAAACATCCTCAGATGACGATGACTATCCTAATAGCACTGACGAGGAAGATGGAAGTGAGGAGATGCAAGGAGCATCTGGAGGTCCTCAACCTCTCAGACGTTCCACCAGAGAAAAGAAGAAAACAAACCGCTATGCAAATTGGGTTTGTCCAGTAAGAGGTGAAATGTCAACATCATCTCCAGCCCAACAGTGCCCTCTGCTGGTGAAATCCAACGGACAAGCTGAGTTTGTGCCGTGGGGACATCGAGATATGAACATGCTACAGGAAGCACTGCCATCGCTGGGAGGAGGAGCCAACCCGTGGATCTGCCTCTTTGAAAAACTTACGGCAGCAGATAAATTGGCACTTGGAGACATACGGGCCATAATAGTTCGAGCGGAGGGAACAGTCAAAATAAATGCCCTGGAAGCAGGAACAGGAACGTCTGGCAGACCAGAAGAGACTCCATTCGATAATTTCCGAGGAATCTTTTGGAAAGTAATGCGAGAAATGTGGCCTACAAGACCAAACATGGCTGCTCTCACTGGAATGAAGATGAAACCAGAGGAGGAGATGCATCAGTATCTAAAAAGAGTGGAATCAGAGTGGTATATGGCCACAGGGGGGAGACATGACAGCAGTGAACCTACAATGGTAGTATGGCGAGATGTAGTACGGAAAGGCCTGCCCCTACCAGTTCAAACAGCGCTGGATGGAGTAGTGGGTATGAGTACCATGGAAGATGCCATATGGAGGGAACACCTCACCCATCACCTTCAAAGATATTTAGCTGTTGAAGCAAACGGAAAAGAGGAGTTAACGAAACTGTCGCAGAGACTGCTGAGGAGTCAATTAGCAGAGGCTGATGCAGAAGCGAACAAGAGGAAACAGCAGATAAGGAAACAGATGGCACTAACAGAGACTCAGACCCCTCAGCAGCCTCAAAATCAAGCTGCACCTCTGGCCACATGTCCAGCAGCCCCAGTTCCCCCAGTGGTGTACTACCAACCCCCTCCACAGTACGGAGGTAGAGGTAGAGGCAGAGGACGTGGATATGGTAGAGGGAGAGGATATCAACAAGGCAACTATGTGAGACCTGGTGATGAATGTTACATATGTGAACAAAGAGGACACTGGGCAAGAGACTGCCCATATGGACAAGGAGGAGGAATACAGTTCAGTGCACCACGAGGACGCGCTACATTTCCACCACGACAGCAGCAGTATGCAAGACCTGGTCCAGTAGAACCAACTGTAGCTCCCCTCATGAGACCTCAACATCAACAGATGTCCGTGCTGCCACCAGGAACATGGAACGGTGCTGACCAACAAGGTCAGTACTGAGGAGGCCCAGAAGATCCAGAAGCATGTGTGGTTTACAGGGCTCAGACAGAACCAATGGTGACCTGTAGCGTTGCCGGAGTTGAAATTGAAATGATGGTTGACTCTGGTGCCGCAGCCTCATGCTTACGAAACCTTAGTGGGAAAACACCCCCACTCTCAGAAGACACCATGAGAACGGTTGGATATTCGGGAAAGACAGAGGTGCAGAGATTCACAACACCATTGGAAACCACACTAGGAAGACAAAACTTGTTACATCAATTCCTGTATTCTCCGAAATGCCCTGTCAATTTAATGGGAAGAGATCTAATGACAAGAGTCGGAGCTGAAATTAAATGTTCAGCGGACGGGTTAAGGATCACTTTCAAGGGTCAGCCTCTCACTCCATGGCAGACACACGGAGAAAGAATTCTCATTATGACAAATTCCGAAGAACAAGAGGAAAAGACTGAGGTGTTTTGGGCCAGGCTGTTACCAGGAGAAAGGGAACAGCCTTGTGTCAACAAAACTTATCAAGACTGGAAGCCATGGATCAACAGTCAAGGAGCATATGGCCCTCCTATTGACCCATTTCATTGCACCTACAACTACCTGAGAACACCTGATGAAGAATATACAGATGCATGGGAGCAAGAAAGAGAAGGAGTTCAAGAAATGATTAGGATTACTGATATCTTCGTGGGTCCAGAAGGAGTAGCAGCATATTGTGAACTCACTGAAACCCAAGCACAATGGTATGAGCTGGACCATGAAAGTGTACCTCATGTCACGCTGGCCATAGCAGCCGGTCAAGAAGCCCGTTCATTAGGACCGATGATGAAAAGAGCCCAGGAAACAACAAACTGGTGTCCCACCGCCTCCCCATTACTTCACCATAGCCCAGATAAGATAATTTGGAAAATATCACATTGTAGCAGAGAAAAAGGCATATTGGAAAAGCAGGAACTGGAAAGACACCATGGTCGTGAGTTGTCAGACCATCCAGCAGCGGAAGATTTGCTAAACCGAATGCCAGAACATCTATGGGCAAAAGGAGACTATGATGTCGGCTGCACCCCCCACCATTCAGTGAAAATAGAAAAGAAATCTGGACAGCCTTCTGTGTGGAAACCACAGTATCGACTCAACAAAGATTCTGTAGAAGGGATAACAGACACCATTTATGGTCTGCTCGAAGCAGGAGTGTTGAGACCATCAGACTCTCCCTGGAACACGCCTATATTGCCTGTCCCCAAAGCTGGAGGAAAAGGTTGGAGAATGGTACATGATTTGAGGGAAGTAAATCAAGCTACCAAGACAAAAGGGATCGCAGTGCCCAACCCATATGTGGCGCTACAGAACATAAGTCCACAACACCAGTATTTCACTGTACTGGATCTGGCAAACGCATTTTTTTGCCTGCCACTCGACCCCTCAAGTCAAGAAATGTTTGCATTTACCTTTCAAGGCCAAAGATACACCTACAACCGAATGCCTCAAGGGTTTAAGGATAGCCCTGGCATATTCAATGCGGCATTGAAAGAAGATCTGAAAGAACTCAAATTGCCACAAGGAGTGACCCTGATTCAGTATGTTGATGATCTACTGTTGGCAGCTCCATCAGCAGAAAGCTGTCTAGCAGCAACGGAAGCTGTGCTGAAAAGAGTAGCGGAATGTGGCTACAAAATCAAACGACAAAAGACTCAAGTTGGAAGAAGGCAAGTGACATTCCTGGGAAGAGTACTCTCAGGAAATAAGAAGAAGATATCACCTGAGCAGAAATCAGCGGCTCTGACCTATCCCAAACCTAGAATTGTCCAAGAAATGCTCGGATTTCTGGGACTGACAGGCTACAGCCGAAGCTATGTACCAGACTATGTCAATCTCACCCAGCCACTGCGAGACATGCTGACCAAAGTTGGAAACCGAAATCTGAGGGCAGAATTGATCTGGACAATTGAAGGAGAAGAAGCATTCATCAAGACCAAGCAGTGTTTGGCTCATGCAGCCGCTCTAGCAGTTCCAGATTATGAAGCAGATTTTCATTTAGATGTAGGAGAAAAGCAAGGAGTAGTAAACGCAGTCTTATATCAGATGAGAAGAGAGGGAAGGGCAGTTTTAACTTACCATAGTTCCAAATTAGACCCCATAGAACTAGGACAAGTAGGGTGTACTAGACACCTAGCAGCAATAGCTAGGGCAGTCCAAAAGACCGCTTACTTAGTTATGTGCCACCCCTTGAAAATACACACACAGCATGGTGTAGTTGCCTATCTGGAGACTCAAGCCTTCTCACAAACAGCTATGAGAGGAGCTAAATTATCAGATACTTTGACACAACCCCACCTATCTTTCACCTCAGGAGGAGTGAATATGACGTCTGGATTGCCACATGATGAGGGCACTCATGACTGTGCAGAAGTGGCTAGAAAGGAGATAAAGTTAAGATCAGATCTTAAAGGAGAAAAGGATCCAGACGCAGATATGACACTCTTTTGTGATGGTTGTTGTTATCGAGGTCCAGCAGGTAACATAGCTTCATATGCAGTAGTGGAGCAATTACCTGATGGGACATTGGTGGAGGCGGAAGCTGCTATCATTCCTCAACCTGCCTCAGCTCAATTGGCAGAAGTGGTAGGGCTAACCCGAGCCCTTAGCTTGGCCAAGGACAGAAAAGTAAACATTTATACTGATTCGGCTTATGCTCATGGTGCAGTGCATTTAGATGGGCCTCAGTGGCTGAGGAGAGGGTTTTTGACTAGTTCAGGAGCCCTGGTTAAGCACCATGAGGCATTAAGAACTTTACTGGCTGCAGTAATGTTGCCAGCACAAATTTCTGTCATAAAATGCAGAGGTCACTCAAAGGAGGACGACCAAGAAGCAAGGGGAAATGATGCTGCCGACCTCGCAGCTAAGAAAGCTGGAGGGTACATTGGTGATGAAACACAAATGTTGGTGGTAAGTCAAAATGAATTACAAATATCCCCGACTAAAGGTGATCTTGTGTTATTGCAGAAAAAGGCTGGTGCTCATGAGCATTCTCAGTGGTTGGCTCAGGGAGCAACCTGCAAGGAAGGATTGTGGAGGTCCCATGATGGACGAATGGTAGCTTCTCCCGAACTAGTGCACTTGCTGATGATTGAAGCACATGGTCCATCTCATGAGTCAAAAAGGCGGACATGTGCAGCTTTGGAGAAGAATTGGTGGCATCCGTATTTAAAAGAGATGGTGGAAATCTTTGTTACAGACTGTGTATCCTGTAATGGCTTTAACAACAAACCAGTATATAAGTGTCCTATGGGGAGCTATCCGGTACCACAAGCTCCTTTTCAGGAAATTTGTATCGATTATACAGACATGGGAATTGATAACAGAGTGCGAGGAATGCGTTACATGTTGGTAATGGTGGATCGTTTCTCCCGATGGGTAGAGGCGATACCTTGCCGGAATGAAGATGGTGCAACAGTGGTAAAATGGCTTAGAAATGAACTAATCCCGAGATATGGTTTTCCGAGAGTTATTCAATCAGACAATGGCTCTCATTTTGCTAATGAACATCTAGCAGCGGTAGAAAAGTGCCTAGGGATCCAACATAGGTTTGGATCAGTTTATCATCCAGTATCTCAAGGTATAGTGGAGAGAGCCAATCAAACTTTGAAAAGAAAAATTGCTAAAATCTGCCACAGCACATCCATTAAATGGCCGGATGCCTTACCATTGGCACTGATGTCCATGAGAAACACAGAACATAATAACACTCATTTAACACCACATGAGATACTTACAGGCAGGCCAATGCCTGGTCCACCAAGGTCCAGCAGTCATGGCCCTAACTTAGATCTGTTAACCCTAGAAATTGAGGAGTATACTAGGGCGCTAACTAAAATGAGTCAAGTTTTGTTTTCACAGGTGACGAACGCAGAGGCAGCCGTTGACAAGGGAAAGCAGTCCCCTATTGTATTACCAGGAAGCTGGGTGTGGATAAAAGTCCATAAGCGTAAGTGGAGTGAACCAAGGTGGACTGGTCCATGGGAGGTAATATTGGCAACCTCGCATGCGGTAAAGGTAAAAAATAAACCTGGAAATAATTGGCACCACCTCACTCACTGTGCAACAACTGAGGCACCAAGCCGAACCAGAGCAGAGACTAGATTAAACATCGCCCGAGCAAATCTTGAAGCAGTAAATACACCAAAAGAGGGGTTAGATGGTACCAAAAATGATGCCTTCCCCACAGACTAAACAATGGCATTCATTTAGAGACCCTAAATTCAGTGAGCTAGGGAGGTCATTAATTATTCTTTTCTTGATTTCAGTAGTAGTAGTACTTCCGATATTAGTGTGGGAAGTTAAATATAATCAGGAACCACAAAATGAATGCAACCAGACTAAGACTCAAAGCTTGACTCTTGTAACAAACCATACTAAACTCAGAAGACGACGAAACACCTCTCTGTCACCAACTCCTAACACAAAGGTTTCCCTTAATCTTACGTTTATAGAAGGCACAACATCATCGGTACAATTTGATTTCTGTGCTGTAGTTCCCTGCTTAGGGAATGGTGCCACCTACCATTAGATGATCAAATATATGTGTATCGCTAATAACCAATGTGGCGGTCCAATCGTACAAGTGTATGGGTGTGAATGTGAGGAATGGAGATGGGCTTTTTTGTCCACTGGGAAAGAAGATTGGGGGAATAACCCCAACCCAGATCTTAAAGCCCGACTAACAATGATTAAATCTTTGACTATTAACCCTGGATGCGAGAAGGGGAATTGTAACCCCTTAATACTCACTTTAAAAAACCCTAAATTGAAAGACAGCGGAGTTTACGTATTAGCAGGTAGGGGATCTGGCATTGACTATGATCCATTGGGACTCCTTAGAATTATTGTCAAACCCACTATTAATAACAAACAGGTGACCACTGATGATCGGGTTCAACGTTTGACTGACACCTCATGGCGTAATGTATTGAGTATGGAGACTGGGTTCGGCGATTCGAATTTATGGCTCCAGTGGGTACAATATTCGACCTCAAGTGTACGAGGTACAGACTGCATAGTGTGCTCTGAACCTAGACCTTTACTCACCCCTGTCCCGTCAAAATTCCAGCCCCTTAGCTCTGCATTTGGTTGTATTTTGGCTCTATTTACTGACAGGGTTCTGCCCCTTCATCACACATGTCAAGAGTATCATTGGGCTTACCCGCCTGTGGTATTGAGTACTCCACCTTTGTTTGTGATTTCAGAAGGTGCGTTTGACTGCATAGTTTCCAACAATGCTAAAGGACCCTCAGTAGGCAATATTACTGAAGCAAATTGCAACAGTACTCACAGTGCCAAGGATTATCAATATAAAAGCGTGCTAACTCAGACAACTGCCAGAGCTGACCTGTGGTGGTGGTGTGGTAGTAGAATCATATACCCCATTTTACCTGGTAATTGGACAGGCACATGCGCGCTAGTACAACTTATCCTGCCATTTTATATTTTGCCTGTCAATGACGAAACTTATCAAGATCTTATCTCCCCGCGCACACGGATAAACAGACGATCCAAAAGAGGTGCTGATAGCCCGGGAGGCTCATTTGACAATCAAGTATATATAGATACTATTGGGGTGCCCAGGGGGGTGCCTGACAAATTTAAAGCCAGAAATCAAATTGCAGCAGGTTTAGAATCTGCCTTTTTCTGGTGGGTGACAATTAATAAAAATGTCGATTGGATTAATTATATATATTACAATCAGCAGCGTTTTGTAAACTTCACCCGTGATGCCATAGCAGGGCTTCATGAGCAGTTAGATAAAACTAGTTTAATGGCCTGGCAGAACAGAATGACATTAGATATGATTTTAGCAGAGAGAGGCGGCGTTTGCAAGATGTTTGGATCTGCCTGTTGTACTTTCATTCCGAACAACACAGCTCCTGATGGATCGGTGACCAAGGCGCTGGCTGGATTGACAGCTCTCAGCCAAGAGCTAGCAGAGAATTCTGGTGTTGATGATCCGTTCACCGACTGGTTGGATGGTATGTTTGGTAAATACAAAAATGCATTCTTGTCAATCTTAATCTCTCTTTGTGTTGTCGCCACAGCTCTTATCCTTTGTGGATGCTGCTGCATCCCTTGCATCCGAGGACTCCTGCAACGATTAATTGATACTGCGCTTAGGGAAACACATATGCAGGGCAATCAGATACGTGTAGATGATGGGGAAGAACTAGAACTGTTGTTGAATACTGTCTGAACAGGGACAGTTATATCAGGGATTTGATAACTCACTGTGAACAGTGAGTTAGGGGGGAATTTGTGAGGAATTTAAGTTTAGAAGTACAATAGTTTGATTTAAAGCACACCTAAAGAAAGTATAAAATATCATATGTTCACAAAATATTCACTTATGAAATGTATAATAGGTTTACAGTATATTCACTTGTAAAGGATAGTATAAGTGCAACATATATTACTTACAAAAGTGATAAACCACACAATCTTAATCAATTGAATGTATTAGACTAGAAGTATAGTAGTTGACTGTTTGGAGTAGAGAGAGGGCAAGGAGAGGAAGGGTGAGAGTTTCAGAGTTTTTCATGACCATATATGGAGATGTGATGGGTCGGAGGTGAATCGGCACCGCGGGAGACAGGACGGTGGTTAAGCGGGGGTCGGATGGACGAAGCTTTTACGAGGAGGTGGACCAACGGACATTACAAGGATCATCATATGGACCAATGGAGAGCATTGTCTGAGGCCAGGAGGAGACAATTGAATTTTAGCCAGCCACTGAAGTTGTTACTAGATTTTGAATGTAAACCGTTGACTTTTGGGTATAAAAACATTGTTCGGAGAGACGCTATTCAGTTCTTGGCGATCTTCTTTACTGTAAACTGGCGTTTGTTGGCCGGTTAGGGGGGGAGAGTGTTTGAACTCGGTTTCGCGATTCCTTACTGTCGACAGTGTAATTCAGTTTGTAATTGTCTTTTTAGCATTTGTGAATTATAAATACTTTTTCATTGTAAGCCGGATCCAGCTGATTTTTCTTAGCGTGACTTCGTTGCTCAAACAACAACGAAAGAGCGAGAGGTCCGCGGCCTCCTGCGAGCAGAGGTCTCACTCCATTACAAGGTTCAAACTAGTTACAATATACACAAGTGTATGCATGACGGTTCAAACTATTTACAATATACACAAGTCTGTGCGTGAAGGTTCAAATTATTTACAATATACACAAGTCAATGCATGAAGGTTCAAACTATTTACAATATACACAAGTCTGTGCGTGAAGGTTGAAATTATTTACAATATACACAAGTCAATGCATGAAGGTTCAAACTATTTACAATATACACAAGTCTGTGCATGAAGGTTCAAACTATTTACAAGATACACAAGTCTGTGCATGAAGACACAAGTGTGTGCATAAAGGTTCAAACTATTTACAATATACACAAGTCTGTGCATAAAGGTTCAAACTATTTACAATATACGCAAGTCTGTGCATGAAGTTTCAAACTATATACAATATACACAAGTGTGTGCATGAAGGTTCAAACTATTTACGATATACACAAGTGTGTTAAGAAGGTTCAAACTATTTACAATATAAACAAGTGTGTGCACAAAGGTTCAAACTATTTACAATTTACACAAGTGTATGCATGAAGGTTCAAAATATTTACAATATACACAAGTCTGTGCGTGAAGGTTCAAATTATTTACAATATACACAAGTCTGTGCGTGAAGGTTCAAACTATTTACAATATACACAAGTCTGTGCATGAAGGTTCAAACTATTTACAAGATACACAAGTCTGTGCATGAAGACACAAGTGTGTGCATAAAGGTTCAAACTATTTACAATATACACAAGTCTGTGCATGAAGGTTCAAACTATTTACAATATACACAAGTGTGTTAAGAAGGTTCAAACTATTTACAATATAAACAAGTGTGTGCACAAAGGTTCAAACTATTTACAATATACACAAGTGTGTGCATGAAGACACAAGTGTGTGCATGAAGGTTCAAACTATTTACAATATACACAAGTCAATGCATGAAGGTTCAAACTAATTACAATATACACAAGTCTGTGCATGAAGGTTCAAACTATTTACAAGATACACAAGTCTGTGCATGAAGGTTTAAACTATTTACAATATACACAAGTGTATGCATGAAGGTTCAAACAATTTACAATATACACAAGAGTGCATGAAGGTTCAAACTATTTACAATATACACAAGTCTGTGCATAAAGGTTCAAACTATTTACAATATACACAAGTCTCTGCATAAAGGTTCAAACTATTTACAAGATACACAAGTCTGTGCATAAAGGTTCAAACTATTTACAATATACGCAAGTCTGTGCATGAAGTTTCAAACTATATACAATATACACAAGTGTGTGCATGAAGGTTCAAACTATTTACGATATAAACAAGTGTGTGCACAAAGGTTCAAACTATTTACAATATACACAAGTGTGTGCATGAAGACACGAGTGTGTGCATGAAGGTTCAAACTATTTACAATACATACAAGTCAATGCATGAAGGTTCAAACTAATTACAATATACACAAGTCTGTGCATGAAGGTTTAAACTATTTACAATATACACAAGTGTATGCATGAAGGTTCAAACAATTTACAATATACACAAGATACACAAGTGTGTGCACGAAGGTTCAAACTATTTACAATATACACAAGTGTGTTAAGAAGGTTCAAACTATTTACAATATACACAAGTGTGTTAAGAAGGTTCAAACTATTTACAATATACACAAGTGTGTGCATGAAGACACAAGTGTGTGGATGAAGGTTCAAACTATTTACAATATACATAAGTGTGTGCACAAAAGTTCAAACTATTTACAATATACACAAGTGTCTGCCATAATTAAGTCAAGTACTTGACATAATCTGTCTGCCACTACAATCTAGTGATAATCAGTAAACAGCAAAGGTGGATACACATTTCTTAATAGCTCTTTATCAAGGATGAGTGGCTTTGCCCCAACTGAAACTTGAACCTGTGTGTGTGTGTGGCTAAGTGAGTATCCCAGAGTGTGTCCAACTACATTCCGCAGTGCGCTTTTGCCATCTTGGCTGTAAGTGCCCATATCCATATGTTTCTTCTCAAAATGGTAATAGTCCTTGAGTGTGTTCGGGAAGAGGCGTGGTAGTAGGAGATAGTGAAGGCCACGATGCAAGCCTTGAAGTTTCTTGAACCCGACTACCACCTCATCAATATCAAACATATATCTGAGAAAATGATGCGGATGCGACACCGTAGTGCAGTGCACGGGCATGTGCACATCCGCATGCATGAAATCCGTCAGTTGTTCATACATTTCAAATTTATCCAGGAGATTGGTTGTGTTTTCGGTGCCCACATCATAGAGCTCATCATCCATGTCCATCCTTCTTGCCGCTGACACAAATGCTCACAGCGTGTGTGAACCCGCCCCCGAAAATGCGAAAAAAATCCTCTTATTGAATGGGAGCCAATGGCAGCTATACCAAAGGAAAGAGCTAGAAACACCACAATCGGATAACATTAGCACTGGCATAAGACAAACACACACACAAAATTTCGTAAGTCTAGCACTAACTCCTCAAACGCTATTCATTATTTAAGGGTCAGTTAACGGTCACGAAACCCCTGTTACGTGACTATGCTGGCATGGGTAAGTGTGTGAAAAATTCATAACTCCACTCTGCTTACTCCAAATGACCTGCAATATAAACATATATATATATATATATATATATATATATATATATATATATATATATATATACGTATATATACATTAGGAACATGCGTTATATAATGTTTATTAATATTAATTATAGACACAAGCATTCAATACCAAACTATTAATACAGCACACTATGATCGTCAACTTGCTATGTTTTTTTTACATAGTTTGCAACATCAGCACAACTTTGTAATATTAATTTAGAAATAAGGATATTCAAAATGTGCTTAAATATTTTTTATTTCGAAGTACTGATATTTTAAAGAAACACGAATTAAGCAATGCAATGGTACTATTTCTGCACTGACTCAAAGAAGTGAGGGAGGAACACACTTTTCCTGACATTTGCGCTCCCCGGTTCACCTGTCCCCACCCCCCACTCGCCGCAGTCTATAAGTTTCTCCTTCCTGATGACAATCAGAAGGATCACGACGCATCAGCAGCAGGCCGCACAGGACAGAAACGCAACTGATGCCCAAGAAGGGTAAACAAATGACAACAAAGTAAGTAACATTACATAAAACTAAACCGTTAACCGTTTTAGTTGATATTTGTTCGGCTAAGCACATGTTTGCGGCCAAAATCTCACTCAATTGTATATTAGCATGGGATGGTTATGCTAACGTGACATAGCTTCCCGCCAGCATTGGACTATGTTGTCAGCATTTTCCAGATTATGGACTGCTAATAAAATATTTAAATAAAAGCTTTTTCACCTGCTACTTTACAGCCACCAGTAGCTATCATTAGCTTTTTATATTGAGTATCTCAAGTTACCATAACTTATTTTGTTCAATTACTCTTCCCAATGTGTTTGCATGCACCAGGTAACCAGGTTATTACATAGTTCTGCAGATCAGTAACAGACTTGAATTTCGAATATTTTTTATAATTACTTATCAAATTATTACTGATAGACGCTGCTGGCGGCGTGTGTGTGTGTGTGTGTGTGTGTGTGTGTGGGGGGGGGGGGTCGTGTCGGAGCCGAACTGCGCAGTGAGTTAGACAGAGAGCCTCTCAACGATGAACGGGTCTAAATGTAGAAACAGTCAGTTGGGCACTAGTGGAAACGGACTTAGTCTGCTTTGTTACTTTAAGTTTCAGTCGGACTTTGGTTGCAGCTATTTTAAATACGAGGACGCATCGTTTCGATTAAAGATCTTTGCTTTCATCCGCTCCATCTGTTCTGCAAGTGCTCACTCATGTAAGAAGCAGGCTAGAAACCCGTTTAGCGTTACCTGCACTGGTCTCTGAAATCCACTACCCTGTCCCCAGAAACCATACTTCTTGTTGACAGTCATGCCAGTTAAGAAGCCAGCTGACTGGAGAAAGCCACTGTAAGCTGATGAATTAAGTGCAGGTTAACACACTGACTAGAGCTTCTTGAACTTCACTCAAGCCAGTTTATTATCTCTATAACAAGTGTTTAAGTATGGAAGATTATTACTTTGAATAGGTTCAAGCATGGACTTGATTAACTTTATCTCCACAAGCTGTAAACATGAAGTTTTCTTGACTTAAATATAGCCAGGTTAACTGTAGAGCTGGTCACACCTCAAATGACAGATATTTCTATTAGAAGTTAAAAGTGATGGATCTCTAGGTAAATAGACGTCACATCAACTGTTCTGTGTTTAACCTCCTGCAGACAGAGTGCACCATCCACCAGGCTGAGCGCACGCTTAGATCGCCTGAGGAAGCATCACAATCAATGCTTATTCAGGCACATGGAATATGTAAAACACCAAATGCAGGTAATGATGGTGGGGCTCTTTAAAAAGTGATACAGTATTCATAGAACCAAGACTTGAACATCTGACCTTAAATTACAAAGACTTTTCAATGGGGCCTCCTGCACATTATGTTTTAGTTTTAGTAATAAAGAAAATGTGTGTATGAGTGTAGAGATCTGGCTCTTCAGCTCTTTGTGAACGTCTTGTTCTGGAGAAATGGTAATATGTGTTTGTCTCTGGTGTTTAGTCCTCAGGAAGTCCAAACCCAGAGAGGGAGACCTCATCAACACCAAGCCTTCCATCTGAGCTACTGGAGTCTTCCAAGTGTTTGGTAAGTGTCAAACAAGTAGTGCTTTTAGTTTGTCCCATATGACAGCCTCCTGATAGGTTACTTTAACCTGGCCTTCATGGCTGGTATGTTATATATAGATGGAAATGCATATCTTCCCCCAAATTCTATATACTTTGCCTCTTTGACCTGAAAAACTCACACATTACATGACAGTGATTTAGCAGACGCTTTTATCCAAAGCGACTTCCAATTCAGATTCTATCACACCGTAGGCACAGCTACGGGAGACATTTCAGGGTGAAGTGTCTTGCTCAAGGACACATCAACATGCGACTGGTGGAGCAGGAGCCGGGGTTCAAACTGCCGATCCTCTGATTGAAGGACGGCCCTGCTCTCCACTTAGCCACAGTCACCACACCATGACTAAACTATGTGTTAATACAGCTCAATAGAAGTGTAATGAAACAAATACTTGAACAAATAATACATTTATATAAGAAACAAATTGAATTGGAAATTAAACATCAAACCCCATTCTTTAACAAACACATTTAAAAGTTTAATTAGCTCTCCATGACAGCTAGCTCTATCATGCACACTCTCCTCTTCTCTCTCACACACACACACACACACACAAACTATCTCTATCTCTCGGTGTGTCTCTTTCTTTTTCTCTTTCTCTCCTTGATGCAAGCAGACCAGTTCATAGCAGTGAAACAATTAGAAAGGGCGAAGGGAGAGACAGAGAACTGCAATTTTTAATGTTGACACACTAAACACTTTTTCTATTTTTCTCTTTCTGAAACTCATTTTCTTGAGAAATGCTAATACATGTGTCCTCTGTATCTGCCTCTCTCCCTGCTGTTTTAGCCCTCAGGAAGTCCAAACAAAGATGGGGAGATCTCATCACTATCAGAACTTTCATCTGAGCCACTTGCAGCTTCCACGAGCTTGGTAAGTGTCAAAACAAACCCTTTGAACTGGTCCTGTCCCTAATGACAGGCCTCCTAATAGTTTACTTCACCCTGTTATTGTTACTTGCCAGTTACAATGCAAGTATCCACCCAGGTAATCAGAAATGATTACTTGCTGGCTGTACTGTAGAGTTGGAAGCTTCAAATCTTCAATCATAAAAGATGATAGGCAAATTCTAAATCAACATTTGAATTCTCCACTGCTTTTTTTTTTTTTGCATGTCTATTCATTCATTGTGTTAAAGCCCGACGGAACCGAATTCGGGTCCGCTGTAGCATTTACTGTCGAAAAAAGTCCATTTATGCATGTGTACAATTTATGAATATGAATATGAATATCCCCCAAAAAAATAAAAGATCTGGGTAAAACGTACAATCTAACACATTTTTACAAACTCCATTCTACACAACTATTATACGCAAATAAAAGATTTATCACAAAATCACGTATTTCTAGCCATAACTCGCTCTTTTTTGAGTTAGCATAACAAAGCTAACGGTTAGCATAGGCAACCGAGATAGCAAAAAGCACGAACATTCGACACAGATTCCAGAACTACCATTAGATCGTCTCTCCGGTAAACCCTCACAAAGCTGTGAGCAAACAAACACCAGAAACACAATGCGTAATATCCTTCAAAATCATCCAAAGCTTTTTCCCTTTTCGTTGTTCTGCTGTAAATCTCCCTTAATTCCGTCAACAATATTTCTACCTATTTCCGGTGCGTCGCTGAAATGTCCCCGTGTAGAAACAAGGGTCTGTCTAGCAAGGCGCCGTGGGGGGAAGGGATCGATTTCTGGCGATCTTTTGCGCAGGTTTCAGGTGACGCGCCACGGTGTGTTTGTTAAATAGCCAGGACTCAGACGCTTCTAAGGAGGGTCCATTGACTGAAATCGACCAACCATAGGCTGAGCTAGGAGACCTGGACTGGAAGCCAGATGAGAAAATCCCATGGATGACAGACATAAACAGGCTCAGAGAGGATCCAGGCTCTCTAAATGATGCCAAACTGCTGCATATGATAGATTGAACACTATTAGTCATAAAGAAAGTGAAATATATAATTATATACTATATAAAATTACAATGGAACAGCTGGAACAAAATTACATTTTGGTTGCCCTTGGCTGAAATCTCTGCACTCAAACCTCTCTAGCGCTTGAATGCTTCACTTTATCAAAGAAAACATTGTGCAGAGAGACTCTCAACCTATTGGGCTATGATCTGGGAGAGGTTTGAGCTTTCAACTACAACATTAAAAAAATATATCTTGTCAAAATTGGATTAATTTATAATCGGAGATAAAGAATTTCAATTTGTGCTGTGTTCCATCTTAATGTACTCTTAACCAGTAACATATATACTGATATTTACAAATCTGAACAAATCTCACAAGTGTTAGCTTTCTAAAATATAAAAACTATGAAAATACACCTTATATTTAGACGAAAATCACTCTCTTTACTATGGGTATGCAAAAATCGAGGAGAGGCCTACAAATAGGCATAGGGCTTAATAGGTTTTAAAGACGATAATTCTTGACAGTTGCAGATGAATATTAGGTAACGCCAATATTAGTAAGCTATTATACTATTTGTGGGTGGGTGGTCCGTTTTTTTACATTCTAAGCTTTTATTGGGGTTTTTGAATGAAGCTTTGAATGTAGGTTGTCATATTTTAAGATGTTATCACCCTAGAATCATGGAAATGGGTTAGGGTTAGTAAATATGATTTAGTGTTTAAGTGGTAATATAAATGTAATTGAAGTTGCTGTCGGTTGACTGCATTGATAAGGTTATTTGGTAATGATGGTGGGGCTCTTTAAAAAGTGATACAGTATTCATAGAACCAAGACTTGAACATCTGACCTTAAATTACAAAGACTTTTCAATGGGGCCTCTTGCACATTATGTTTTAGTTTTAGTAATAAAGAAAATGTGTGTATGAGTGTAGAGATCTGGCTCTTCAGCTCTTTGTGAACGTCTTGTTCTGGAGAAATGGTAATATCTGTTTGTCTCTGGTGTTTAGTCCTCAGGAAGTCCAAACCCAGAGAGGGAGACCTCATCAGCACCAAGCCTTCCATCTGAGCTACTGGAGTCTTCCAAGTGTTTGGTAAGTGTCAAACAAGTAGTGCTTTTAGTTTGTCCCATATGACAGCCTCCTGATAGGTTATTTTAACCTGGCCTTCATGGCTGGTATGTTATATATAGATGGAAATGCATATCTTCCCCCAAATTCTATATACTTTGCCTCTTTGACCTGAAAAACTCACACATTACATGACAGTGATTTAGCAGACGCTTTTATCCAAAGCGACTTCCAATTCAGATTCTATCACACCGTAGGCACAGCTACGGGAGACATTTCAGGGTGAAGTGTCTTGCTCAAGGACACATCGACATGCGACTGGTGGAGCAGGAGCCAGGGTTCAAACTGCCGATCCTCTGATTGAAATAATACATTTATATAAGAAACAAATTGAATTGGAAATTAAACATCAAACCCCATTCTTTAACGAACACATTTAAAGGTTTAATTAGCTCTCCATGACAGCTAGCTCTATCATGCACACTCTCCTCTTCTCTCTCACACACACACACACACACACACACACACACACTATCTCTATCTCTCGGTGTGTCTCTTTCTTTTTCTCTTTCTCTCCTTGATGCAAGCAGACCAGTTCATAGCAGTGAAACAATTAGAAAGGGCGAAGGGAGAGACAGAGAACTGCAATTTTTAATGTTGACACACTAAACACTTTTTCTATTTTTCTCTTTCTGAAACTCATTTTTTTGAGAAATGCTAATACATGTGTCCTCTGTATCTGCCTCTCTCCCTGCTGTTTTAGCCCTCAGGAAGTCCAAACAAAGATGGGGAGATCTCATCACTATCAGAACTTTCATCTGAGCCACTTGCAGCTTCCACGAGCTTGGTAAGTGTCAAACAAACCCTTTGAACTGGTCCTGTCCCTAATGACAGGCCTCCTAATAGTTTACTTCACCCTGTTATTGTTACTTGCCAGTTGCAATGCAAGTATCCACCCAGGTAATCAGAAACGATTACTTGCTGGCTGTACTGTAGAGTTGGAAGCTTCAAATCTTCAATCATAAAAGATGATAGGCAAATTCTAAATCAACATTTGAATTCTCCACTGCTTTTTTTTTTTTGCATGTCTATTCATTCATTGTGTTTAAGCCCGACGGACCCGAATTCGGGTCCGCTGTAGCATTTATCGTTGAAAAAAGTCCATTTATGCATGTGTACAATTTATGAATATGAATCTGGGTAAAACGTACAATCTAACACATTTTTACAAACTCCAAACTCCATTCTACACAACTATTATACGCAAATAAAAGATTTGCGTATAATCAAAAGCGAAAGCCTTAACTCCAAAAAATATGGATTGATGCACAATAGTTTGTTCAATAAAACATGTTCTTTTTTCAATCAATTTTGAGTTTTGGACTGGACAATTACAGAGATGAGGACTGCGTCACTCGCTGTGTGTGTGTGAGTGAGAAAGAAGGTGAAAGGTGTACTATTGCATTCAATGTTTCTGTAAGTTATTAATATTAGTAACTTGAGTGTCAACGTTATGAATGATGCTTAAAAGCTTCAAACTATTCAGTATAGCAAAAGAAAGTTAAAGGAACATTGCATGCAATAGTCCACCTTTTACCTTCCCTTCCCCTCTCTCTGTCACTCTCTCTCTCATTGACAGCAAGCACCACGGCACTCTGCACCTATTGTTATGTCATTTTGTGAACAAAAGTTATTTTCATTCAAGGAAGTTCATTTAATAAAAAGGACTACCTCATTTCATTTGATGAATCACTTCATTCAATGACAATTTTGTTTGAGAAATACATTTTTTGGGTGATGACGACATAAGCAGATGACAGACATTCTGAGCTTCATCCGTAAACCTCAAACAAATGTCAAAAAATGACATTGGGTAGAGCCCCATCTATATGTGCAGCTACAATGAGATTGCACTATATTTGAGTTGTGGGTGTTTTGAGACAAAATAATTCATTAGTGGTTGTGTGCAAGCTATATGCATTCACCAAACCTAACATTTGGCTACAATGTCTACACCTGGGCAGCGCCTCACATTTTACTTTGCCATTGTTACTAATGGGAAAATCTACTGCATTTGGAACTTGCAGCATGTATCTACTCTTGATATCTGCTTGTTTGCAGCCCATTCACTTTTTTATAATGTACAGTTTGTATCAGAATGAGTTAGGTTGTCATATTTTCATCACATGGGAAAAACTGGCAAACATGGTCCCAACCATACATTCACCGCTGTGTTGTTATCATGTACCTTTACTTAAAACTACAAGGGTTTCATATCCTTCTTCAATGTATAACAATAACTACTGCCAGTGCTTTATATTGTTTTGTTTTTCCCTTATAGGAAACAAGCCTGGACTTTGAGAGCAACACAGAGATATTATCCCCTGAAAGTCCATCCTCTGGTGTTGGTGATGACCCAGATGTTCCACCTGTGGGGACCTTCAAGATGATGACAAAAGGTTGGACATTGAATTATTATTGAAATGAACATTTCATTAACATTGAAATAAGGAATTCTTCAACTCAAAATGCAGAGAAATCCACTGAAGGGAACATTAACGACACAACCAAATCTTACTTCTTAGTTTCTTCTGCCATTGTCTTCTCTTCACTTGAGCAATCTGGAAAGAATAAAGTTTGGAGAAACACGGTCAAAGCAGAAAGATTGTCTGTGATAGGAAACCGATTCAGTCATGGTGGTTATCACACCCTTACCTAACTCTGACCCGATATGCTTCATGAATCAGCAACCTCCTCTAACACCTCTAACAATGGCGCAGCCCCCCCTCCTCCTCCCCCCGTCTTGAATCAGCGCAAACGTTTGGGGTAAACATGTAATGCCTTTTTAAAGTCCAAACTTTCTAAAAGCGTGACAAAACAGGAGAACTTTGACGGTTCAAACACTTAAACCAGGCGAAGCAACTAATTCTAATGAATAATTCCACTGACACACTACTGTATCAGTTCACATAACTGACAGGGCGCAAATGATTGCGCTAATTGCAGAGAGGTGTCACACTTTTTTTCATTCAATTTCCATTAAAAGTAACGGAGGTAAACACAGAGAGAGAGGGACCTGCTTTTACCGTGTCTGAAGATGAGTGTCGACAGGCCAGAGGTGGGCCGTTCTGAGAAGCTTTACCAAACCCCATACTCTGATTGGCTGAGCAGCTCAGGGGGGCAACGTGACCCTCAAAGTGAGCCCGCTGTCATCATGGAAATTTAAAGAACAAACAATGATGAGATAACGTAAATGTTAATATTCTTATCACTTTCATTATTTCCCCCCATGTTTTAGGGATGCTAGAGGTTTTGACTTGAGTTGTTTTGACCAGAAATAGATTAGCAACCATTTTTCTCAAGCATTTCCATTTGTTGGGCATACTTGTTGATCATTATCAGAGAAAAGACAGATGTGATAGATTGTTTTCGTTCTGACGTTATTTCATGTCTCTTCATACCTTTATCCTTCCCCTCTCTTCCATGCCATCATACTTTTCCTCTCTCGCCATCCTGCACACTCCTTTTCACATTTTCATCGTTCCCTCTCCAGTCCATGTAGATGGAAAGATGGCCTTGTTGATATTGTAGTATGAAACCGAAAAAAAAATCTTTGCATTTCATTTTTTTGTACTTTCTCCGACACTCTTAGACACTCCCAGGTCAGGTGGTGGTCTCTTCAACTCAGAGTGTCAGGTTTCACAGATCATCCAGTCAGAGTTGGTCTTCAATACAACCCCACTCCTGTCCTCTTTCTTTTCTTGATAGCCTAGAGCCTAGAGTTTCGCTCACCAAACCCGTAAGGCACGTGACTATGCTGCCATGGGCAAGTGTGTGACAAATTCATACCTGCTCTCTGAAACGTTTATTGAGGATCAATCGTACATTTGTTAACTAGACATGGGCTATCTAGACATTCTAAATGTTTAGAATGCACATTTCTAGTCACTCTGAACAATCACAGTGACTCAATCAAGAGTGAAATCGACCAGCAATTTCACCTCTGTTGTGACTTCCTGGGCACCACCGCTTTTACGGGTGACAGGTTCCCTGAAAGTCACACGCTGGACGTAGAAGGGTTCTTTACGGGGCAGACACCCTTGCTCTGCTCTATAAGACAAGCTTCCACGCGAAGCACGCAGTAGGACTTTTGACAGACAGCAGTTTGATTCTGCTGTTCCTAGCTCTGGCCAGCAGAGGGCACTCTAGGACCTCTCTTAGAAAATGTCACAGGCCCTTTGAGCAAACTCAAGCTACAGCAGGGACCTCTGACCTCCCATTTGTAGCCACATATCCCCCGTCTACTGTTGAACTTGTCAAGAGTGATTAGGACGTACATTTAAAATGTTTACTTGTATGCATCTCAATCTGTATATTCTTTGTACTTTAAATAGTTTATCAGGTAACTCCTCGTCTCCACCTCAATCCCTATATTTTATGTATTTGTAATAGTTTCATCAGATGTCACTGTGTTTTTACTTCAGAAGATGTTAGACTGCTCCATTAGCCTGCTGGCCTCCAAAATCCCGCTATCACGGGGTTCCTCCACCGCCTCCTCCGTCTCCTCATCCTCCTCCACCGCCTCCTCATCGTGCTCATGTTCTGGACTCAAGTCCATCTCCGTGTGCATGGGGACGGCAGGGTTCGAGGCTCTCAACTGCGCCAGATGCATCACCGTCACCTGATATTTGGCTGCCTTTTGTTGTAGCTCCCGAGCACCACGGTCCAGCTCGAGGTGGCCTTTCATTTTTCAGATGGTGGGGCATGGCCGCACATACTTTCTGACAGAGAGGGCAAGCGTGAACCATCTTTGTGCGAGTCATATCTAGAAAAAAGAAAAGGAAGGAAAAAGAGCCATTTAGATACGGTATTTCATCATGCAATTCGGGGAGAGGCAAACTGTTTGCCTGTTATCTGCTGCTGCTACCTGCTGAAATGGCGTGGAACCGCCCCGCCCTGAAGTAGAGGAATCGGGGGGCAGTCGCTCCAGCCTTGAAGGCATTCATTCCCCCATGCTCCTCAGTAAATTGCTCAGTATGGCCATCTGTAGGGTTTTTGCTTAGCCTCCAGAACACACCCTTGCTATCAAATCATTCATGCCCACATGACACCCATGCCATAGGAACAAGCTAAAGCCACCAAACTTGACACACACCTGCTCTGGCTTCATACTAACACGCACACCAAGTTTCAGGAGAATTGCACCACGTGACCCAGCACTATATGTAGCGTGCACAGAATGACGTCACACAGGCTCAATCTGGTGCTACACATTTAATGAAAGTGCTCTGTAACATACAAAAATATACATTTAGGTGTACAGTCGCTCCACAGCGCGTTCTACTTCTATCCTGTACAGAGATTCTCATCCTCGCGAGACTTCAGTGTGGCTCTCCGTCACAGACACTGCTTATGTCGCAACACTGACACCTACTGGCGATCCACTGGATCTACTGCCTAACATGTAGCTGATGATAAATAACGCTGTACCCTCAATTTTAACTACAATTAACACTTCCTCCTCATAAACACATAGGAAACATAGTAAACTCTCTTAACTTACATTACACCCAAACAATTATTGTACTTTCTGAACGACATATGACTTGTTGTGCCACATATACACCATCTGGGCCTCTTCATCATATATGATGCAGTCTATGACAGCCATGCTGATTCAGCATTTTAAGTATTGTTCTTCGAATCTTTATTCCACTATTTCTTCCGTCGCGCTTGAAACTCTTCTTCTTCTTCAGTTTTTAAGCTACAGAAACCGTTCAACTATGTAAATGTTCAGCTCTTTCAGCTCATGTGTGCTATGTCTCTTCATATTTTCAATCTTTCAACTTTTTGAATTATGAAGCTTTTTGCAACCTATTTTTTGAATGGGATGTCTATGGCGAATATTTTTAAATCCTCTTAAACTTCTTCAACTTTCAAATCCTTCTACTTCCTCATACTTTCAGCTACAGACACCATTTAAACTTTTGAATGTTGAGAAAACCCTGATCAATCATTGTATGTTATAATCATTTTGATATCTTTTACACTTTTTGAACTGTAGCAATTTTGCTTTTATGTGTTTTTCAGTCCTTTTCTGCTTTTATAATGGGTGTGTATTGCGCAGCTTAGAGTGCGTGATGTCACCGCTAGAGTGAAGAGGAGCTTGAGATTCATGTGAAAAAAATATTTGTCTTTTGCCACTAACTCCTCAATTTTCACTCTTCATGCATAATTTTTGGATGGAAACGTAGCTAATCTTGTCCTTGTCGTAGACAAATGACTGTGGAATCCCACATATTTACACATTTGGAACAAAAGCCTTTAATTGAGAGGAAAACCAACTTTCTCCTCCATAGACCCCAATGTTAAAACGTACTTCAAAAAAGTCTTACACAGACAACCGTACCCCATTTCTAAATCGCCATTGAAGCCACTTTTTTTTACACTACAGATCCAATTTTCGCATGATCTGTTCTTCAAGTCATCCTTGCGCTCCAGTATTAATATTGGAAAAATAGGGGGTATGGTTATGGGGGTTTGTGGTTTTGTTTGACAGGTGTTTTCCAGTCTTTTTCTCATGAAAAGGCTGCCAGGCTGCCAGGTGTTCGTGCTTGAGCTAATTACTGATGTTTATAAACACACAGACTCATTGACTCTCCAACCGCTGCGTCGTCACCGTGGGAACCAGTAACACACACACACACACACTCTCTCTCTCTCTCTCTCTCTCTCTCTCTCTCTCTCTGTGTCTGTCTGTCTTTCTCTCTCTACACACTCAGTCCATCTGTCTGTCTGTCTGCCTGTCTCTCTCTCTCCCTTTCTGTGAATGAATCCTGTCATTTAATAACCTCTGTTTGTGTGTTTCATACATTCCGATTCTGTGTCCTCTCCTCCTCTCTCCCCCACCCAGCCCAACTCTTTCAAAATAAAAGCCCCATGGATTAACTGTATTTAAACATTAAGCTCAAAATGAGGCTTTTTTGTTGAAATAATTAATGCTGTTATTAATACTGTGACAACTACTACTACTGCTGCTAATATTTCTAGTATTACTACTACTGCTAATACTACTACTACTACAACTCCAACTTTTGCTGTTGCTACTACTACTACTATTACTGCTACTATCAATATTATTACTACCACTACTGCTATTCCTACCACTACAATTACTTATACTACAACTGCTACTACTACTACTGCTATTCATGCTACTACCAGTACTAATACTACTACAGCTATTAGTAGGACTGCTATAGTACTACTACTACTGCTATTACTGCTACTTCAAATACTGCCATTACAACTACTACTACTACGACTACTACTACTGTTATATTAAATACTACGACCACTACTACAGCTATTACTACGACAACTGATACTACTACTTCTACTACTTCTTCTAATTACTAATACTTCTACTACTAATAATACTTCTACTACTACTACTACTACTCCTACTACAAATATCACTACTGCTACTACTAGTACTTATTCTAATGCTACTAGTACTTCTACTAATGATAATACTTCTACTACAACTACAACTTCTACTACTACTACTACAAATATCACTACTGCTGACATTGTTTAAGCCACAGAAACCGTTAGAATATCAAAATGTTCAGCTCTTTCAGGAGAGGGTGATATGACTTCATATTTGTAATCTTTAAACTATTTATAATATTAAGCTTTTTGCAATTTGTTTTGAATGGGATATCTATGGAGAAAATCTTCAAATCCTGTTAAACTTCTTCAACGTTCAAAGCCTTCTTCTTTCTCATACTTTCTGCTACAGACACCATAGTTAGACGTTTCAATAGAAGGGTTTTCAGCAGTGCAGTTTAAATGCTTTCGGGCTTCAACATTTTTCAGACAGGTAGTCTCTCATTTCTGTATTTTCAGCAATGTTTTTGCAATTCATTTCAGCTTTCAGCATTCCAACGCATTTTTAGCAGGAAATGCATTTTCTAGTTTGTATTTATTCTTTAGTCAAAGCGGAGGAGAAGCAGCCGTTTGAGAAGCTGTACCGACTGGGCTCGGTGCTCGGCAGGGGGGGGGTTCGGCACCGTCTACTCGGCCGCGCGCCTCTCCGACGGGCTGCCGGTAAGAAGAGCGCAAAGAGCCGCTTTTTTTTTGGTCCCACAGCACATGGCCGCTGCTGGGCGAGCACGCGTCAAGCTACACACACCGCAGGCGGCTGGGCTTCCGGTTTCTGCCTTCAAAAATAAAAGCAGCACTAAAGCGTTACAAAATATTAGCAAAAGTTATTTGAATTGTAAATTGACTAAAACTAAAACATCTTCCGATTATCCTAGCTGTTGTAGATAACAGATATATTTCACATATATTAGTTTTTTTTTCCCATATTCTACTTTCTTATTTACCTACATTTCTATTTTGTGATGTTTTTCTTACTTCATTTAATTTTCTCTTCATATATTTATTGTTCAGAACCAAAACACCGAGGTAAATTCCCATGTGTGAAAACCAACTGCGCATTATGGTTTGGCTTTTATTTGGAAGGCGGTGACTATTCCACCTTACTTCCGGTTTCCCCTCATGTCAGCTGTGTAACTTGACTCATCCCGGGTGTGCCTGGCATGTGGTCTTTGTTTTCACAAAGAAACGTGGTCTGTGACGCTTACACTTCCTCTTATAGTGAAAATCAATCGTGTTACTTCGCTTTATTCTCTTTGAGGAAACGGTAATAGTTACATGATTGATCATATTTTTATGAAATTATCCAAAAACTGGTGGGGGAATGCTTTTTAATTCAATATTGAAGAAAAACAAAGAGCTTTGTGTGACTGTTAACAGTCAGAGATTGATATTATGGCAGTTTATGATGTGTTTTTACAGATAACCATCATCTACCCTCTTATATAGTATGTTATAACTGTACGGTGTGTTGATGGCGTTTGTTTACATGCAGGTTGCTGTGAAGCACGTGTGCAGAGACAGAGTGACGGGGTGGGGCTCTCTGGTGAGATCATACATGCAGATATAACTGTTGTATAACAACTTCCTGTCAGTTTAACCACCACTTCAGCTACTATGTTAGTTCATTCATCCTTTTATGAAAAATGCCCGTGTACAAGATGACAACAATGAACAATTAAAACGCATTATTTACCAGCACAAAAGACTAATTAGTCCCACATTTAGTAATTGCATGCATTTTAATTCATGCACAGCGAGCTGATGATCCGTTTCTTCCTCAGTGTGGCGCTGTGGTTCCTCTGGAGGTGGTGATGTTGAAGAAAGTGGGCGGGGCGTTCGGCGGCGTGGTGCGTCTGCTGGACTGGTGGGAGCAGGCGGACGGCTGGCTGATGGTGATGGAGCGTCCCGAGCTGAGCCAGGACATCAAGGACGAGAACCTGCTGGTGGACCTGAGGACCGGGCAGCTCAAACTGATCGACTTCGGCTCGGGGGCCCTCCTCAAAGACGAGGCTTTCACCGAGTTCAATGGTGAGTCCGATCAGCTGAGAGAATCTGAAGAGCTGTGGGGATTGTTTCTGAAAATCTAGACGTTTTAAAATATTGGGAAGGTGTTTTGGGTCAGTGACTACCGTCCCATCATGCACCGGTTCTGTAATGTCGTCAGCGTCTCCGGGAGTATTTTCCCGCACGATGGTGATCCGTCACTTCCTGCTCCACTCTGACACACACTGTACCTGTAGTGATGTAACTCTCCTCCCTCCAGGCACGCTGGTGTATGGTCCTCCGGAGTGGATCCGGTTCCGTCTGTACCACGGTCGCTCGGCCACAGTGTGGTCTCTCGGCGTGCTGCTGTACGACATGGTGTGCGGGGACATCCCCTTCCAACAGGACAAGGAGATCCTGAGAGGACGGATCTACTTCAGACGCGACGTCTCCTCAGGTGAGCCGGAGCGTGACGAGATCACGCGACCAGGTTTTTACATCGAAGTCGGAACAAAACCAGAGATGAGTGTTCTTCATCTCCTCCTTGTTTGTTTTTACTTCAGAGTGCCAGCAGCTGATTGGCTGGTGCCTGAGCCAGCAGCCGTCAGACCGGCCAACCCTGGAGCAGATCCTCCTCCACACGTGGGTGACTGGCAGCGACGGGCAGCGCACGGACGCCGCCGACGCCGCCAACGCTGCCAACCCCATCACACCTGACTCCTCCCCCAGCCAGCAGAGCCTCTGATTGGTCAGCGTTTGGCTGCTGGGTAGAGTTTATTTTTTTTGTGTGCTCCACAGTGACCCCCTGCTGTTCACGGGGGACGGAGCAGTTCCTCGTAGAGGCTCGACACTCGTCGAGGGTTCGTGTTCAGAGTGCCTTGAGTTTGAAAAGCTGCAGATCAGGAGTCGGAAAAGATATGTTTTTTTGAATATGTCTGCTCCCCTCTTCAGGTAAAGCTTTATTTTTCTACAGTGTCGGTTCATGGAGACGGTTGGTTGATTGTTTCTGTTGTTAAATGTTTTGTGTTGATAAACTACAACGTCTTCTCTCTGCCCTCGGTCTCTGGGTGTTAAATGCACGGTCAATGCAAATATATATATTTTTTATATATATATATTTTGTACATTCTGTTATATTTCTTTAGTAAAGAGACATTCCTCATCATTTGTTTATTTATTTAAGTTGTCGAACTTTTCTAAAATGTTTTTACTTTTTGTAAAAAAAAATTCTTTTTTTCCTGAAAACCAGAATCAGGATTCCTCACATTCTGATTCTGTTAGTTCATGTTAGTTCAAACAATTTTTTCATAAAACTTGTTTGTATATAAACTGATTTTCTGTGTGATTTTGTGTGTCTTTTACCTAAAAAAAAATACATAAATAATGAAGTCTCTAATAGAGGAGCAAAATACATGAATTTGAACTTTTGTTTAAGACCGCCCTGAACAAACACTTAATGTTGTGACTATTTAATTGATAATGAAATGAACAATATAGGAAGACACAACTCTTTATTTCTCATTTCAAGGGTTAAAGAAGTCTCATAGTCTTCCATTAAGGCAACGAATGTTGAAATCGCTGAATAACTGAATATAACAATATAATTTATTGATGATTTAATTGCTGAATTGAAGGTAATCCATTTAATAATCATTGAAGCTCCACGAAATGGGCAAACAAACCCCTCAGTGAACACGTGGACAGCATTGGTGTTAATCAGTGATGGTAAAGAAGTAAACTCTTATATTTTAAGCAGCACGTTCTGTGATTATTTTGTGCACATGTGTTGTAGTAATAGCTGGTTGTTGTAGTCACTGCTTGAATTCAAACCGTCACTGTTCACTCTGAATGTGGATCGGTACTTTGACTGGAGGACACACATGACACCCAGAAACATCCCGAAGAACAGAGAAAACAGACCCCACCACACACTTCTAGTGGGCCATAAGAGATCATTGAGAGAGGGATTCTTTTTGTATTTTATCTTTATAAAATTCTGACAAATTAAACTTTTTAATACAAAATATAGTTTCTATGCGGACGACACCGTTGTGTTTAGTTCTAATGAATTTAAACACTTTTTTAAGTTTAGAAGTGGAATCTAAAATGTTGGCATTGACCAATGAATATTTCACAATTATGAAATCACTATTATGGATGATTACAAACAGTACTACGCCTCACACGGGACACCATTATGTTGAAGTTTGAGCTGGTCTGGTTGTTAGGAAATGACAAATATAATAAATGTTATCAATAGAACTCAATGTTTAAAAACATTAGATTTCAATAATAATGGGGAACCACAATGATGTTGGTTCAGTAGTTCAAAAAGGAATGAAAATGTCTACTAAAAGTAATTATTTATTATCAAAATGATACAATGTAATTAACAGGAAATCACATTTTTTACCAAAGGAAACTTTCAGCCATTTAAGGTAGACTCATAACATTGCTAATACTAAACTATCAATTTGTAACTTTGATTAATATTCAAATGAACAAGAACCAAATACCACCATATCAACAGCTGATAAATTGAAGTATTTTAGAGTTCCTGACTAGTAGTAGTAGTAGTAGTAGTCGTAGTTAGTAGCTGTAGCTGCTGATGTTAACACATCTATCGGAAATCATGAGAAAACACCGACAGCATTAATCTGATATACATCTCAGCCTGTCCTGGTTGTCATGGAAACATTCCTATGTCTGCAGTCAGTCAGCAGCTTCTTGTGAAATCAGATATAATCAGTTTCACACAACCGCAGTTCGGAAAGATGTGAATATGATCTGTAAAACTAAAGACGAGTCTCAGTAAAGCTCCACCTCATCCTGTACGCAGACATAAACTGAGGACAGCACATGAGACAATCAGAGAGACAGACGGGCAGAGAGACGGTCCACCTGGACGTCATGGATCACCTGTTGATGATGCTGCTGTTGTTGTTGTGGATCTCAGGTAGGACTCTGAATTAGAGATGATGTGTTTTATTACAATATTTCTGTTGTATCTTTAAATCAGAGAACACACACACACACACACACACACACACACACACACACACACACACACACACGGGTCAACCACAAATAACTCTTTTCAAATTGGATGTAATGCATATTTGTGAACAATGTGTTTAAACTCACAAAATAAGGTCTCATTTGTTCACTTTTCAAAGTGGTTAAATATATTTTTAACAGTATTTTTTAACTTCATCTAAAAAATGTCAGGTGGCACCACCACATATTTGTAAAAATATATATATATATATATATATATCTATTTCCCTACTATTCATTATCACTAATACTTTGACAAGTATCCCTCAGAGTGTCTACAATGCCAAACACATACTTATTTTGTAAATGTCTTATTTTGATATTTTCATAAAGTAACACACAAAAGTGATTTAAAAGTATCCAAATGCATTCATCAAACGTATTAACATTACATATAACATTAAATTAAAACGCTCAGCAACTGGAATGCAACACTACTACAGACTAAATACAAATGGATTGTGAACAAATACAGGTTTGAATTTGATTTAAAAAAATACTTGAATGATTTTGAAACTTGTGACAAAATATTTCAAAACGTGTTGAACCATGTAAGGTCAACATTTCAGGTATAAACACACGGAAGAAACAATAAAACTGAAAAACTATTTCATTGAAATTTCACAAAACAGTTCAAGATTATTACAATCAAATAGAAAACTTCTTACTGAAAAATATAAATCGATGTGTTATTAATTATTGACTGCATGAACTGTACCGGCCTCCATGTTTAAATAAAAACACCACGAAAGTTTCCTCTTGGTTTAGAAAACGTGATGATGTTTCCTGAACTTTGTCAAATCGAACACATTCAAGTTAAAAATCCCCCAAAAATGAATCTAATCATAAGTCATTGATTATAATTGTAGTAAATCAATATTCCTGTAATGAATGTATATTCAGTAATGGTCTCTGTGTGCAGTGTTTTATAGTGTTGGTGGTAGAGTCCTCCATAGATTCACACTCATGACTAATAGACAGGAAACGATGCAGCATGTGATCAGTGATATCAGCCTCACTGTTTCCTGTTCACTCTCCTACAGACGGATCAGAGCAGCGTCACGTTACTGCTAATGCTGACTCAACAGTTCCTGCTGATGCTGCTTCATATTAAAACACCTCAACAAGACAATCACAATGGGAGCTTTTATTGTGAAGAACTCACAGGAAACACAATGTATTCATCACTGAAATCATGACTCACTGCCTCTATATATATATATATATATATATATATATATATACCTTATATAGATACATACATAGAATTATGGATATATTTATATATATACATACATTTATTTGTGTGTATATATATATACACACACACGTACATATACATACATATATTTAAAAATGATGGCAATAAAGTGACACTTAATATATTTGAATAGATTTTAAGTTTGATAAAAAAAAATTGAATAAATTAAAAAAAGAGTATATATAATAATAAGTATATCCAAATCAATTTCTAAAGCAAAACTGATTTATATTTACTAAGTATCGGAGAAAAAGTAATTTTGATTTACTCAATATCTGGGTGAACTTGATTTGGTTTTACTAATCCTCTGAAGGAAATTTAATTATATTTACTGATTATTTGAGATAAATTGATAAAAGCTTACTAAATATCTGGATAAACGACCAGTCACGCTGCCAATATTCTCAACGACACAGTTAAAGACTGTCAGAGGTGAATTTAATGATGAAATATTATACAAAACTTATAAAAAACTTACATTTCTGGTCTGTTTCTCTGCTGCGTTGGTGCTCAGCCTTCTGGTATCTCCGGACCGGGTAGCCTACCTTTGGACTACTGGAACAAAAAAATAAAATCACTCTTCTTCCACCTTAGCTAGACTAAAGTTAGCATATAGCAGACACCTGTAACGCCTGGAAGGGTGGAGCCAATCGAGGGCAGAGTAGGGGGCGGGTCTTTCCACAAGGCATTATGTCCCCTCCATTTACTGCCTGATAATAATCAATATAATATGCTGTTATCATAAGTAGTAGTGAGCTAATGACTGCTTCTGTCTGAAAGCTTCTCACACTGAAGTACACTCAAACAACACAAAGCTTGTTGTGATTGTATGTAATGGTGTGTGTGTGTTGGAGAAGTTTGGATGTGAGCTGCTATCTTCTTAACTTTGGACATTTGTCTTTTGTTAGCCCCTTCCCTCAGGATGCTCTGCCTTCTGAGGGAAGGGGCTGAATAAGAATTACAAATTAAATTAAAGCTGCAAGCAGCATTGATCGGGCCCTCGCAACGTCACACACGTCGAGGGTACTGGCAGGACTCTGGTTGATGCGGCAATAAATTTCTGTGACCATCATACACTGCATGCACAAGTTAGATGATATTTCCTGCGTCGACCAGCAGCATAGCAAGACCATGTTGCCAGGTCTTAAGCCTCAAATGTTTTGAGTGTACCTCCGATACAATCATAAATGTAAGCCTGTTAAGATCATTAAGAAAATGAACGTGTGAATGTGCTTCAGTATTTGTAACATAACAGACTGTCAGGTTACTGGGATGGAGTTCAACTCCCTGCAGTGTCCTACTGATTGTATTTGGACTTACATGAAAGTTAACAGAACAGCAGTGTCATTTGTTTTTACTTTAACACTTTAATTTAACACTGTTTTCATTTTAAGCTCTTCTGTAACTTTAGATTGTAGTGTGAAGCATTCATTGTAACATTTAACCTGATTCTCATGTAGAAGCTCTAGACAGATCATTTATACTAATGCCCACTGACATGGTTTGAAAAACACTGTTGATTAACTTTTGTTCTCCAAGCATCTTAGTTTGCACATATTTAGATCAGAGAAGTCTTTTTCTCATGGTGTGTCCACAAACCCTTTTTTTAAGATCAGTGTTCGGGCCGCTGTTATTATAGAATCCTGCTTACGTCCGTGGTTGCCAGTAGGTGGCGCTATGACTATGAGTTAATATTGGCATGCAGATGCCCTAAAATCATGACAGTAATCAAGCATGTCAACTTTGGGACAGTTTTGACAAAGTACAGTTGAGTTACAACAGCTTGATGGATGATGGCGAACCATGTAAAATGGCTGCTACACCAAGTCCATGTTGTTTGATGAAACCTCAAGCTTTTAGTAACTTTTAATCGCTATGGTCTTTAGATTGTTCTGACCAAATTCTAAGTTGATCGGATTAATTCACTAGGAGGAGTTCGTAGTACAGCACATGGAAATGGAAAAAAACAGGAGAAATTCATACAAAATTCAAAATGGCTGACTTCCGGTTGGGTTTAGAACATGAACCCCTAAGACTTTTTGTTAAGTCTACATGTGATACATCTGCTTACCAAATTTTATACAGCTAGGTGAAACGTACTGCGAGGGCTGCATCGTCAAAAAATTGTAGGGGGCGCTATCGAGCCAACTTGCCGCTCTGAAGCATTAAAATGACATCAGATAACTACATTCAGGATTTTAAATGTGTTTGACAAGTTTGGTTACGTTTTGAGCATTTTTAGCCCCTCAAAAACACTTTTGTTTTTCGTGGCGAAGAATGCGTCGCCACGGCAACGGCCTTTCACGAAACAACAACCTTTGAGTAACTTTTCATCACAAAGATCTTTAGATTGTACTGACCAAATTTGAAGTCGATCTGATTAATTCCCTAGGAGGAGTTCGTTAAAGTAGAGCCCCTGGAAATGTCTAAAATGACACTAGAAATTCATACAAATTTCAAAATGGCTGACTTCCGGTTGGGTTTAGGGCATGGCCCCAAGAGACTTTTATTTAAGTCCACATGTGATACATGTGCCTACCAAATTTTGTTCATCTATGTGAAACGTACTGCGAGGGCTGCTTCGTCGAAATTTTGTAGGGGGCGCTATTGAGCCGATTTAACACTCTGATTGAATAAAATCATATTATAGAACTACATTTTGGCCTTGTGATCTGTGTGTCAAGTTTGCTTGTGTTTCGAGCTTTTTTAACCTCTCCAAATGACCATCGTTTTTCACGGCGAAGACTGCGTTACCACGGCAACGGCGTTCGACGAAACATCAAAAGCTTAGAGAACTGGCATTATGAACTTCTTACATTTGTGTGGAACAAATTTGATGTTGATCTGATTTTCCAACTTAGAGAAACAAGCCAAAGTATAAAGACTTTAACTTACTGTTGCCAGTAGGTGGCGCTATGACTATGATTCAAAATTGGCTTGCAGATGTCTTCAGGCCTGGAGTTTAATCAAACATGTGAAATCTGGTAAAGATCTGATGATGCGGAGTCGAGTTACATCAGTTTATTCGTTCATGGCGAAGGATCGAAATTCGCAGAGCCGCCACGTCGCCACGCTTTGACAACTTCCTACAATTTTCACAATGAAGCATTATCAAGGTCTTAAGGCTTTTGTGACAAAATTTGAGAGGGATCCGATTAATCTGTGAGCAGTAGGGTGTCAAAGTACACAACCTATGACTTCCTGTTGCCACTAGGTGGCGCTATTACTATGATTCTAAATTGTCATATACATGTGTTCAGGGTCAAGATGTTATGACATCTGAGAAATTTGGAGCAGATTAGGCAATGTACAGCCAAGTTACAACAACTTCCTGTTTCATGGCAAATGGTGTTTTTTTGCCGCCACGCCACGGACACATAGTTCGATAACTTTTTGATCTTTGAGTATCGTTTCACTGCCAAGGTCTCAAGAGCATACTGACCAAATCTGAAGGCAATCGGGTTTAATCTCTTGGAGGAGTTTGTTAAAGTACGGTGCCTTGAAACGGTCCAAAAACGTCATAAAATTCAAAATGGCCGACTTCCTGTTTGGTTTAGGATATACCTCCTTTTGACTTTTTTGTACGTCCCATCACGTTCCACACACCTACCAAATTTCATACAGCTAGGTGAAACCCAAAGTTGGGGCTACTCTGTAGGGGGCGCTATCGAGCCAAAATGTCATGCCGCAGCTGGACACCCCAATAATACTAGAATTTTCACCACGATTGAATTTTGTGCCAAATTTCAAAAGATTCCCAGTATCCCAAGCACCTCCTTTTTGCGATGAAACTGGTACGATAATAATAATAATAATAATAAAAAACATTAGAATAACAATAGGTCCTCCGCTCCGACTACGTCGGTGCTCGGGCCCTAATTAAAGCTGCGAGCAGCGATGAACGGGCCCTCGCCTCCTCCCGCACGTCGGTGGTGCCGGCGGGACTCCGGCTTGCGCGGCCACCTGATGCTGGAAAATGCAAATAGTCCACCGCTTCCTGTGTCCACTGTGTGGCGCTACAGAACACGCTCAAACATGTATTATGTTGCTCTATAACAACTGTAAACCACATCGTGTAAAAGTCATGTCAATCGAATGCTGTTTGTCAGAAAGCGCAGATTTCCTTTCGCCAGCAGGTGGCGCTGTGAGTATTAGGGGATATGAGCTTGTAGACATCCTCAGGCAGTTCAGCTATTGGAAGAGAAATAGAGTTGCATGATGTTTGGACAATGATCAAAAAGATGAGTGGGAAAAGAAAATCAGTTAAAATCCCAGTTTTGATAGATGGAGACTATCGGGCAATTACAAACGAGGAGAAAGCTGAGTTATTGGGGAAGAAGTTTGCAAATGTTCATAGCGGACGCCATTTACATGAGATGCACAGACAGAGAAAAGAAGAAATTTTAGCAGCAAATACAGAAGTTAAAAAGAAAAAGGTCAATGAAGGAACACCTCTAGATATGGAGTTTACAATACAGGAGCTGAAAACAGCGTTGGAGGGAAGTGGGTATACTGCTCCAGGTCAAGACCAACTATGCTACGCTATGTTTAGACAATTACCAGAAGAAGCCTTGGAAATAATTCTAAAATTATTTAATAAGATTTGGAGGGAAGGTGTAATGCCAAGCAGCTGGAAGAGTGCTTTGATTCTACCTTTTGGTAAACCTGGTAAAGACCTAGCAAATGCTGGCAATTACAGACCAATAGCACTGACATCTCACTTGTGCAAGTGGATGGAAAAGATAGTTACGCGCAGATTAACTTATTTTATAGAACAAAGGGGCTTGCTAAATAAATCTCAGAATGGTTTTCGTAAAGGTAGATCGACACTTGACGCTTTAATAAAAGTCAGTAACGAGGCAGAGAAAGCAATAAGTATGAAGGAGATTATGGCTATAGTTTATTTTGATATAGAGAAAGCATATGACTCCATGTGGAGAGGGTCTACTGATTAAAATGTATAGAATAGGTATTGGTGGAAGGATGTATAACTGGATATTGGATTTCTTGTCAAGTCGATCATTCAAGGTAAAAGTTGGAGATGCTGTTTCAGATGAATTCAATATTGAAAATGGGATCCCTCAAGGTAGTGTTATTAGCCCTATATTATTTAATATTATGATAAATGACATCTTTATGGATATTGACAGAAATATTGGCTCCTTACTCTATGCTGATGATGGAGCGATATGGAAAAGGGGAAAACATATTAGACAAGTGATCAGTAGCATCCAAAAGGCTATATTTAATGTTGAAAAATGGTCATATGACTGGGGGTTTAAGATGCCTGTTGCTAAGTCCTGCTACATGATAATTACCAGAAAGAGAAATATAAACAATACTCATCTTAAATTATATGGACAAAGTATGGAGAGGGTGGCAGAGTTTAAATATTTAGGTTTATGGTTTGATGAAAAATGTTTGTGGAGAACTCATATTAAGCATATCGAAACTAAATGTAAAAAGGTGCTTAATGTTATGAGAGCAGTTTCTGGTCATGAATGGGGAGCAGACAAACGGTCACTAATGGATATCTATAGGGCCATTATACAATCAAGTATAGATTATGGATGTATGGTGTATGGAGCAGCTGCTAAGAGCACATTAGAAAAGTTAGATATAATTCAGTTCAGAGCTCTGAGACTTAGCTTGGGTGCAATTAAATCTACCCCAAACAACGCTCTTCTAGTGGAAGCTGACGAACTGCCATTGAGCTTAAGACGTTCAAAACTAGCTCTGGCATATTGGGTGAAGCTAAAGGGATCAGGAGAGGAACTTCCCACAACTAATGTGCTGTGTGAATGCTGGGAATACACCCGAATTAAAGGCAAAGGGTTTGGTTGGACAGTCAGTGCAATAGCCAAAGAATATGGTTTAAATGGGTTACAGTATGGTCCCAATGCAATGTGGGGAAATGTTCCTCCTTGGATATTACCAGTTCACAATGTAGATTTATCACTCATAGAACAGAGGAACAAATGGATGGAAAGAAACTCCTATGACATTGGACATCAGACTCAAGTATACATCAACAATAATTATTATAACTATCTGCAGATTTATACAGATGGATCTAAAGACAACGGGAATGGACACGTAGGATCAGGGGTTTTCATTCCAGAATTCAGTGTGACCTTATGTAAACGAATTAATGACAGACTGTCTGTGTTCACAGCTGAAATGACTGCAATCATCTTGGGACTGCAATGGGTAGAAGAGGTCAGGCCTGAGAGAGCGCTCATCTGTTCAGATTCTGCTGCAGCTTTAAACAGCCTAAAGTCAAAACAAGCAATAAGAGAGGATTTAGTGATGGAAATATCTCTGATCATGTTGAGACTTCAAAGACTGGGAATAATTGTTAAATTTTGTTGGGTTCCTGCTCATGTAGGAGTGGAGGGCAATGAGAGAGCAGATATGATTGCAAAGAGAGCACTAAAACTAAAAGAAGAGCAAATATTGAATATTCCTTTTGGGAAGGGGGAAGCCAAAGCATTAATAAGAGAGGCAGTACGGGATTTATGGCAGAAGAAGTGGGACAACGACAACAAAGGAAGACATTATTATAACGTTCAAAAATCCATAAATGTGAAGACATACAAAGGGAAGTATAGAAGAGAGGAGGTAATAATATCGAGGTTAAGATTCGGACATACAGGACTTAACTCAACGCTGTATTTAATGGCAAAAAGGGATTCAGATAAGTGTACTGTTTGTAATGTCACTGAAGACGTGGAGCATGTTATCCTAAAATGTCGAAGATACAATTCAGAAAGGAACATCTTGAAGCAAAAAAATTCGTCAATTGGGACGGAGGTGGAGTTTGGAGGGAGTTCTTGTAGTGGACGAAGAATGGCGTGAGTGTTGCAGGGCACTATTGAGATTTCTTAAAGAAACGGGATTAGACCGTAGAATTTAGTTGTTAGCAGGTGTTGATTAGGTAAATATTATTAGTAGTATTATGTATTTATTTATGCGTTTGAATTTATTTAATTATTTTTTAAGAACAGTAATGAAACTTTTACTCTGAAACTGCACACTCCGGTACAGTAGGTGGCGGTATGCACCTATTCAAGTTGGTTGCGACCCGCCAATCAAATTTAAAGAAGAAGAAGAAGAAGAAGACGGCAGCGGCTCGTGCAGCGGCGTCTGAAACCGGAGCGAGTGTTTACCGAGTTTACCGTGAGTACCGGGATGCAGAAAGGCCTGAAGAAGTACTTCGTCAGCATGGACGAGTACCTGTGCAGTCTAGGCCTCTACCGGAAGATGGTGGCGCGAGACGCGTCCAGTCTGTTCAGAGCCGTGTCCGAACAGGTGAGTCCGTTTGGGGGGGGGGGTCAGAGCGGCGCTAGCGCGCGCGCGTGCGTGCGTGTGTATACAGTTGTGGTCAAAAGTTTACATACACTTGTAAAGAACATAATGTCATGGCTCTCTTGAGTTTCCCCGTTATTTCTACAACTCTGATTTTTCTCTCATAGAGTGATTGGAACAGATACTTCTTTGTCACAAAAAACATTCATGAAGTTTGGTTCTTTCATGACTTTATTATGGGTTAACAGAAAAAGTGATCAAATCTGCTGGGTCAAAAATATACATACAGCAGTGCTAATATTTGGTTACATGTCCCTTGGCCATTTTCACTTCAATTAGGCGCTTTTGGTAGCCATCCACAAGCTTCTGGCAAGCTTCTCGTTGAATCTTTGACCACTCCTCTTGACAGAATTGGTGCAGTTCAGTTAAATTTGATGGCTTTCTAACATGGACTTGTTTCTTCAGCATTGTCCACATGTTCTCAATGGGATTTTAGGAAGGCCATTCTAAAACCCTAATTCTAGCCTGATTTAGCCATTCCATTACCACTTTTGATGTGCGTTTGGAGTCATTGTCCTGTTGGAACACCCAACTGCGCCCAAGACCCAACCTTCGGGCTGATGATTTTAGGTTATCTTGAAGAATTTGAAGGTAATCCTCCTTCTTCATTATCCCATTTCCTCTCTGTAAAGCACCAGTTCCATTGGCAGCAAAACAGCCCCACAGCATAATACTACCACCACCGTGCTTGACGGTAGGCATGGTGTTCTTGGGGTTAAAGGCCTCACCTTTTCTCCTCCAAACATATTGCTGGGCATTGTGGCCAAACAGCTCGATTTTTGTTTCGTCTGACCACAGAACTTTCCTCCAGAAGGTCTTATCTTTGTCCACGTGATCAGCAGCAAACTTCAGTCGAGCCTTAAGGTGCCGCTTTTGGAGCGAGGGCTTCCTTCTTGCACGGCAGCCTCTCAGTCCATGGAGATGCAAAACACGCTTGACTGTGGACACTGACACCTGTGTTCCAGCAGCTTCTAATTCTTGGCAGATCTGCTTTTTGGTGGTTCTCGGTTGACTCTTCACCCTCCTGACCAATTTTCTCTCAGCAGCAGGTGATAGCTTGCGTTTTCTTCCTGATCATGGCAGTGACAAAACAGTGCCATGCACTTTATACTTACAAACAATTGTTTGCACTGTTGCTCTTGGGACCTGCAGCTGCTTTGAAATGGCTCCAAGTGACTTTCCTGACTTGTTCAAGTCAATGATTCGCTTTTTCAGATCCATGCTGAGCTCCTTTGACTTTCCCATTGTAGCGTTTGTGGGCGTTTGTATCCAATGAGCCCTATTTAAATGGCCTCAGAGAAGTCACCAGCTGTAGTCACTCATAATCACTCACAAGAAGTTAAGAGGCCATGCTATGAAGCTCATTTCATTGACACAACTTTCTAAGTCACCAAAATTGCTAATTCATGTTGCTGTATGTATATTTTTGACCCAGCAGATTTGATCACTTTTTCTGTTAACCCATAATAAAGTCATGAAAGAACCAAACTTCATGAATGTTTTTTGTGACAAAGAAGTATCTGTTCCAATCACTCTATCAGAGAAAAATCAGAGTTGTAGAAATAACTGGAAACTCAAGAGAGCCATGACATTATGTTCTTTACAAGTGTATGTAAACTTTTGACCACAACTGTATATATGTATATATGTATATATGTATATATATATATATATATATATATATATATATATATATACACACACACCGTATTTTCCGCACTATAAGGCGCACTTAAAAGCCTTTAATTTTCTCAAAAAACGACAGTGCGCCTTGTAATCCGGAGCGCCTTATATATGGATCAATTGGTTAATTGGTTGATCCATACTGGTTGTACACGGCGCTCTGTCAAAATGTTTCAGTACGACTGGTAAACTACAAAGCCGCACCGCTTGCAGCATTACGGCTACCGTAGTCAGGGGCGTCGCCGAAGTAATAGCGGTAAACACCGGTACTGTGCTTACCGCTTGACTGAGTTTGACTGAATGATTTATCTGACTGTTTTGTTGACATTCCCTTTAGCACAGCTCCATCTAGTGGATGCATAATGCAACCCCAGTCAAACGTTTGACTGTAGTAGCTTCTATTCTATGCGCCTTATAATCCGGTGCGCCCTATATATAAAAACAGTTCTAAAATAGGCCATTCATTGAAGGTGCGCCTTATAATCCGGTGCGCCTTATAGTGCGGAAAATACGGTGTGTATATATATATATGTATATGTATATATGTGTATATGTGTGTGTGTATATATGTATGTATGTATGTATGTATGTATATATATATATATGTGTGTGTGTGTATATGTATGTATGTATGTATGTATGTATGTATGTATGTATATGTGTGTGTGTGTGTGTGTGTGTGTGTGTGTGTGTGTGTGTGTGTGTGTGTGTGTGTGTGTGTGTGTGTGTGTGTGTGTGTATATATATGTGTGTGTGTGTGTGTGTGTGTGTGTGTGTGTGTGTGTGTTTGTGTGCTACACACCTGTACTACTCAGCACATCTGGTGTCAACTACCTGTGTGTGTGTGTGTGTGTGTGTGTGTGTGTGTGTGTGTGTGTAGTTGTATTACTCTCAGAACTACCATCAGAGGATCCGTCAGGACTGCGCCGACTTCATGAGAGCCAACAGATGCAACTTTGAACCGGTATGTTACATCATTAACTAGCTAGTTAACAGACACTTACTAGTTAATTAACATACACTAACCTGCTGGTAAACAGACACTAACCGGCTAGTTGACAGACACTGACCGGCTAGTGAACAGGCACTGACCGACTGGTGGACAGGCACTGACCGGCTAGTTGACAGGCTAGTGGACAGATACTGACCGGCTAGTGGACAGGCACTGACCGGCTAGTTGACAGGCACTGACCGGCTAGTTGACAGGCTAGTGGACAGATACTGACCGGCTAGTGGACAGGCACTGACCGGCTAGTGGACAGGCACTGACCGGCTAGTTGACAGGCTAGTGGACAGATACTGACCGGCTAGTGGACAGGCACTGACCGGCTAGTTGACAGGCACTGACCGGCTAGTGGACAGGCACTGACCGGCTAGTTGACAGATGTTGACAGGCACTGACCGGCTAGTGGACAGGCATTGACCGGCTAGTGGACAGGCACTGACCGGCTAGTGGACAGGCACTGACCGGCTAGTGGACAGATGTTGACAGGCACTGACCGGCTAGTTGACAGGCACTGACCGGCTAGTTGACAGACACTGACTGGCTAGTGGACAGGCACTGACCGGCTAGTGGACAGATACTGACCGGCTAGTGGACAGGCACTGACCGGCTAGTTGACAGACACTGACCGGTCAGTGGACAGGCATTGACCGGCTAGTGGACAGGCACTGACCGGCTAGTGGACAGATATTGACCGGCTAGTGGACAGGCACTGACCGGCTAATTGACAGACACTGAACGGCTAGTTGACAGACACTGACCGGCTAGTTGACAGGCACTGACCGGCTAGTGGACAGGCACTGACCGGCTAGTTGACAGGCACTGACCGGCTAGTGGACAGATATTGACCGGCTCGTGGACAGGCAAGGCAAGTTTAGTTGTATAGCACATTTCAACAACAAGGTAATTCAAAGTGCTTCACATAAAACCATTAAAAGCATCAAAACACAAGACAAAAGAAAAGATTTAAAAACAATTAAGAACATTCCTAGAAACATTAAAAACAGTCATTAAAACACTAAGACGCAGTTTAAGAAATAAAATACAGTATTAAAATGCAGGAGGTTGATTAATATCCTTGAATCTGGTTCAGTTATTAAAGGCAGCAGCAAACAGAAAAGTCTTCAGTCTGGATCTAAAGGAGCTGAGGGTCTCAGCAGACCTGCAGCTTTCTGGGACTTTGTTCCAGATATGTGGAGTAGAAGAACTGAACGCTGCTTCTCCATGTTTAGTTCTGACTCTGGGAACAGAAAGTAGACCGGTCCCAGACCACCCGAGGGGTCGGGATGGTTCATAAGATAGCAGCAGATCCCTAAACCATTCAGTGCTTTATAAACCAACAGCAGGATTTTAAAGTCAGTTCTTTGTTGGACAGGAAGCCAGTGAAGACCTCAGAACTGGAGTGATGTGATCCACTTTCTTGGTCTTAGTGAGGACTCTGAATCAGCTGCAGCATTCTGATTGACTTTTTACAGAGACCTGTAAACACACCGTTACAGTAGTCCAGTCTACTGAAGATAAATGATGGACACGTTGAGACATAAGTCCTCTAGTCCTTGATATGTTCTTCAGGTGATAGGACGCTGGTTTTGTGATTGTCTTGATGTGGCAGTTCAGGTTGAGGTCTGAATCCATAACTACACCTAGACTTCTGGCTTGGTTTGTGGTTTTTAATGTCAGTGATTGAAGCTTTCAATCGTTCGTCCTCGATACCAAAACCAATTACTTCTGTTTTATCTTTGTTTAATTGAAGAAAATTCTGGCTCATCCAGTTGTTGATTTGTTCAATGCATTTAGCAGCCCCTGTATGGGATTATAGTCGGCTGGTGATATAGTTATGTAGATTTGTGTGTCGTCTGCATAATTATGATAACACACAGACACTGACCGGCTAGTTGACGGGCACTAACCAGTTAGTTAACCTACACTAACCCACTAGTTAACCAGGTTGTTTACTCTTTCAGTTTGTTGAAGGTTCTTTTGAGAAATATCTGGAGCGTCTGGAGGACCCTAAGGTGAGTGTGTGTGTGTGTGTGTGTGTGTGTGTGTGTGTGTGTGTGTGTGTGTGTGTGTGTGTGTGTGTGTGTGTGTGTGTGTGTGTGTGTGTGAGACAGACAGGCGGGGTGTGTATGTGTAACAAGCGGTGTGTGTGTGTGTGTGTGTGTGTGTGTGTGTGTGTGTGTGTGTGTGTGTGTGTATAACAGGCGGGGTGTGTATGTGTAACAAGCGGTGTGTGTGTGTAACAGGCGGGGTGTGTATGTGTAACAAGCGGTGTGTGTAACAGGTGGGGTGTGTTTTCAGGAGACAGTGGGTCAGGTGGAGATCAAGGCTCTGTCTCAGTTCTACAGGTGAGAAACACTCAGGTACACATGATCATGTCTTTCATTGACTACAGACAGTGACTACAGACTTTTGTACTGCAGACTGCAGACATGTGCAGTCTGTAGTACAAATGTGTTTTGTGTGCAGCCGTTGTTTCCTGATCTACCGTTACCCGGGGAAACCAGCCACGGTGATCTCAGAGGACGACTTTGTTGACAAGGTGAAGAAGTTTGTGTCGTTTATTGTATAAAAATCATCTCTCAGTATTTTCTACAATTGTTACTTTGTTGCCTAGGTGACGCTGTGTTGCTCCATCAACGGTCACTATGACATCGTTTACCCGAGGACTTACCCCGTCTCTGCTGCCCTCTGTCAGTGTGAGTACTGGTCACTGATTGGTGGCTCGGAGTGAGTGACAGCTTTAAAGGGACAGTACAACATTTGTGTGTGTGTGTGTGTGTGTGTGTGTGTGTGTGTGTGTGTGTGTGTAGCTCTTTTCTATGAGCTGCTCTACACTCAGGTGTTTGGGTTTGAGGAGGCGGAGCTCTGTCAGGCTATGGAGGCCTTCAGGGTCGGAGGTCGTCGCTATAGAAACAGCCCATCAGTGTGTAGTGACGTCGACTTTGGGTATGACACACCTGAGGACCGATGTCACAGGTACGCACACAAACATACACATAGATGATGTCATGAAACAACATTCACCCAAACTTTAGTCCTGCAGCAAAAACATTTAACAAAAAAGCAGTTTGAGTCAAAATTGTATAAATGTGTTGTAGATCATTATAACTGACAATATAATAAGATACTCTTCATCATCACTTCCTCTTTGTTCTCTGTGTTTACTGAGTCACTCTTCATTGTCACTTCCTGTTTGTTCTGTGTTTACCGAGTCACTCTTCATCGTCACTTCCTGTTTGTTCTCTGTGTTTTGATGGCTGCTCACCTGTACTGTGACATCATGTTGTACTCAGGTGTGTGTTTGTTTTGCTCCACAGGGAGGAGGCGGAGTCGGCTGGAGCTGCAGACGATAAACTGCGCACCGTGACAGCCGAGACAAAGGTGAGGGGCCGACTCGTCATGATGTCATGTGACCATATCAGGGTGTTTTGTGGTGGTTAATGAAGAGTACTCAAGTTCTTTTCTATTTTGTTTTCCACTGCAGATAGCCGCCTCTAAATCCTGACTGAAAATCAAATTGTCTAATAAACTATAGTTGTAGTGTAAAAGATTGTTACATGTTCTATTTCAAAGCCAGAATAACGTGTCGCTTTAAAACAGCGAGAGGGTTCATGTTCACTCTTACAAGAAGCCAGTCAAATCTAATAATGAGATAAAGTACTAAAGCTATCATTATCAACGTCCACGTGAATATTAAGATCACCTACAATAAGTACTTTATCTGTTTTAAGGACTAAACTTGATAAGAACTCTGGACCTGAGACGCGGTACAAGATAAATATATAGAAGTGTTTTATTATACAATCCTAAAAGCTGCATTCATCCTGACCCGTTGTTTTTAATTGGTCAGCCTCCTGCTGAAGCCCCGCCCCCTTCCAGACTGTCTCTTCCTTATAAGGTCATGAAGTCTCTGGATGGAGAAGCATACAGAAACCTGGAGTTTGACGTGTGGCAGGACACCTGTAAAGGTACGAGTCCTGGAGAGGAACCTTTTTAAAACCTCAAAACATTCATATTGTATATATAATTTAGTTTTAAATATGAGCTCATATGTACTCACAATGATGGTTTCTAACATATGAATCAATAATCAATGTTTATCTGACAGAGATGCAGAAGACGGACTACGTGGTGTTTGCAGGGAGGCAGTACTTCCTGGGAGACAAGTGTCAGGTAACATTAATACTGGAACCACTATATCCAAATACTGCTTCAGGATCAGTACTGCTGGTAGTACAGCAGTAGAGTAGTTCTCTAAAGGATTCAATGTATCTCGTATCTTTTGTACTTGTAATTCTTTAAAGGATTCGATGTGTCTCGTGTCTTTTGTACATGTAGTTCTCTAAAGGATTCATGTGTCTTTTGTGCTTGTAGTCTTTCTACTTGTGTTTCACCTGCTTTTGAAACCTCCCTCAAGGAGTTGCATCGACCAATTGGCTTGATCGAGGTCAACATGATGGTTGTCATGTGGACGTCTCTGGGACGTTGTCCTCCTGTAAGACAGCCTCAGGTGTCTCCATAGTTCCATCTGTGTCTGTCTCAGGTGCGTCTGGAGCCAAAGGGGAAGTACTACAATGCCTTCATCCAGGAAGTAGAAACACACCCATCAGCTGTCACTGTCTTCATCGAGGAGCTGGGAGAAAAGTAACACACAACCTGACTGAAACTGACTTGAGCTGAGAACCACAAAGACGTCTTTCATGTCCACATGTCCTTCTCTGTCTCAGACAACTGGTTCCTCTAACGGATCTGAAACCAGTCAATCCAGTTCCAGCCTGGAACGTTGCTGCTCCCACCAGAAAGGGAGACCTGGGTTCGTTCACTATGAGGTCCACTTTGTCCCCTCTCCAGATGTTTGGTCTAATACCTCATGTCTCTACTGACTCCATGTTTCTACTGTCTCTATTGTCTTCATGTCTCTACTGACTCCATGTCGTCTTGTCTCCATGTCACCTCGTCGCCTTGTCTCCGTGTTGCCATGTCGCCTTGTCGCCATGTCTCGCAATGTGTTGCCATGTCTCGTTATGTATCGCCATGTCTCGTTATGTGTCGCCATGTCTCGTTATGTGTCGCCATGTCTCGCTATGCGTCGCCATGTCTCACAATGTGTCTCGCCATGTGTCACCATGTGTCGCCATGGCTCGTTATGTCTCCTTGTCCTCATGTCTCACTGTCGCCTTGACTATATGTCTCGGTATATCGTTATGTCTCGTTGTGTCTCGTTATGTATTGCCATGTCTCGTTATGTCGTTATGTCTCGTTATGTGTCGCCATGTCTCGTTATGTCTCCATGTCTTCTTGTCTCACTGTCTCCATGTTTCTTCTGCCAGACACGGACCCTCGTGGTCAGCGACATCATCACCGTCATCGCTACTTCAGGAAGTCTCGTGGCAGCAACGGGTTGAAGGGGGCGGAGCTTCTAATGCCGCCGCCGTCCTACGGAGGCCCGGCTCCCTCCGCCCTGCCCCCCCGCTTCCAGCCAGCGGGCCACCCCCGCCCGCCCCCACCCCTGTCACCGGGAGCCATGACCTACGACCCCTACGCCCCCCCACACCACCACCACCACCATCCCTCAGCCAGACCTCCTCGCTACGGAGCCTCCAGGTGGGACTCAAGCAGACCAACACCTGAGTGTCACCTGTAGGTCACAAACATGTCTGAGGAACTCCGCTCTCTCTCTGTGTGTGTGTGTGTGTGTGTGTGTGTGTGTGTGTGTGTGCGTGCGTGCGTGCGTGCGTGCGTGCGTGTGTGTGTGTCATGGATTCCGGTCAGAAGCTCCACCCGTTTCCTGAACCGTCACTTGATTGGTCCTCAGTTGACCTATTACCACCCTGGCAGGAGATATTACCATGACTACGAGAGCTATGCCTTCAGGTCACGGTAAACATCACATGACACATGGTGACCATGACTTTGTGGTAGTCTAACAGGACTACCACAAACACAAACTTTTGTGGTTAACGTCGTTTGTTGTTGTTCAGTCGCAGTCGCCGTCAGCTGGCGGCAGCCATGAATAAAGACGGTCAGTTTGGTTTCCCCCCGGAGGTCGAGGAGGAGGAGCCGTCCGACCTGGACGCGACCATCACCTTCTACCAGCTGGACGACGCCGACGGTGTCTTCCCTCCACTGGCCGTGAGGAAAATACCTTGTCGTCGTATCTTCATGTCTCCTTGTCGTCGTGTCTTCATGTTTCCATGTCTCCTTGTCGTCTCATCCTCATGTCTCCTCGTTGTCATGTCTCCTTGGCGTCATGTGACTGTGTAATATAATGTGGCTCCTCCCCTTCTCAGGGCCCCACTGTGGCCCCTCCTCCATCCATGGGAGCTCCGCCCCCTCCCACTGGCTCCTCCTACAGAGTTCAGAGAGGCTCGGGGCCCCTCCCCCCCGCTCCTCCTCCAGGGAGCACCCCCGTCTGTTCATCAGAGGAGGACCAGGAGGACACCAGTACTTTGGAGGACCAGGGTAAGTCCTCTTTTATTGTGGAGGAGTCAGCAGGAAGTTGTTCCATGTAATCTGATTACTGTGTGTGTTTCTGTCAGTCGAGTACACTGACGATTACATCTACATCACTCAGGGTGAGTAAAGTTTACCTGGAAGTCTTCACTAAGGGACAAGGTCACAAGAAAAAGATGTGATGCAGTCTGAATGTGACCTGTTTTCAGATCAGAACTACCAGACCTCAGGTGTTTACTCTGCTGCTGAGCCCTCCACCAACCAGGTAACACACCTGACCTCAGACCTGCTGGATGTTTTCATACTGGGTTTGTGTTGTGGCATCTCAAATCTACAAATGAGACAAAACATGTTTTTCTCTTATTTTGAAAGGACGACCAGGAAAGAGGAACTGCTGACTCTCCACCGAGACCAGAGATGAACTACAGCTACACACAGCAGGTACACACCATGTTTACACATGTTGCCCTCGCCTACGTCTCACTTATGTCCCCTCGCCTACGTCCCCTCGCCAACGTCCCTTTGCCTACGTCCCCTCGCCAACGTCCCCTCGCCTACGTCCCCTCGCCAACATCCCTTTGCCAACATCCCTTTACCTACGTCTAGGGATGCACCGATCCACGTTTTTCACTTCCGATACCGATACAGATATCTGAGGTTTAGTATCGGCCGATACCGATCTAATAGAGAAAAACAGTGCTGAATTGATTTAAAAAACGCAGCCGACGCTACGCGCCCCCAGATTGTCCATCGCTTTTCTCATGTTGCTGGCGTTGTCCCTCAGAATCACGTGGATTTTGCTCAACTGAATTTGCCACTTGTCAAACATTTCCTTCAGGCTAGCTGCTATCGCTTCGCTGGTGTGCGACCCACGAAAGTTTGTTGCATTTAATATTGCACTGTGTGGCACAAAAGTTTCATCCAGCCAGTGTGCTGTTAAACTTAAAAGTGACACAGGGGAAACGTCGGAGCTCCAGATGTCTGTCGTGAAACTTATCGATTTGACATCTTTTATCTCCTTCAATATGTGTTTGCACACTTTACCGTGCAGTTCAGGTAGCGCCGTCTCCGACAAATATTTTCGGCTTACCATGTCGTAGCGTGGTTCCAGGTGGTTAACTAGCAGCCGGAATCCCTTATCCCCGACAACTGAGAACGGCTGCCCGGTTCCAGATGGCTGATCCTTTAGCTCGCTCCATTTTGAAAACAATCTATGCGGCCAGTTCGCTAGCGCATGACGTTACGCAGAGCACAACGCATATAATTGGACTGAATAGATTTGCCTTTATGGATCGGTCACATTGTCACCGATACCCGATCTAGAATTTTTTCCTATATCGGGACCGATACAGATATTGATATCGGATCGGTGCATCTCTACCTACGTCCCCTTGCCTACGTCCCCTCGCCAACGTCCCCTCACCAACGTCCCTTTGCCTATGTCCCTTTGCCTACGTCCCCTCGCCAACGTCCCCTCGCCAACGTCCCCTCGCCTCGACTGCGTCCCGTGATCCTCTTCCTCACCCCCCTCTCACCATCGTTGTCAACATTGTCACTCGGCCGACGCATCTGATCTTCTCTTCACTTAAAACACGACGATAGCCGACTGAACTTCCTGAAATGGTTTGATTCTGAACTAATCCCTGTGTGTGTGTGTGTGTGTGTGTGTGTGTGTGTGTGTGTGTGTGTGTGTGTGTGTGTGTTTTTTCAGGTAGTGAAACCATTAGTCATTTGCTCTTCACCCTCCTCTTCCTCCTCCTCACCCTCTTCTCCATCATCACGTGTACCTGCAACTGCCCACCTGCCGGCAGGCACACAGACACGCTCAGGTACACACACACACACACACACACACACACACACACACACACACACACAGCAATACAACAAATGTGATTGTGTTTTGTTTTTTTTCTGTTCTTAGTTGCCATGGCGATTCCAGCCTCTTCTCCTTGGTTGGTTAATGAGTTAGGTGAGCCTGTCTGCACCAAGGTAGCTCCGCCCCCTTACTCCTATGACCCTAATGGCAACGATTTACCCCGAGGTCAGAGGTCAACCAACATAAACAACACACTGTGTCACTTTTTGTTGCAGCTTGTCGTCTCACTTCCTGGCTTGTGTGTGTGTGTGTGTGTGTGTGTGTGTGTGTGTGTGTGTGTGTGTGTGTGTGTGTGTGTGTGTGTGTGTGTATAGACTGCAGAGTTCTCCAGTATTACTTCAACTTAGGAGTCCAGGTAAGAGAATAACTAACTCTGCGCGGCCCCCCCCCCTTAACTATTTACTAACTAACCCCCCCCCCCCCCTCCTCCTCTACAGTGGTACCATCAGAGCTGTTGGCAGCAGCAGCAGCAGGCGTACCCCGCCACCTCGCCGGAGGCCTCCTACTCCTACCAGCACTACACCCCCTACCTGAACCAGGAGCCCCCCCTGCATGGTAAGACCTACTCACTCTCTGATTGGCTGCTGGGTGAGAGAGAGCTGTCAGTTCATTGGTGGAGGTGTGACCACCAATCAGCAGCATCCTCAGCTCTTATTGTCAAATGTCAAACTGACACTTTTTACTGTACTTAATTAATGAGTGAGTTAATGCGTTAGTTTGAGTGAGTTAATGAGTTGGTTTGAGTGAGTTAATGAGTTGGTTTGAGTGAGTTAATGCGTTAGTTTGAGTGAGTTAATGAGTTGGTTTGAGTGAGTTAATGAGTTAGTTTGAGTTGGTTCATGAGTTGGTTCAGTGGGAGCTGCGTTCACATGCTCTGACTGTATGAAGACAGAAGAACACATGTTGCTGAAACGTGTGGAACATTGTATTCATGTTGCACAGCAGTGGAAGGTTTAAATACAGTCACACACTGAGCACAGATAGTAGAAATATAACCGTGTGAAGAATACTGCTGTTAACAAGAACCTGATCTGTTTAAAGTGATTCAAACCAAATGTTATTGTACTTCTGTTCATATAGCAGTACTTTAAAATACAAGTGAGTAATACACTACTTTTAATTCATTATTGAACTTTGTGCACAACAGTGAGATTAATCAAGATTAAACATTGTAATCGTTGCCCAGCACTAATTATTATATACATTATACTTCTGCCCCCCCAGCCATCCCTCCTTTGTACCCTGAAACAGGAGGACTCCATCAACCCCCCTCCTATTACCCAGAATCCACCAGGGCAGGAGACGGACAGACTGACGGACACAGCGGCGGTCTGTACTCTGTTGTGTCATATAGTGAAGATGTGTGTGTGTATATGTGTATTTGTGTGCGTATATATATGTGTGTGTGTGTGTGTGTGTGTGTGTGTGTGTGTGTGTGTGTGTGTATATATATATATATATCTCTCTTCTTCCTTCTCAAAACCTGCTGCCTACATTACCCACAATGCACCTCTCCCTGCTGACAGCAGTGTGGTAGGTTGTATTGTTATACAAATAAGCTTTGATATTATTATGGTCATTATTGGTTAATATTAATCGTATTATTAATAACAAAGATTATGATGATTATCAATCACACAAGAAGTTTTTAGATTAAACATGAGGTCATCGATGACCACGCCTTGTGATGAGGACTCATCTCTGACTCGACTGACATCACTGGAGGCTCCTCTGATCTAATGTGATCTGTTGTCTCCTCCATCAGGCCCCGCCCCCTCAGGAGAAGGCTCCTCCTCATCGACTAGCCCCGCTCCTCCAGGCACCGCCCCCTCTCTCCTGTACCAGGATCAGACGCCCCTCCCCTCTCCGTCGCTGCTGCACCTGCCGTACAAAACTCCGCCCCCCGCCACTTACCTGCCCTCGGCCCCTCCCCCTCACCTCACCCATCACTCCTCCTACTGCCTCCCCCCCTCCGCCCACTGGGGGGCGCTGCAGACTGGAGGCCACGCACAGCGGGTCTACTGCCCCGCCCCTAACTCCGCCCACGTGGTCGGTTACATCACAGCGCCGCCCCCCCACTAAGTTCCCCCCCCCCCCCATCTAACATTTGTGTTCAATGAACAGGGCTAGCAGCTAACAAGTCAGCAGGAAAACCTTGTTTATCAAACAATAAAATAATAATAAAGAGCCAAGAAGACCAAAACAAAGTAAACATTTTAATGTTGAATAGACGTTTTAAAAATCTAAATTGAACTGTAGTTTTCCTGTGTTAGCTTCACATGCTAAATGTTAGCTGGTGGCTAAGTGAATTCGAAGTGAATCACTTCCTGTTCAAAAGGTTCGTTATTTTTTTTTTTTAGAGAACCTACAACAACGTCAAGAGTTCTCATGTTTTGTCAGCCAGCCAATCAGAGAAGAGAGGGGGCGTGGCCAGTCCCTGTTTATTGATGAGGGATCTATTTGTGTTGAGTTTGTTTGTTTTTGTTTTTTTGTTTTAATAAAGTTTGTGTTTCACCAGCAGATGATGATGCTTCCTGTCGGGTCACATGACCGTTCTCATGTCTTCACGTGCTAACAGGCTAGCATCCTCAGTTTATTTGGATTTAAACGCGTGTCTCGTTGTCGTCAAGGTAACAGCTCGGGGGGGATCTCCACAGTCCAGAGGTCCCGACCCCCCCGGGTCCTCAGAGGCCCCCTGAGCCAGCGGGGGTTGGACAGGTGAGTCAGGTGTTTCTCCTGTAGACCAATCAGAACAGCCGACCGCTCCAGAGGCCGTAGCTCCTCCTCCTCCTGCAGGGAGGTGGGGCACAGCCAGGTCCCGCCCACATCCACCAATCCTTAAAAAAAGAGGTAGTCGTCACAGGTGAGGTGATGATGCCTTCAGGGACGACTCGTAAACACAGACTGACGTCACATTCTATGGAAGCCCATTCCACCAGAAACAAAACTAAAAACACAAAAAATCTCACAAAAAATCTCACAGTTAAGACTTTAAATCTCAGTTAAGACTTTAAATCTCATAGTTTCTCTTTAGTTCTTGTATTTTTTTTAATGTAAATTTTATTTTTACTAACAGTAATGGGTTTCCATACACGTCCCACCTGCCACCACGCCGCGGCCGAACCTCTCTCCGGAGTCCAGGAGCGCTCGTATCTGGACCCGGTTCATCCCCAGCGGGCCGCTCAGCACCGCCCTCCAGTCCTCATCCTGGTCCCAGTCCCGCTAGGCGATGTGGACCGCCAGGGTCTGGTTCTCCAGCGGGGCCAGCAGGGGCCTCCAGCGGCTCTCCACCGTCTTCAGCCCGTCCAGAACCAGACCTGCGTACGGCTGCCGGAACGACAAGCACCGCACCTGGAGCGACATGTCTGCAAAACAAGCGCACCTTTAACAAATCACGATGTTAATACGTTTAATTATTTCATTAATATAAATGTTTGACCGTTATTACAGTAACACATTCACTGTGATCATGTATTCTTTAATGAATTAGTGTTTGGTTCTAGACAGAGGAACACTAAAGGAGCAGCTCTCTGAATGGAGTCTGGTAGAACGTTAGAACACGGTACTAAAGGAGCAACTGTCCGGAGAGAGAAACGGTCCGTTAATGTTCATCGTTACCGGTCAGTAAAGTATTCACGTCTCTCTTCTGTTGTTCCCGCTGCTTTCACTCACTTCCGGTCCGAGTGAGTTTCTTCTTCACGTTAAACAATGCGCAGCTCTGCTGCCCTCCACAGGTGTGTGTGTGTGTGTGTGTGTGTGTGTGTGCGCGCGTGTGGATTCCATAGACAGTTGTGTGTGACAATATTTCCTATAATTTTGGCCATAAATGGTGAATAGAGAGTATAAACTGTGACTGGAGCAATTTGTTTGTAAAAGTCACAGAATATTTTCCTGCTCTGCTCCACTCTGACCGTGATGTCATCACTCTAACAAGTGAATGGGGCGATTTTGCTCCGTTCGTGATTTTTGGGAAAATGGGAAAATTGATTTTACACAAATCAAGACACAAACATTCTTCTCCCACATTCCCCCTTGAGTGACTCGAGTCACTCGTACTACAAAAACGTTAGAACCTCCCGCTGGTCTTCAGGTCCATGTACTTTTGTTTCTTCTATGTTTAAATTTTCATTGGTCGGTTATCTAACATAAAGAGCTTATGCATATGTTTGTGGACCGTCTACTGTCCTAAGTTTGTCATGTTTTCTCTGTAATATTTCACTGTATTGTTACTGAATCAGTTACCTAGTTAACATACTAAGTTTACTTTCTCTTCTCTTTTAACCTCTAGCTGTGGTTCTAGACTCTTTTAGACTGGGATCAGGATTAAGGGATACAAGTTATATCTAAAAGAACAACAGTTCCCCTCTTCGGCCATTCAAGTATTTAAAATGTATCAAAACAACACATATCACCCAGAATGGTTTATTATGCACATCATTAATCGATGTTGTAGCTATCAGTGGAATGTTAACTTCAACATGTTGAAATAAATCTCCTGAGATGAGATGAGACGCCTTCATCTCTGGTTAACTGTATAATGAGACAAGTCAGTGAGGTTCATAACAAACAATAAGCAAACAAACAATTTGTAAGAAATGACATCATCTAAGTATTTATATTACATTACATTACAGTCATTTAGCAGACGCTTTTATCCAAAGCGACTTACAATAAGTGCATCAACATTGGTAATCAAAAGAACTATCACCAGAAGTCATAAGTACATTTCCTTTAAACAAGCATCTAAGAGCATGAAGCAGAGCATAACTCAGAGCCAAAGTACAGAAACAAGAAAAACAGTTAGTGCTATAAGTAATACAAATACAATTAAAGCTGCAAGCAGCATTGATCGGGCCCTCGCAACTTCACGCACGTCGAGGGTACTGGCAGGACTCTGCTTGACGTGGCCATACATTTCTGTGACCGTCATACACTGCGTGCACTAGTTAAATGATTTTTCCTGCGTCGACCTGCAGCGTAGCAAGATCATGTTGCCAGGTCTTAAGCCTCAAATGTTTTAAGTGTACCTCCAATACAATCATAGATGTAAGCCTGTTAAGATCTTTAAGAAAATGAATGTGCATGAATGCACTTCAATGTTTGAAATATAACAGACTGTCAGTTTACTGTGACGAAGTTCAACTCCCTACAGTGTCCTACTGATTGTATTTGGACTTACATAAAGTTAACAGAACAGCAGTGTCATTTGTTTTTACTTGAACACTTTAATTTGACACTGTTTTCATTTTAAGCTCTTCTGTAAATTTAGATTGTAGTGTGAAGCATTCATTGTAACATTTAACCTGATTCTCATGTAAAAGCTCTAGACAGATCATTTATACTAATGCCCACTGACATGGTTTGAAAAACACTGTTGATTAACTTTTGTTCTCCAAGCATCTTAGTTTGCACATATTTAGATCAGAGAAGTCTTTTTCTCATGGTGTGCCCACAAACCCTGTTTGGGCCGTTGTTATTATAGAATTCTGTTTACGTCGGTGGTTGCCAGTAGGTGGCGCTATGACTATGAGTTAATATTGGCATGCAGATGTCCTAAAATCACGACACGAATCATGTAAAATTGCCGCGACACCAAGTCCATGTTATCCGATGAAACATCAAGCTTTTAGTAACTTTTAATCGTTAAGGTCTTTAGGTTGTTCTGACCAAATTCTAAGCTGATCGGATTATTTCCCTAGGAGGAGTTCGTAGTGCAGCACCTGGAAAAGGAAATAAAACCACAAGAAATTCATACAAAATTCAAATTGGCTGACTTCCGGTTGGGTTTAGAGCATGGACCCCTAAGACTTTTTTTTAAGTTTACATGTGATACACCTGCTTACTTAATTTCATACATCTAGGTGAAACGTACTGCGAGGGCTGCATCGTCGAAATATTGTAGGGGGTGCTATCGAGCCGATTTGCCACTCTGAAGCATTAAAATCACATCAGATAACTACATTCAGGATTTTAAATGTGTGTGACAAGTTTGATTTTGTTTTGAGTATTTTTAGCCCCTCAAAAACACCTTTGTTTTTCATGGCGAGGAATGCATCGCCACGGCAACAGCATTTCACGAAACAACAAGCTTTGAGTAACTTTTAATCACAAAGGTCTTTAGATTGTTCTGACCAAATTCTAAGTTGATCTGATTAGTTCCCTGGAAGGAGTTCGTTAAAGTAGAGCGCCTGGAAATTGAAAAAACGACACTGGAAATTCAGACTAAATTCAAAATGGCTGACTTCCGGTTGGGTTTAGGGCATGGCCCCAAGAGACTTTTATTTAAGTCCACATGTGATACATGTGCCTACCAAATTTTGTTAATCTCTGTGAAACGTACTGCGAGGGCTGCTTCGTCGAAATTTTGTAGGGGGCGCTATTGAGCCGATTTAACACTCTGATTGAATAAAATCATATTATAGAACTACATTTTGGCCTTGTGATGGGTGTGTCAAGTTTGCCTGTGTTTCGAGCTTCTTTAACCTCTCCAAATGACCATTGTTTTTCACGGCGAAGACTGCATTACCACGGCAACGGCGTTCGACGAAACATCAAAAGCTTAGAGAACTGGCATTATGAACTTCTTACATTTGTGTGGAACAAATTTGATGTTGATCTGATTTTCCAACTAAGAGAAACAAGCCAAAGTATAAAGACTTTAACTTACTGTTGCCAGTAGGTGGCGCTATGACTATGATTCAAAATTGGCTTGCAGATGTCTTCAGGCCTGGAGTTTAATCAAACATGTGAAATCTGGTAAAGATCTGATGATGCGGAGTCGAGTTACATCAGTTTATTCGTTCATAGCGAAGGATCGAAATTCGCAGAGCCGCCACGTCGCCACGCTTTGACAACTTCCTACAATTTTCACAATGAAGCATTATCAAGGTCTTAATGCTTTTGTGACAAAATTTGAGAGGGATCCGATTAATCTGTGAGCAGTAGGGTGTCAAAGTACACAACCTATGACTTCCTGTTGCCACTAGGTGGCGCTATTACTATGATTCTAAATTGTCATATACATGTGTTCAGGGTCAGGATGTTATGACATCTGAGAAATTTGGAGCAGATTAGGCAATGTACAGCCGAGTTACAACAACTTCCTGTTTCATGGCAAATGGTGTTTTTTTGCCGCCACGCCACGGACACATAGTTCGATAACTTTTTGATCTTTGAGTATCGTTTCACTGCCAAGGTCTCAAGAGCATACTGACCAAATCTGAAGGCAATCGGGTGTAATCTCTAGGAGGAGTTCGTTAAAGTACGGTGCCTTGAAACGGTCCAAAAACGTCATCAAATTCAAAATGGCCGACTTCCTGTTTGGTTTAGGATATACCTCCTTTTGACTTTTTTGTACGTCCCATCACGTTCCACATACCTACCAAATTTCATACAGCTAGGTGAAACCCAAAGTTGGGGCTACTCTGTAGGGGGCGCTATGGAGCCAAAATGTCACGCCACAGCTGGACACCCCAATAATACTGGAATTTTCACCACGATTGAATTTTGTGCCAAATTTCAAAAGATTCCCAGTATCCCAAGCACCTCCTTTTTGCGATGAAACAAGCGATGAAACTGATGTAACCAGTAGTCCAAAGGTAGGCTACCCGGTCCGGAGATACCAGAAGGCTGAGCACCAACGCAGCAGAGAAACAGACCAGAAATGTAAGTTTTCCATAAGTTTCGTATAATATTTCATCATTAAATTCACCTCTGACAGTCTTTAACTGTGTCGTTGAGAATATTGGCAGCGTGACTGGTCGTTTATCCAGATATTTAGTAAGCTTTTATCAATTTATCTCAAATAATCAGTAAATATAATTAAATTTCCTTCAGAGGATTAGTAAAACCAAATCAAGTTCACCCAGATATTGAGTAAATCAAAATTACTTTTTCTCCGATACTTAGTAAATATAAATCAGTTTTGCTTTAGAAATTGATTTGGATATACTTATTATTATATATACTCTTTTTTTAATTTATTCAATTTTTTTTTATCAAACTTAAAATCTATTCAAATATATTAAGTGTCACTTTATTGCCATCATTTTTAAATATATGTATGTATATGTACGTGTGTGTGTATATATATATATACACACAAATAAATGTATGTATATATATAAATATATCCATAATTCTATGTATGTATCTATATAAGGTATATATATATATATATATAGAGGCAGTGAGTCATGATTTCAGTGATGAATACATTGTGTTTCCTGTGAGTTCTTCACAATAAAAGCTCCCATTGTGATTGTCTTGTTGAGGTGTTTTAATGTGAAGCAGCATCAGCAGGAACTGTTGAGTCAGCATTAGCAGTAACGTGACGCTGCTCTGATCCGTCTGTAGGAGAGTGAACAGGAAACAGTGAGGCTGATATCACTGATCACATGCTGCATCGTTTCCTGTCTATTAGTCATGAGTGTGAATCTATGGAGGACTCTACCACCAACACTATAAAACACTGCACACAGAGACCATTACTGAATATACATTCATTACAGGAATATTGATTTACTACAATTATAATCAATGACTTATGATTAGATTCATTTTTGGGGGATTTTTAACTTGAATGTGTTTGATTTGACAAAGTTCAGGAAACATCATCACGTTTTCTAAACCAAGAGGAAACTTTCGTGGTGTTTTTATTTAAACATGGAGGCCGGTACAGTTCATGCAGTCAATAATTAATAACACATCGATTTATATTTTTCAGTAAGAAGTTTTCTATTTGATTGTAATAATCTTGAACTGTTTTGTGAAATTTCAATGAAATAGTTTTTCAGTTTTATTGTTTCTTCCGTGTGTTTATACCTGAAATGTTGACCTTACATGGTTCAACACGTTTTGAAATATTTTGTCACAAGTTTCAAAATCATTCAAGTATTTTTTTAAATCAAATTCAAACCTGTATTTGTTCACAATCCATTTGTATTTAGTCTGTAGTAGTGTTGCATTCCAGTTGCTGAGCGTTTTAATTTAATGTTATATGTAATGTTAATACGTTTGATGAATGCATTTGGATACTTTTAAATCACTTTTGTGTGTTACTTTATGAAAATATCAAAATAAGACATTTACAAAATAAGTATGTGTTTGGCATTGTAGACACTCTGAGGGATACTTGTCAAAGTATTAGTGATAATGAATAGTAGGGAAATAGATATATATATATATATATATTTTTACAAATATGTGGTGGTGCCACCTGACATTTTTTAGTTGAAGTTAAAAAATACTGTTAAAAATATAGTTAACCACTTTGAAAAGTGAACAAATGAGACCTTATTTTGTGAGTTTAAACACATTGTTCACAAATATGCATTACATCCAATTTGAAAAGAGTTATTTGTGGTTGACCCGTGTGTGTGTGTGTGTGTGTGTTCTCTGATTTAAAGATACAACAGAAATATTGTAATAAAACACATCATCTCTAATTCAGAGTCCTACCTGAGATCCACAACAACAGCAGCATCATCAACAGGTGATCCATGACGTCCAGGTGGACCGTCTCTCTGCCCGTCTGTCTCTCTGATTGTCTCATGTGCTGTCCTCAGTTTATGTCTGCGTACAGGACGAGGTGGAGCTTTACTGAGACTTGTCTTTAGTTTTACAGATCATATTCACATCTTTCCGAACTGCGGTTGTGTGAAACTGATTATATCTGATTTCACAAGAAGCTGCTGACTGACTGCAGACATAGGAATGTTTCCATGACAACCAGGACAGGCTGAGATGTATATCAGATTAATGCTGTCGGTGTTTTCTCATGATTTCCGATAGATGTGTTAACATCAGCAGCTACAGCTACTAACTACGACTACTACTACTACTACTACTAGTCAGGAACTCTAAAATACTTCAATTTATCAGCTGTTGATATGGTGGTATTTGGTTCTTGTTCATTTGAATATTAATCAAAGTTCCAAATTGATAGTTTAGTATTAGCAATGTTATGAGTCTACCTTAAATGGCTGAAAGGTTCCTTTGGTAAAAAATGTGATTTCCTGTTAATTACATTGTATCATTTTGATAATAAATAATTACTTTTAGTAGACATTTTCATTCCTTTTTGAACTACTGAACCAACATCATTGTGGTTCCCCATTATTATTGAAATCTAATGTTTTTAAACATTGAGTTCTATTGATAACATTTATTATATTTGTCATTTCCTAACAACCAGACCAGCTCAAACTTCAACATAATGGTGTCCCGTGTGAGGCGTAGTACTGTTTGTAATCATCCATAATAGTGATTTCATAATTGTGAAATATTCATTGGTCAATGCCAACATTTTAGATTCCACTTCTAAACTTAAAAAAGTGTTTAAATTCATTAGAACTAAACACAACGGTGTCGTCTGCATAGAAACTATATTTTGTATTAAAAAGTTTAATTTGTCAGAATTTTATAAAGATAAAATACAAAAAGAATCCCTCTCTCAATGATCTCTTATGGCCCACTAGAAGTGTGTGGTGGGGTCTGTTTTCTCTGTTCTTCGGGATGTTTCTGGGTGTCATGTGTGTCCTCCAGTCAAAGTACCGATCCACATTCAGAGTGAACAGTGACGGTTTGAATTCAAGCAGTGACTACAACAACCAGCTATTACTACAACACATGTGCACAAAATAATCACAGAACGTGCTGCTTAAAATATAAGAGTTTACTTCTTTACCATCACTGATTAACACCAATGCTGTCCACGTGTTCACTGAGGGGTTTGTTTGCCCATTTCGTGGAGCTTCAATGATTATTAAATGGATTACCTTCAATTCAGCAATTAAATCATCAATAAATTATATTGTTATATTCAGTTATTCAGCGATTTCAACATTCGTTGCCTTAATGGAAGACTATGAGACTTCTTTAACCCTTGAAATGAGAAATAAAGAGTTGTGTCTTCCTATATTGTTCATTTCATTATCAATTAAATAGTCACAACATTAAGTGTTTGTTCAGGGCGGTCTTAAACAAAAGTTCAAATTCATGTATTTTGCTCCTCTATTAGAGACTTCATTATTTATGTATTTTTTTTTAGGTAAAAGACACACAAAATCACACAGAAAATCAGTTTATATACAAACAAGTTTTATGAAAAAATTGTTTGAACTAACATGAACTAACAGAATCAGAATGTGAGGAATCCTGATTCTGATTTTATTCCCGTTTTCAGGAAAAAAAAGATTTTTTTTTACAAAAAGTAAAAACATTTTAGAAAAGTTCGACAACTTAAATAAATAAACAAATGATGAGGAATGTCTCTTTACTAAAGAAATATAACAGAATGTACAAAATATATATATATAAAAAAAAATATATATACACACACAAATATAATACTGAATATTTGCATTGACCGTGCATTTAACACCCAGAGACCGAGGGCAGAGAGAAGACGTTGTAGTTTATCAACACAGAACATTTAACAACAGAAACAATCAACCAACCGTCTCCATGAACCGACACTGTAGAAAAATAAAGCTTTACCTGAAGAGGGGAGCAGACATATTCAAAAAAACATATCTTTTCCGACTCCTGATCTGCAGCTTTTCAAACTCAAGGCACTCTGAACATGAACCCTCGACGAGCGTCGAGCCTCTACGAGGAACTGCTCCGTCCCCCGTGAACAGCAGGGGGTCGCTGTGGAGCACAAAAAAAAAATAAACTCTTCCCAGCAGCCAAACGCTGACCAATCAGAGGCTCTGCTGGCTGGGGGAGGAGTCAGGTGTGATGGGGTTGGCGGCGTTGGCGGCGTTGGCGGCGTCCGTGCGCTGCCCGTCGCTGCCAGTCACCCACGTGTGGAGGAGGATCTGCTCCAGGGTCGGCCGGTCTGACGGCTGCTGGCTCAGGCACCAGCCAATCAGCTGCTGGCACTCTGAAGTAAAAACAAACAAGGAGGAGATGAAGAACACTCATCTCTGGTTTTGTTCAAACGTCGATGTAAAAACCTGGTCGCGTGATCTCGTCACGCTCCGGCTCACCTGAGGAGATGATGCGTCTGAAGTAGATCCGTCCTCTCAGGATCTCCTTGTCCTGTTGGAAGGGGATGTCCCCGCACACCATGTTGTACAGCAGCACGCCAAGAGACCACACTGTGGCCGAGCGACCATGGTACCGATGGAACCGGATCCACTCCGGAGGACCATACACCCGCGTGCCTGGAGGGAGGAGAGTTACATCACTACAGGTACAGTGTGTGTCAGAGTGGAGCAGGAAGTGACGGATCACCATCGTGCGGGAAAATACTCCCGGAGACGCTGACGACATTACAGAACCGGTGCATGATGGGACGGTAGTCACTGACCCAAAACACCTTTCCGATATTTTAAAACGTCTAGATTTTCAGAAACAATCCCCACAGCTCTTCAGATTCTCTCAGCTGATCGGACTCACCAGTGAACTCGGTGAAAGCCTCGTCTTTGAGGAGGGCCCCCGAGCCAAAGTCGATCAGTTTGAGCTGCCCGGTCCTCAGGTCCACCAGCAGGTTCTCGTCCTTGATGGCTCGGTGGATAATGCTGCAGCTGTAGCAATGACGCACCGCCTCCAGCACCTGCAGGAAGAAGCCGCGCGCAGCCGCCTCGTCCAGCGCGCCGCGCTCCGTGATGTAGTCGAACAGGTTCTGGCTCAGCTCGGGACGCTCCATCACCATCAGCCAGCCGTCCGCCTACTCCCACCAGTCCAGCAGACGCACCACGCCGTCGAATGCCCCGCCCACTTTCTTCAACATCACCACCTCCAGAGGAACCACAGCACATACAACAGTTATATCTGCATGTATGATCTCACCAGAGAGCCCCACCCCGTCACTCTGTCTCTGCACACGTGCTTCACAGCAACCTGCATGTAAACAAACGCCATCAACACACCGTACAGTTATAACATACTATATAAGAGGGTAGACGATGGCTGAAATGAATTGCAAAAACATTGCTGAAAATACAGAAATGAGGTTGCAAAAAGCTTAATAATTCAAAAAGTTGAAAGATTAGAAATATTATGAGCTGAACATTTACAGAGTTGAACGGTTTCTGTAGCTTAAAAACTGAAGAAGAAGAAGAGATTCAAGCGCGACGGAAGAAATAGTGGAATAAAGATTCGAAGAACAATACTTGGAATGCTGAATCAGCATGGCTGTCATAGACTGCATCATATATGATGAAGAGGCCCAGATGGTGTATATGTGGCACAACAAGTCATATGTCGTTCAGAAAGTACAATAATTGTTTGGGTGTAATGTAAGTTAAGAGAGTTTACTATGTTTCCTATGTGTTTATGAGGAGGAAGTGTTAATTGTAGTTAAAATTGAGGGTACAGCGTTATTTATCATCAGCTACATGTTAGGCAGTAGATCCAGTGGATCGCCAGTAGGTGTCAGTGTTGCGACATAAGCAGTGTCTGTGACGGAGAGCCACACTGAAGTCTCGCGAGGATGAGAATCTCTGTACAGGATAGAAGTAGAACGCGCTGTGGAGCGACTGTACACCTAAATGTATATTTTTGTATGTTACAGAGCACTTTCATTAAATGTGTAGCACCAGATTGAGCCTGTGTGACGTCATTCTGTGCACGCTACACATAGTGCTGGGTCACGTGGTGCATTTCTCCTAAAACTTGGTGTGCGTGTTAGTATGAAGCCAGAGCAGGTGTGTGTCAAGTTTGGTGGCTTTAGCTTGTTCCTTTGGCATGGCTGTCATAGAAGGTTAAGTTTAGAGTTAGAGGTAGGGTTAGGGTTATGTAAGGATTTCTTAAAATTTGTGCTAGGCTCCTGAAATTTTGGGAGCGTATTTCTAGCCCACCATACGACGTTTGTGGTAAGTTTGGTGCTTCCAGCTGCTTCCTTTAGTATATGCTGTTGTCTAAGTACAGGGGTAATAACCACGATCACCAAAACGGTGATCGTCTATAACTTCTTGCAAGTTTGTGCTAAAATCCTGAGATTTTGTGTGTGTGTTCCCAGCACTTTGTGGCACCTTCGTATTAAGTTTGGCATTTGTAGCTACTTCCTCTGGTATGGCTGTCATAGACGGCCGTTGTAATAAATCCCAGGCTGCGTCATATATGATGAAGAGGCCCAGATTACCAAGAGCTATTGTGTAAAGCTCTTGGTCACTTAGTGCTATTCTCCTAAAACTTGGTGTGCGTGTTAGTATGAAGCCAGAGCAGGTGTGTGTCAAGTTTGGTGGCTTTAGCTTGTTCCTATGGCATGGCTGTCATGTGGGCATGAATGATTTGATAGCAAGGGTGTGTTCTGGAGGCTAAGCAAAAACCCTACAGATGGCCATACTGAGCAATTTACTGAGGAGCATGGGGGAATGAATGCCTTCAAGGCTGGAGCGACTGCCCCCCGATTCCTCTACTTCAGGGCGGGGCGGTTCCACGCCATTTCAGCAGGCAGCAGCAGCAGATAACAGGCAAACAGTTTGCCTCTCCCCGAATTGCATGATGAAATACCGTATCTAAATGGCTCTTTTTCCTTCCTTTTCTTTTTTCTAGATATGACTCGCACAAAGATGGTTCACGCTTGCCCTCTCTGTCAGAAAGTATGTGCGGCCATGCCCCACCATCTGAAAAATGAAAGGCCACCTCGAGCTGGACCGTGGTGCTCGGGAGCTACAACAAAAGGCAGCCAAATATCAGGTGACGGTGATGCATCTGGCGCAGTTGAGAGCCTCGAACCCTGCCGTCCCCATGCACACGGAGATGGACTTGAGTCCAGAACATGAGCACGATGAGGAGGCGGTGGAGGAGGATGAGGAGACGGAGGAGGCGGTGGAGGAACCCCGTGATAGCGGGATTTTGGAGGCCAGCAGGCTAATGGAGCAGTCTAACATCTTCTGAAGTAAAAACACAGTGACATCTGATGAAACTATTACAAATACATAAAATATAGGGATTGAGGTGGAGACGAGGAGTTACCTGATAAACTATTAAAAGTACAAAGAATATACAGATTGAGATGCATACAAGTAAACATTTTAAATGTACGTCCTAATCACTCTTGACAAGTTCAACAGTAGACGGGGGATATGTGGCTACAAATGGGAGGTCAGAGGTCCCTGCTGTAGCTTGAGTTTGCTCAAAGGGCCTGTGACATTTTCTAAGAGAGGTCCTAGAGTGCCCTCTGCTGGCCAGAGCTAGGAACAGCAGAATCAAACTGCTGTCTGTCAAAAGTCCTACTGCGTGCTTCGCGTGGAAGCTTGTCTTATAGAGCAGAGCAAGGGTGTCTGCCCCGTAAAGAACCCTTCTACGTCCAGCGTGTGACTTTCAGGGAACCTGTCACCCGTAAAAGCGGTGGTGCCCAGGAAGTCACAACAGAGGTGAAATTGCTGGTCGATTTCACTCTTGATTGAGTCACTGTGATTGTTCAGAGTGACTAGAAATGTGCATTCTAAACATTTAGAATGTCTAGATAGCCCATGTCTAGTTAACAAATGTACGATTGATCCTCAATAAACGTTTCAGAGAGCAGGTATGAATTTGTCACACACTTGCCCATGGCAGCATAGTCACGTGCCTTACGGGTTTGGTGAGCGAAACTCTAGGCTCTAGGCTATCAAGAAAAGAAAGAGGACAGGAGTGGGGTTGTATTGAAGACCAACTCTGACTGGATGATCTGTGAAACCTGACACTCTGAGTTGAAGAGACCACCACCTGACCTGGGAGTGTCTAAGAGTGTCGGAGAAAGTACAAAAAAATGAAATGCAAAGATTTTTTTTCCGGTTTCATACTACAATATCAACAAGGCCATCTTTCCATCTACATGGACTGGAGAGGGAACGATGAAAATGTGAAAAGGAGTGTGCAGGATGGCGAGAGAGGAAAAGTATGATGGCATGGAAGAGAGGGGAAGGATAAAGGTATGAAGAGACATGAAATAACGTCAGAACGAAAACAATCTATCACATCTGTCTTTTCTCTGATAATGATCAACAAGTATGCCCAACAAATGGAAATGCTTGAGAAAAATGGTTGCTAATCTATTTCTGGTCAAAACAACTCAAGTCAAAACCTCTAGCATCCCTAAAACATGGGGGGAAATAATGAAAGTGATAAGAATATTAACATTTACGTTATCTCATCATTGTCTGTTCTTTAAATTTCCATGATGACAGCGGGCTCACTTTGGGGGTCACGTTGCCCCCCTGAGCTGCTCAGCCAATCAGAGTATGGGGTTTGGTAAAGCTTCTCAGAACGGCCCACCTCTGGCCTGTCGACACTCATCTTCAGACACGGTAAAAGCAGGTCCCTCTCTCTCTGTGTTTACCTCCGTTACTTTTAATGGAAATAGAATGAAAAAAAGTGTGACACCTCTCTGCAATTAGCGCAATCATTTGCGCCCTGTCAGTTATGTGAACTGATACAGTAGTGTGTCAGTGGAATTATTCATTAGAATTAGTTGCTTCGCCTGGTTTAAGTGTTTGAACCGTCAAAGTTTTCCTGTTTTGTCACGCTTTTAGAAAGTTTGGACTTTAAAAAGGCATTACATGTTTACCCCAAACGTTTGCGCTGATTCAAGACGGGGGGAGGAGGAGGGGGGGCTGCGCCATTGTTAGAGGTGTTAGAGGAGGTTGCTGATTCATGAAGCATATCGGGTCAGAGTTAGGTAAGGGTGTGATAACCACCATGACTGAATCGGTTTTCTATCACAGACAATCTTTCTGCTTTGACGGTGTTTCTCCAAACTTTATTCTTTCCAGATTGCTCAAGTGAAGAGAAGACAATGGCAGAAGAAACTAAGAAGTAAGATTTGGTTGTGTCGTTAATGTTCCCTTCAGTGGATTTCTCTGCATTTTGAGTTGAAGAATTCCTTATTTCAATGTTAATGAAATGTTCATTTCAATAATAATTCAATGTCCAACCTTTTGTCATCATCTTGAAGGTCCCCACAGGTGGAACATCTGGGTCATCACCAACACCAGAGGATGGACTTTCAGGGGATAATATCTCTGTGTTGCTCTCAAAGTCCAGGCTTGTTTCCTATAAGGGAAAAACAAAACAATATAAAGCACTGGCAGTAGTTACTGTTATACATTGAAGAAGGATATGAAACCCTTGTAGTTTTAAGTAAAGGTACATGATAACAACACAGCGGTGAATGTATGGTTGGGACCATGTTTGCCATTTTTTCCCATGTGATGAAAATATGACAACCTAACTCATTCTGATACAAACTGTACATTATAAAAAAGTGAATGGGCTGCAAACAAGCAGATATCAAGAGTAGATACATGCTGCAAGTTCCAAATGCAGTAGATTTTCCCATTAGTAACAATGGCAAAGTAAAATGTGAGGCGCTGCCCAGGTGTAGACATTGTAGCCAAATGTTAGGTTTGGTGAATGCATATAGCTTGCACACAACCACTAATGAATTATTTTGTCTCAAAACACCCACAACTCAAATATAGTGCAATCTCATTGTAGCTGCACATATAGCTGGGGCTCTACCCAATGTCATTTTTTGACATTTGTTTGAGGTTTACGGATGAAGCTCAGAATGTCTGTCATCTGCTTATGTCGTCATCACCCAAAAAATGTATTTCTCAAACAAAATTGTCATTGAATGAAGTGATTCATCAAATGAAATGAGGTAGTCCTTTTTATTAAATGAACTTCCTTGAATGAAAATAACTTTTGTTCACAAAATGACATAACAATAGGTGCAGAGTGCCGTGGTGCTTGCTGTCAATGAGAGAGAGAGTGACAGAGAGAGGGGAAGGGAAGGTAAAAGGTGGACTATTGCATGCAATGTTCCTTTAACTTTCTTTTGCTATACTGAATAGTTTGAAGCTTTTAAGCATCATTCATAACGTTGACACTCAAGTTACTAATATTAATAACTTACAGAAACATTGAATGCAATAGTACACCTTTCACCTTCTTTCTCACTCACACACACACAGCGAGTGACGCAGTCCTCATCTCTGTAATTGTCCAGTCCAAAACTCAAAATTGATTGAAAAAAGAACATGTTTTATTGAACAAACTATTGTGCATCAATCCATATTTTTTGGAGTTAAGGCTTTCGCTTTCGATTATACGCAAATCTTTTATTTGCGTATAATAGTTGTGTAGAATGGAGTTTGTAGTTTGTAAAAATGTGTTAGATTGTACGTTTTACCCAGATCTTTTATTTTTTGGGGGGATATTCATATTCATATTCATAAATTGTACACATGCATAAATGGACTTTTTTCGACGGTAAATGCTACAGCGGACCCGAATTCGGGTCCGTCGGGCTTTAACACAATGAATGAATAGACATGCAAAAAAAAAAAAAAGCAGTGGAGAATTCAAATGTTGATTTAGAATTTGCCTATCATCTTTTATGATTGAAGATTTGAAGCTTCCAACTCTACAGTACAGCCAGCAAGTAATCATTTCTGATTACCTGGGTGGATACTTGCATTGTAACTGGCAAGTAACAATAACAGGGTGAAGTAAACTATTAGGAGGCCTGTCATTAGGGACAGGACCAGTTCAAAGGGTTTGTTTGACACTTACCAAGCTCGTGGAAGCTGCAAGTGGCTCAGATGAAAGTTCTGATAGTGATGAGATCTCCCCATCTTTGTTTGGACTTCCTGAGGGCTAAAACAGCAGGGAGAGAGGCAGATACAGAGGACACATGTATTCGCATTTCTCAAGAAAATGAGTTTCAGAAAGAGAAAAATAGAAAAAGTGTTTAGTGTGTCAACATTAAAAATTGCAGTTCTCTGTCTCTCCCTTCGCCCTTTCTAATTGTTTCACTGCTATGAACTGGTCTGCTTGCATCAAGGAGAGAAAGAGAAAAAGAAAGAGACACACCGAGAGATAGAGATAGTTTGTGTGTGTGTGTGAGAGAGAAGAGGAGAGTGTGCATGATAGAGCTAGTTGTCATGGAGAGCTAATTAAACCTTTAAATGTGTTTGTTAAAGAATGGGGTTTGATGTTTAATTTCCAATTCAATTTGTTTCTTATATAAATGTATTATTTGTTCAAGTATTTGTTTCATTACACTTCTGTTGAGCTTTATTAACACATAGTTTAGTCATGGTGTGGTGACTGTGGCTAAGTGGAGAGCAGGGCCGTCCTTCAATCAGAGGATCGGCAGTTTGAACCCCGGCTCCTGCTCCACCAGTCGCATGTCGATGTGTCCTTGAGCAAGACACTTCACCCTGAAATGTCTCCCGTAGCTGTGCCTACGGTGTGATAGAATCTGAATTGGAAGTCGCTTTGGATAAAAGCGTCTGCTAAATCACTGTCATGTAATGTGTGAGTTTTTCAGGTCAAAGAGGCAAAGTATATAGAATTTGGGGGAAGATATGCATTTCCATCTATATATAACATACCAGCCATGAAGGCCAGGTTAAAGTAACCTATCAGGAGGCTGTCATATGGGACAAACTAAAAGCACTACTTGTTTGACACTTACCAAACACTTGGAAGACTCCAGTAGCTCAGATGGAAGGCTTGGTGTTGATGAGGTCTCCCTCTCTGGGTTTGGACTTCCTGAGGACTAAACACCAGAGACAAACACATATTACCATTTCTCCAGAACAAGACGTTCACAAAGAGCTGAAGAGCCAGATCTCTACACTCATACACACATTTTCTTTATTACTAAAACTAAAACATAATGTGCAGGAGGCCCCATTGAAAAGTCTTTGTAATTTAAGATCAGATGTTCAAGTCTTGGTTCTATGAATACTGTATCACTTTTTAAAGAGCCCCACCATCATTACCTGCATTTGGTGTTTTACATATTCCATGTGCCTGAATAAGCATTGATTGTGATGCTTCCTCAGGCGATCTAAGCGTGCGCTCAGCCTGGTGGATGGTGCACTCTGTCTGCAGGAGGTTAAACACAGAACAGTTGATGTGACGTCTATTTACCTAGAGATCCATCACTTTTAACTTCTAATAGAAATATCTGTCATTTGAGGTGTGACCAGCTCTACAGTTAACCTGGCTATATTTAAGTCAAGAAAACTTCATGTTTACAGCTTGTGGAGATAAAGTTAATCAAGTCCATGCTTGAACCTATTCAAAGTAATAATCTTCCATACTTAAACACTTGTTATAGAGATAATAAACTGGCTTGAGTGAAGTTCAAGAAGCTCTAGTCAGTGTGTTAACCTGCACTTAATTCATCAGCTTACAGTGGCTTTCTCCAGTCAGCTGGCTTCTTAACTGGCATGACTGTCAACAAGAAGTATGGTTTCTGGGGACAGGGTAGTGGATTTCAGAGACCAGTGCAGGTAACGCTAAACGGGTTTCTAGCCTGCTTCTTACATGAGTGAGCACTTGCAGAACAGATGGAGCGGATGAAAGCAAAGATCTTTAATCGAAACGATGCGTCCTCGTATTTAAAATAGCTGCAACCAAAGTCCGACTGAAACTTAAAGTAACAAAGCAGACTAAGTCCGTTTCCACTAGTGCCCAACTGACTGTTTCTACATTTAGACCCGTTCATCGTTGAGAGGCTCTCTGTCTAACTCACTGCGCAGTTCGGCTCCGACACGACCCCCCCCCCCCCACACACACACACACACACACACACACACACACGCCGCCAGCAGCGTCTATCAGTAATAATTTGATAAGTAATTATAAAAAATATTCGAAATTCAAGTCTGTTACTGATCTGCAGAACTATGTAATAACCTGGTTACCTGGTGCATGCAAACACATTGGGAAGAGTAATTGAACAAAATAAGTTATGGTAACTTGAGATACTCAATATAAAAAGCTAATGATAGCTACTGGTGGCTGTAAAGTAGCAGGTGAAAAAGCTTTTATTTAAATATTTTATTAGCAGTCCATAATCTGGAAAATGCTGACAACATAGTCCAATGCTGGCGGGAAGCTATGTCACGTTAGCATAACCATCCCATGCTAATATACAATTGAGTGAGATTTTGGCCGCAAACATGTGCTTAGCCGAACAAATATCAACTAAAACGGTTAACGGTTTAGTTTTATGTAATGTTACTTACTTTGTTGTCATTTGTTTACCCTTCTTGGGCATCAGTTGCGTTTCTGTCCTGTGCGGCCTGCTGCTGATGCGTCGTGATCCTTCTGATTGTCATCAGGAAGGAGAAACTTATAGACTGCGGCGAGTGGGGGGTGGGGACAGGTGAACCGGGGAGCGCAAATGTCAGGAAAAGTGTGTTCCTCCCTCACTTCTTTGAGTCAGTGCAGAAATAGTACCATTGCATTGCTTAATTCGTGTTTCTTTAAAATATCAGTACTTCGAAAAAAAAAATATTTAAGCACATTTTGAATATCCTTATTTCTAAATTAATATTACAAAGTTGTGCTGATGTTGCAAACTATGTAAAAAAAACATAGCAAGTTGACGATCATAGTGTGCTGTATTAATAGTTTGGTATTGAATGCTTGTGTCTATAATTAATATTAATAAACATTATATAACGCATGTTCCTAATGTGTGTGTGTGTGTGTATATATATATATATATATATATATATATATATATATATATATATATATATATATATATGTTTATATTGCAGGTCATTTGGAGCAAGCAGAGTGGAGTTATGAATTTTTCACACACTTACCCATGGCTCCCATTCAATAAGAGGATTTTTTTCGCATTTTCGGGGGCGGGTTCACACACGCTGTGAGCATTTGTGTCAGCGGCAAGAAGGATGGACATGGATGATGAGCTCTATGATGTGGGCACCAAAAACACAACCAATCTCCTGGATAAATTTTAAATATATGAACAACTGACGGATTTCATGCATGCGGATGTGCACGTGCCTGTGCACTGCACCACGGGTGGTAGTCGGGTTCAAGAAACTTCAAGGCTTGCAGGGTGGCCTTCACTATCCTACTACCACGCCTCTTCCCGAACACACTCAAGGACCATTACCATTTTCTGAAGAAACATATGGATATGGGCACTTACAGCCACTAGCTGGGGCGACGAGCTCACTAGGCTAAGATGGTTGTCTGGGAACCGGAGGGTCGGCAGTTCGATCCTTGGCTGGGACGTGAGCTGAGTCGAAGTATCCTTGAGCAAGACACTGTCCCCCTAGCGGCTCCCCGGGCGCCTGTCATGGGCAGCCCACTGCTCCCTGGTACAGGGATGGGTCAAATGCAGAGAAAAAATTTCCCTCAACGGGATAAATATAGTGTAATAAATAAATAATAAATAAATAAGATGGCAAAAGGGCACTGCGAAATGTAGTTGGACACACTTTAGGATATGTGGATGATAGCTTCCATCTTGTAATGATGGAAAGACCCCAGGCTTTTTAGGAAAGACCTGTACAACGTAATGGCCAATGTTGAAAACAGTCACTTACAACTTCAAGAAGTTGCTGAACAGCATCTCTGCTACAAAGTCAGGCCCACTGTCCAGAAACAGGGCTCTGGCGACACGGCAAAGTACCATGTGTTGCGGCAGGACCTCACCTTCATCCTGTCCTTGTTCGACAAGGCAGTTGAGGAGGTCAATCCTCCCTTATTACCCCTATACCTAACCCAACCCTAACCCTACATGTCATTTTTTACTAACCCTAACCGTTTTCGGACTCTTTGGTACTGGAAGCCCCCACGCTACGTCAAGGCAGAGTCCATGTGGAGTTTTTTTATTTTTATTTTTTTAAATAATAAAAATAATAATTCTAGAAATTATAGGTGTTTCATCTTCTGGAGGACTTATTTACAAAGGGTTGCAGTTACTTTTCTTGTTTGTTTCAACAGAACATTATACATTACCACTGCAAACTTGAACAACAAAAATGAAAATTACAACATCAAAAATTCCAAACTTCAACAAAATTGACTACATTAACTGTGTTTACTGTCTTCATCTAATTTTTGTCCATGACTTTTCTCTTCTGTGTAATGTTTACTCATGTCTCTTGTCTATCTTTCTTACATTATCACTGTCTGTCTTTCTTCTGCACTGTTCTCCTCTTTGCTCTGAACGCCTCAAATCATCTGGCTGGTATCTTCTCTTGTGAACATCGTTTAAGGTACTCTTTGTATGCCGTTTTGGTTGTTGTCCCTTTGTCCGTGTTCATCAGCGAAATCTCCAAATCGGTCCAAGCTTTGCTCGTTTTGGCCGGCAGGTACTTTGCCTGTGAACTCGCCATTGGCTTGATGTCATCTTGATCGCACACAGCCTGAACATCTTCAGGCACGATGTTAACTTTATGGGCTGTAATTTATGAATGTTTCCTGGAAAGAACATTTGGTACCAATTAAGAAAGAGACTTTGTGCATTTATAACACACACATACATACATATCTTTATAATATGTTTTATTTTAGTTTAACCTGGAGGGTATTTTAGTCAATACACGCACACAAATAAAATTAAATATATGGCAAATAAAGTTTCTAATAATAACTTAATGACGATTTAAATGAAGTTATTTTTTTTTTTTTACAATAATTACAACCAAATCACATTCGTCTTTCCAGGAAACTGTCAAAGAAATTATTAGAAAAAGTACAGACCTGTAAGATTAAAAGGTAATGCTTCATTTCATGGGTCCATCATTTCTGAATAATTTATAATATTTTACAAAAAGTCTCCTGGAAAGAAATGAATATTCTTTCCAGGAAATGTTATTATCTATAATTATAGACCCATAAAATCAAACGTTACGTAAATCGATCAATAAATAAATCACAATACACACAAACTGTACAGTTTCCCAGTGCTTCACATAAAACCATTAAAAGCATCAACACTTAAGGCAAAAGAAAAGGAGATTTAAAAAACAATTAATAACTTTCATTGAAACATTAAAACAATACAAAGCAGTGTAAGAAATAAAATACTGTAGTAAAATGCAGGAAATTGTTAACATTTTAAATATACGTCCTAATCACTCTTGACAAGTTCAACAGTAGATGGGGGATATGTGGCTACAAATGGGAGGTCAGAGGTCCCTGCTGTAGCTTGAGTTTGCTGAAAGGGCCTGTGACATTTTTTTTTTGTGACAATTGATAAAAGGGTTTTGCCTTTGACTAAAGGGTAGCTTTGGTTGGGGTCCTATGCCTCCTAGGCACTGGCAGGGTTAGGTTCGTTTAGGGGCGCGGCCCTCCTAAGAGGGCCACGAGGGGCACTGGCACAAGGGGGCTGCCCTTTAAAAAAAGCTTTGATAAAAGACTCCTAAAATAAATGAGAAAAAGGAATAAAAGAATAAATTATTAAAAGTTGTTTATTAATAAAAATAATAATAATAGTTTCAAACCATTTAAGAAATAAAAATCAAATCAAAACTAAGAGCTGTAATAAAAAGAGGTTACAACAACCTAAAACCCAACAAAATAGAAATAAAGGAATACAATATTAAAGATTATTTTTTAATAAAATAACAATAAGAGTTTAAAAACAATTAAGAAATAAAACATTTTTGGCCACGGTCGTGTCAACTAATCCTTCTAGGTCTTTGTGACCCTGGAGGGCGACCAGCAGTAGGTGAACTCTCCATCGTCTCCGTACTGGTCGAGTCCTCCGAGGAAGATCTGGTCTGGATCGCAGTCCTTCAAATGGATCAATTTGCCCAGGCCCGTCAGGAAGGCAGCGTGGCGGTTGGATCCGTACTCGTTTGACAGGATGGCGACCTCATTGCTGACCTGACCGGCTCTGACAAACACTACTCGCATTATGAGGAGGTGTCTGGTCCAGGACCTTCACAACGCAGTCAATCACCTGAGTTTTGGGCAGCAGCAGAGGCTTGTTCGCTTCGTTTCCAAAGAAAGGGGAGTGGTACAGCTAGAGGAACACGAAACTGGGGCTCAGTGTTAAAACAGCTTCGCAGCAGAGCACCCACCAGCGGGGCAGTCGGAGAGGGAATGTTTAAGGGAGAGGAGGTTAAAAGTTAAAACAGGATAAGAGCTCCATGTTCCCCCCAGCCGGGGGGGGGGTGGGGGTGGGGGGGGGGGGGGGGGGGGGGGGTACAGGTCCATCCACTGAAAGAAACCCTCGCTTTAAAAGACTGGAAATAAAATTCATAAAAACAGACAGCAGGGGATAAAAGAACAAGAACAAAATAATACATTGTGTTTCCTTAATAAATATATAAATAAAAACATAAATATAACACAATATATAACAAAATAAATTATAAAACACAACAAGAGTATAAATACACAGACACCACATCTAAAAGGTAAGTGCTTTAAAACTGGGCTGAGGGGAAAAAAAGGGGGGAAAGTAAAACCATGCAAAAGGATAAGGAAACACTGGTTAAAGGGATAAGTGCTTTAAAAATGTGTAAAATTGTGCCAAATAAAATCATCCCATGTCTGCCGTTAAAAGATTATAATGAATTAATACAATAACATAGCATATTTCTTTGCTTTGTTTCCACTGACCGTTACTTTAAGTCTCTTCTTAAAATCCTGAAATCCACAGATGAATGATGCTACTTAGTCTATTCTGATAAATCCCTGCTGTGATACATCATAACGTATTGTATTGTAATTCCTAATAATAACTTAATAAAATACAAATATTTATCGCTGCAGTTCTTTTACATTCCTTAATGCCAGTTAACAACTAATTTGAATACAGTGATATTTATATTATTTAATGTAGAGGCTCAGCTCATCATGTCACCATGTTATCTTGAGAGTTTAGATAGTAGATAGATAGATAGATGGATGGATGGATGGATAGATAGATACTTTATTCATCCTGCAATGGGACTTAAAACTTCATATTTCCCTTGTACCATGTTATCTCTGCTGTGAGCTAATTTAGTGTGCTACTGGAAGAGAGCATGTGGCAATTGTCTGCAATAATTGAATATCATAAGTGAGGGATACTTCTGTAGGCTCACCTAGCATAAGTGTTGTGAGCTAAAAAGAGTAACCTGATAATAAAAAACCCGCTTGCTTAATCGTAGCATCAGCTGCAGCATTTCCTGTTGAAATGGGATCAGAAGCGTTAGTGTGAACATCACATTTCATAACACAGACAGTTTTAGGGAATACCTTCTTTACTTGTCATCTGAATATAAGAAGTCTTCCTAGCAACTATGACAAATTAATTCATTATTTGTCTTTACTTAAGCATGAATTTGCATTTATTGGCCTGTCAGAAACATGGTTTACTGAGGACTCTAGATACATCTTTAAAATAACAAAATACAGTTCAGTTCACCATGCAAGAGAGGATGGATCTGGAGGTGGAATATCTCTGTTTATTCATGGTGACTTTCAATTCAAAATGTTGTCTTTACTCTAGTTACTTTTTCCTCTTATTCATAAAGCAACAAGAGTTACATGAGTTCTGTATTCACGATTAATAGAGCTAAACATATTAATAAAATAATGGATAATACATCGTTCCACAGTAATGTTAGGCACATCTAATGTATTAATCTAATCTAATATGTGAAACGGCAGAAAGGAACCATGAGCTCCCCATGTTCGTGAGTCTAAACTGATGTCATGTAAACGTCTCTTTCGTCCACGTCTAGTTTAGGTAGTCCAAGTGTCGGAGCTGACAGTAAAGCGTCCTTTATGTCATTAAAGGCAGCAGTCGAGCAGTCAGTCCAGGTCAGTTTGTTCTGAGCAGAAAGATGTTTACCATGAATCATAGAAGAGAGGGATGCCTCTCTTTCTGAGAAGTTTAGGATCCACTGATCTAATATGACGTCATTCATATAAAGCTCATCATTTGTTTCTTAGTTGTGTTTTAGGCACATTTTGAATTGCCTGTATTCTCTTGGGAGAGAGGGTTTTGCCCTCTGCTGTGATCACATGTCCCAGATATGAAACTATCCAGAGCAAATTTCAATTTGACGGATAGCCTTGTGACCATTTGCAGCCAACATTTAAGTAGGATAACTGTAATTGTAAATTACTCTAATCTGCATGCTTCTTCTGTTGGGCTGCAAATCATGATGTCATCAACATATTGTAACAAGGCAGAACCATTTGGTAACAATAAATCAGCCAGATTGTCTCTCAAGACACTGTTTAACGCCAGGGCATTCTGGATATCCCTGAGGACACCGGGTCCCTTTAAATTAGAAGCTACCCAAAAGTGACTCTTTGTGCACAGGTACAGAAATTAAAATATTAAAAAAAAACATTGGCCAAGTCGAAGATGGAGAAACTGTGTCTGGAGGGATGAGATACACAAGTGTGTGCACAAAGGTTCAAACTATTTCTAATATACACATATACACAAGTGTTTGCATGAAGGTTGTGAGGAATTTAAGTTTAGAAGTACAATAGTTTGATTTAAAGCACACCTAAAGAAAGTATAAAATATCATATGTTCACAAAATATTCACTTATGAAATGTATAATAGGTTTACAGTATATTCACTTGTAAAGGATAGTATAAGTGCAACATATATTACTTACAAAAGTGATAAACCACACAATCTTAATCAATTGAATGTATTAGACTAGAAGTATAGTAGTTGACTGTTTGGAGTAGAGAGAGGGCAAGGAGAGGAAGGGTGAGAGTTTCAGAGTTTTTCATGACCATATATGGAGATGTGATGGGTCGGAGGTGAATCGGCACCGCGGGAGACAGGACGGTGGTCAAGCGGGGGTCGGATGGACGAAGCTTTTACGAGGAGGTGGACCAACGGACATTACAAGGATCATCATATGGACCAATGGAGAGCATTGTCTGAGGCCAGGAGGAGACAATTGAATTTTAGCCAGCCACTGAAGTTGTTACTAGATTTTGAATGTAAACCGTTGACTTTTGGGTATAAAAACATTGTTCGGAGAGACGCTATTCAGTTCTTGGTGATCTTCTTTACTGTAAACTGGCGTTTGTTGGCCGGTTAGGGGGGTAGAGTGTTTGAACTCGGTTTCGCGATTCCTTACTGTCGACAGTGTAATTCAGTTTGTAATTGTCTTTTTAGCATTTGTGAATTATAAATACTTTTTCATTGTAAGCCGGATTCAGCTGATTTTTCTTAGCGTGACTTCGTTGCTCAAACAACAACGAAAGAGCGAGAGGTCCGCGGCCTCCTGCGAGCAGAGGTCCCACTCCATTACAATTTGGCGTCCCTGGGTGGGCATTTCTCAGTGGACCTCAGGACACGGACTGGACGAGGCGTTGACCGGCGATACCTTCGGGGCCCAACGGACGAAAGGTAGGCAGAACCTTTTTAATAAAATCTGTATAGTTATATAGGAAAAACTTAGCGAAGGTGTCGGGGGTCGGCGCTTCTGACGGCCGGATAAGAGGAGAAGCTGCAGGAGGCCGGTGAAGTATAATAACTTGAAATCTAAAGTGATGGGACTGTATTGAGTGCGGAAACACACTTACAAACTGATTACAAATTTGAGTGTGATGCATGTTTGTAAATACCGTCCAGACACCGAGCTGGACGAGAGAAAATATACCGGGACGTCCGTCAAGAGAACGGAGCGATCGCCGAGGAAAAAGCCTGGGGCTTAAAAGCACCGATTGATTAAACGATTAACAGTGAATTGCGGATAGATTACGCTCAACAGGTGACGATCTCTGAGTAGTCCTATACTGGCGTTCTGTGTTTAACAATGCGGGGGCTTATGTACTGGGTGGGAACGAATTAGTAACAGACGAAATATTGGCTGAGACTAGCAAAGCTAAGCCAACGAGGATTCGCCGTAACTCTGCCCGAAAAAGGGGGGGGGTTGATTCTCGGGTGGTAGTTCGCTGGTTTTGACTTGGGTCTAAGGAGACTGAATTCCGGGGAGGAACAGGGGAAAGTACATTGGGGATTTGTAGTTTAGTATCGTGTTTTCTTTTCAGAGCGAAGTCACGCTAACGAGTCAGTCTATTCTCCACCCGTGATGGGAGAGAATACTGATTGCTGAAGTGTGGTTTGCTGGTGTTGTATTCTCTGAGAGTGTCGCTGTGTTGTTTACATCACGTGATAAGAGAGAGTATAGTATTATAAATAAGGCTACTGAGTGGCTTAGATAATATAGAGTAGAATACATGGTGATTGAGTAAGGCGTGGATGTATTGGTTGTACTGGAGGCTGTAGGCTCTGGTGTCTAACCTTATATATTTAGATAAAAGAGGAGATTATGAGAAATAACCGGTACGTTGGTGAAAAGCCAAGTCCCGGTCTAGTGAAATAAAGAGTGTGTGTGGAGTACTGAGAGAAAGGTGGTTGAGCCCTTTGTTCTGTGAGAGGACTTCAGGCACATGTCTGTGGCCGGTAAAGTCTTTGTGTTAGCATCGAGATAGCTTGCAGCACATGTTCCCGGCTAATTAGGCTTTAGTTGTGTGTTAATTATTGGCTCATGCTAGTAGTTAGCTTAGCCTTTTGTTTTAGCCACGAGGCACGTGCTGTGAGCACATGGTTTTTGCAGAAAGTAGAACTACAAAAGTTTGCCCCCTATAGACCCGGAATAGTAAGTGCATTAGGACTACAGAAAGTCTGCCATCTGGTGGGCTGAAGAAGTAGGCACAAAATAGTTAAAAGGAAGTACATGTTTCAGATAATTACAGTAGGGTGAATTTTATAAGCATAAATTCAACATTTTGATTTAGTTGATGAAGTTAGTTTTTAATTAGATGTTTCTAATTATCACTGATACATTTAATTGTACTTGTTAGATAATTAAAACAATTTTAATCCAGTAATTGTTAAAATAATTGTAATTCAACGTTTTATATTTTATTGATAGTTTTGATTTCGCTTCTTCAATTGTAAGGCTGGTTTAATCCAATATTTTAATTTACGTTGTTGAATTTGAAATTGATCCTGAGTTTTGATTTCAATTACCATAGACCATTGAGATTTTGATTCGATATTTTAAATTTAAAATTAAAATTTTCAAGTTTTGGAGTTTTTAATTTTAATTTAGATTTTATATTAAAAAAAAATTGTTTTTATACATTTCCATTGCATACAGTTTTACACGGTCAGAATTACGATTAGAGAAGAGCTTCGTAGACAGTGAGAAGTGTGAGGTAAAAAATAAAGAAACAATAAAACAGATTAAAGATACTCCCAGGCTGCATGATGGTCACACTGAACACTAAGGAAATGCTGGGAAGAGCCAGAGAAAGAATGGAGGATCAGACGGAGCCCAAAGAAAGGAAAAGGGAATGGGAGAAAATGAAGAAATATCTGGAAAAATGGCAAAAGAATGGGTGGTTTCCGGAAGTGGTGGCCCCTACTGCTGATCACAGACGCAAGGTGTGGAAAGAGGCTGCAAGGGCAAGAAACGATGCCACTGCTGAGTATGAAGGAGCCAGTTTCACAAGCAAGCACGGCAAGAAAAGAGCCCTCGACAAAGAAGACAAAAGGTGCGCAGAGACCAAACGGCTGCTCACCTACTGGAAGGCAGTCGATCCGACCACCCCTGCATCTGCTGTGGGACTGCCTGAAGTCCTGAAACCAGAAGTGACAGATTTCAAACCCCATAAGGACATCACCAGTCTCGAACCGAACAACCCGGTCTACTCACCATTGTACCCGTCATTGCTAACGGAAGCACAGGCGCAGTCTGAGCTTCCCCCACCATATGATCAGAGGAAACGGAGAATGAACAATCCCTTCTTGGAAAACTTCTCAATCCAAGCACCCGTGCGCAAAATCAGGGGAGGAGAGTTGGACATGGAAACAGATGACGAAGGGGAAACTAGGAGAAGGATGAAGTCTAAATCCAAAGACCTAACCAAGTCTGTGTTGGAAATGATGCGGGAAGAAGTGAGAATATTGACTCAAGAACGAGAGAATCTAGACGGAGCAGGGCGCCAGGATTCCATCGTGAGCAGAGAAGGAGAAGAAAGTAATAAAGAGGGCTTGTGTAATTTGGAATCTGTGCGAGAACAAGATGCTGAAGGAAGTGAGCCCCAAAGTCAAGAAGAGAGCAGACTAGTGGAGATTGACACAGAATACGCATTGTATCGAATGGATGAAGAAAGAAGAGAGTTCGAAAGACTGAAACAGCAAGTACGTGCAGAGAAAGAAGAAGGGTACAGAAAGAAAGAAGAAAGAAGAAATGCAGATGTAAAGGCAGACCTCAGAGACCTAGAACGAACCTGTGCAAGTCTGCGACTAGAGGTAGAGCAAAGAAAAAGTAAAGTAGAGAAAACAAAGAAGAAGAAAGTTGAACAGAAGGACAAGGGTGAGAAGTTTGAGACGGAAGCAGTCCTGTACCTCAAACCTAGTAGATCAAAAACATCCTCAGATGACGATGACTATCCTAATAGCACTGACGAGGAAGATGGAAGTGAGGAGATGCAAGGAGCATCTGGAGGTCCTCAACCTCTCAGACGTTCCACCAGAGAAAAGAAGAAAACAAACCGCTATGCAAATTGGGTTTGTCCAGTAAGAGGTGAAATGTCAACATCATCTCCAGCCCAACAGTGCCCTCTGCTGGTGAAATCCAACGGACAAGCTGAGTTTGTGCCGTGGGGACATCGAGATATGAACATGCTACAGGAAGCACTGCCATCGCTGGGAGGAGGAGCCAACCCGTGGATCTGCCTCTTTGAAAAACTTACGGCAGCAGATAAATTGGCACTTGGAGACATACGGGCCATAATAGTTCGAGCGGAGGGAACAGTCAAAATAAATGCCCTGGAAGCAGGAACAGGAACGTCTGGCAGACCAGAAGAGACTCCATTCGATAATTTCCGAGGAATCTTTTGGAAAGTAATGCGAGAAATGTGGCCTACAAGACCAAACATGGCTGCTCTCACTGGAATGAAGATGAAACCAGAGGAGGAGATGCATCAGTATCTAAAAAGAGTGGAATCAGAGTGGTATATGGCCACAGGGGGGAGACATGACAGCAGTGAACCTACAATGGTAGTATGGCGAGATGTAGTACGGAAAGGCCTGCCCCTACCAGTTCAAACAGCGCTGGATGGAGTAGTGGGTATGAGTACCATGGAAGATGCCATATGGAGGGAACACCTCACCCATCACCTTCAAAGATATTTAGCTGTTGAAGCAAACGGAAAAGAGGAGTTAACGAAACTGTCGCAGAGACTGCTGAGGAGTCAATTAGCAGAGGCTGATGCAGAAGCGAACAAGAGGAAACAGCAGATAAGGAAACAGATGGCACTAACAGAGACTCAGACCCCTCAGCAGCCTCAAAATCAAGCTGCACCTCTGGCCACATGTCCAGCAGCCCCAGTTCCCCCAGTGGTGTACTACCAACCCCCTCCACAGTACGGAGGTAGAGGTAGAGGCAGAGGACGTGGATATGGTAGAGGGAGAGGATATCAACAAGGCAACTATGTGAGACCTGGTGATGAATGTTACATATGTGAACAAAGAGGACACTGGGCAAGAGACTGCCCATATGGACAAGGAGGAGGAATACAGTTCAGTGCACCACGAGGACGCGCTACATTTCCACCACGACAGCAGCAGTATGCAAGACCTGGTCCAGTAGAACCAACTGTAGCTCCCCTCATGAGACCTCAACATCAACAGATGTCCGTGCTGCCACCAGGAACATGGAACGGTGCTGACCAACAAGGTCAGTACTGAGGAGGCCCAGAAGATCCAGAAGCATGTGTGGTTTACAGGGCTCAGACAGAACCAATGGTGACCTGTAGCGTTGCCGGAGTTGAAATTGAAATGATGGTTGACTCTGGTGCCGCAGCCTCATGCTTACGAAACCTTAGTGGGAAAACACCCCCACTCTCAGAAGACACCATGAGAACGGTTGGATATTCGGGAAAGACAGAGGTGCAGAGATTCACAACACCATTGGAAACCACACTAGGAAGACAAAACTTGTTACATCAATTCCTGTATTCTCCGAAATGCCCTGTCAATTTAATGGGAAGAGATCTAATGACAAGAGTCGGAGCTGAAATTAAATGTTCAGCGGACGGGTTAAGGATCACTTTCAAGGGTCAGCCTCTCACTCCATGGCAGACACACGGAGAAAGAATTCTCATTATGACAAATTCCGAAGAACAAGAGGAAAAGACTGAGGTGTTTTGGGCCAGGCTGTTACCAGGAGAAAGGGAACAGCCTTGTGTCAACAAAACTTATCAAGACTGGAAGCCATGGATCAACAGTCAAGGAGCATATGGCCCTCCTATTGACCCATTTCATTGCACCTACAACTACCTGAGAACACCTGATGAAGAATATACAGATGCATGGGAGCAAGAAAGAGAAGGAGTTCAAGAAATGATTAGGATTACTGATATCTTCGTGGGTCCAGAAGGAGTAGCAGCATATTGTGAACTCACTGAAACCCAAGCACAATGGTATGAGCTGGACCATGAAAGTGTACCTCATGTCACGCTGGCCATAGCAGCCGGTCAAGAAGCCCGTTCATTAGGACCGATGATGAAAAGAGCCCAGGAAACAACAAACTGGTGTCCCACCGCCTCCCCATTACTTCACCATAGCCCAGATAAGATAATTTGGAAAATATCACATTGTAGCAGAGAAAAAGGCATATTGGAAAAGCAGGAACTGGAAAGACACCATGGTCGTGAGTTGTCAGACCATCCAGCAGCGGAAGATTTGCTAAACCGAATGCCAGAACATCTATGGGCAAAAGGAGACTATGATGTCGGCTGCACCCCCCACCATTCAGTGAAAATAGAAAAGAAATCTGGACAGCCTTCTGTGTGGAAACCACAGTATCGACTCAACAAAGATTCTGTAGAAGGGATAACAGACACCATTTATGGTCTGCTCGAAGCAGGAGTGTTGAGACCATCAGACTCTCCCTGGAACACGCCTATATTGCCTGTCCCCAAAGCTGGAGGAAAAGGTTGGAGAATGGTACATGATTTGAGGGAAGTAAATCAAGCTACCAAGACAAAAGGGATCGCAGTGCCCAACCCATATGTGGCGCTACAGAACATAAGTCCACAACACCAGTATTTCACTGTACTGGATCTGGCAAACGCATTTTTTTGCCTGCCACTCGACCCCTCAAGTCAAGAAATGTTTGCATTTACCTTTCAAGGCCAAAGATACACCTACAACCGAATGCCTCAAGGGTTTAAGGATAGCCCTGGCATATTCAATGCGGCATTGAAAGAAGATCTGAAAGAACTCAAATTGCCACAAGGAGTGACCCTGATTCAGTATGTTGATGATCTACTGTTGGCAGCTCCATCAGCAGAAAGCTGTCTAGCAGCAACGGAAGCTGTGCTGAAAAGAGTAGCGGAATGTGGCTACAAAATCAAACGACAAAAGACTCAAGTTGGAAGAAGGCAAGTGACATTCCTGGGAAGAGTACTCTCAGGAAATAAGAAGAAGATATCACCTGAGCAGAAATCAGCGGCTCTGACCTATCCCAAACCTAGAATTGTCCAAGAAATGCTCGGATTTCTGGGACTGACAGGCTACAGCCGAAGCTATGTACCAGACTATGTCAATCTCACCCAGCCACTGCGAGACATGCTGACCAAAGTTGGAAACCGAAATCTGAGGGCAGAATTGATCTGGACAATTGAAGGAGAAGAAGCATTCATCAAGACCAAGCAGTGTTTGGCTCATGCAGCCGCTCTAGCAGTTCCAGATTATGAAGCAGATTTTCATTTAGATGTAGGAGAAAAGCAAGGAGTAGTAAACGCAGTCTTATATCAGATGAGAAGAGAGGGAAGGGCAGTTTTAACTTACCATAGTTCCAAATTAGACCCCATAGAACTAGGACAAGTAGGGTGTACTAGACACCTAGCAGCAATAGCTAGGGCAGTCCAAAAGACCGCTTACTTAGTTATGTGCCACCCCTTGAAAATACACACACAGCATGGTGTAGTTGCCTATCTGGAGACTCAAGCCTTCTCACAAACAGCTATGAGAGGAGCTAAATTATCAGATACTTTGACACAACCCCACCTATCTTTCACCTCAGGAGGAGTGAATATGACGTCTGGATTGCCACATGATGAGGGCACTCATGACTGTGCAGAAGTGGCTAGAAAGGAGATAAAGTTAAGATCAGATCTTAAAGGAGAAAAGGATCCAGACGCAGATATGACACTCTTTTGTGATGGTTGTTGTTATCGAGGTCCAGCAGGTAACATAGCTTCATATGCAGTAGTGGAGCAATTACCTGATGGGACATTGGTGGAGGCGGAAGCTGCTATCATTCCTCAACCTGCCTCAGCTCAATTGGCAGAAGTGGTAGGGCTAACCCGAGCCCTTAGCTTGGCCAAGGACAGAAAAGTAAACATTTATACTGATTCGGCTTATGCTCATGGTGCAGTGCATTTAGATGGGCCTCAGTGGCTGAGGAGAGGGTTTTTGACTAGTTCAGGAGCCCTGGTTAAGCACCATGAGGCATTAAGAACTTTACTGGCTGCAGTAATGTTGCCAGCACAAATTTCTGTCATAAAATGCAGAGGTCACTCAAAGGAGGACGACCAAGAAGCAAGGGGAAATGATGCTGCCGACCTCGCAGCTAAGAAAGCTGGAGGGTACATTGGTGATGAAACACAAATGTTGGTGGTAAGTCAAAATGAATTACAAATATCCCCGACTAAAGGTGATCTTGTGTTATTGCAGAAAAAGGCTGGTGCTCATGAGCATTCTCAGTGGTTGGCTCAGGGAGCAACCTGCAAGGAAGGATTGTGGAGGTCCCATGATGGACGAATGGTAGCTTCTCCCGAACTAGTGCACTTGCTGATGATTGAAGCACATGGTCCATCTCATGAGTCAAAAAGGCGGACATGTGCAGCTTTGGAGAAGAATTGGTGGCATCCGTATTTAAAAGAGATGGTGGAAATCTTTGTTACAGACTGTGTATCCTGTAATGGCTTTAACAACAAACCAGTATATAAGTGTCCTATGGGGAGCTATCCGGTACCACAAGCTCCTTTTCAGGAAATTTGTATCGATTATACAGACATGGGAATTGATAACAGAGTGCGAGGAATGCGTTACATGTTGGTAATGGTGGATCGTTTCTCCCGATGGGTAGAGGCGATACCTTGCCGGAATGAAGATGGTGCAACAGTGGTAAAATGGCTTAGAAATGAACTAATCCCGAGATATGGTTTTCCGAGAGTTATTCAATCAGACAATGGCTCTCATTTTGCTAATGAACATCTAGCAGCGGTAGAAAAGTGCCTAGGGATCCAACATAGGTTTGGATCAGTTTATCATCCAGTATCTCAAGGTATAGTGGAGAGAGCCAATCAAACTTTGAAAAGAAAAATTGCTAAAATCTGCCACAGCACATCCATTAAATGGCCGGATGCCTTACCATTGGCACTGATGTCCATGAGAAACACAGAACATAATAACACTCATTTAACACCACATGAGATACTTACAGGCAGGCCAATGCCTGGTCCACCAAGGTCCAGCAGTCATGGCCCTAACTTAGATCTGTTAACCCTAGAAATTGAGGAGTATACTAGGGCGCTAACTAAAATGAGTCAAGTTTTGTTTTCACAGGTGACGAACGCAGAGGCAGCCGTTGACAAGGGAAAGCAGTCCCCTATTGTATTACCAGGAAGCTGGGTGTGGATAAAAGTCCATAAGCGTAAGTGGAGTGAACCAAGGTGGACTGGTCCATGGGAGGTAATATTGGCAACCTCGCATGCGGTAAAGGTAAAAAATAAACCTGGAAATAATTGGCACCACCTCACTCACTGTGCAACAACTGAGGCACCAAGCCGAACCAGAGCAGAGACTAGATTAAACATCGCCCGAGCAAATCTTGAAGCAGTAAATACACCAAAAGAGGGGTTAGATGGTACCAAAAATGATGCCTTCCCCACAGACTAAACAATGGCATTCATTTAGAGACCCTAAATTCAGTGAGCTAGGGAGGTCATTAATTATTCTTTTCTTGATTTCAGTAGTAGTAGTACTTCCGATATTAGTGTGGGAAGTTAAATATAATCAGGAACCACAAAATGAATGCAACCAGACTAAGACTCAAAGCTTGACTCTTGTAACAAACCATACTAAACTCAGAAGACGACGAAACACCTCTCTGTCACCAACTCCTAACACAAAGGTTTCCCTTAATCTTACGTTTATAGAAGGCACAACATCATCGGTACAATTTGATTTCTGTGCTGTAGTTCCCTGCTTAGGGAATGGTGCCACCTACCATTAGATGATCAAATATATGTGTATCGCTAATAACCAATGTGGCGGTCCAATCGTACAAGTGTATGGGTGTGAATGTGAGGAATGGAGATGGGCTTTTTTGTCCACTGGGAAAGAAGATTGGGGGAATAACCCCAACCCAGATCTTAAAGCCCGACTAACAATGATTAAATCTTTGACTATTAACCCTGGATGCGAGAAGGGGAATTGTAACCCCTTAATACTCACTTTAAAAAACCCTAAATTGAAAGACAGCGGAGTTTACGTATTAGCAGGTAGGGGATCTGGCATTGACTATGATCCATTGGGACTCCTTAGAATTATTGTCAAACCCACTATTAATAACAAACAGGTGACCACTGATGATCGGGTTCAACGTTTGACTGACACCTCATGGCGTAATGTATTGAGTATGGAGACTGGGTTCGGCGATTCGAATTTATGGCTCCAGTGGGTACAATATTCGACCTCAAGTGTACGAGGTACAGACTGCATAGTGTGCTCTGAACCTAGACCTTTACTCACCCCTGTCCCGTCAAAATTCCAGCCCCTTAGCTCTGCATTTGGTTGTATTTTGGCTCTATTTACTGACAGGGTTCTGCCCCTTCATCACACATGTCAAGAGTATCATTGGGCTTACCCGCCTGTGGTATTGAGTACTCCACCTTTGTTTGTGATTTCAGAAGGTGCGTTTGACTGCATAGTTTCCAACAATGCTAAAGGACCCTCAGTAGGCAATATTACTGAAGCAAATTGCAACAGTACTCACAGTGCCAAGGATTATCAATATAAAAGCGTGCTAACTCAGACAACTGCCAGAGCTGACCTGTGGTGGTGGTGTGGTAGTAGAATCATATACCCCATTTTACCTGGTAATTGGACAGGCACATGCGCGCTAGTACAACTTATCCTGCCATTTTATATTTTGCCTGTCAATGACGAAACTTATCAAGATCTTATCTCCCCGCGCACACGGATAAACAGACGATCCAAAAGAGGTGCTGATAGCCCGGGAGGCTCATTTGACAATCAAGTATATATAGATACTATTGGGGTGCCCAGGGGGGTGCCTGACAAATTTAAAGCCAGAAATCAAATTGCAGCAGGTTTAGAATCTGCCTTTTTCTGGTGGGTGACAATTAATAAAAATGTCGATTGGATTAATTATATATATTACAATCAGCAGCGTTTTGTAAACTTCACCCGTGATGCCATAGCAGGGCTTCATGAGCAGTTAGATAAAACTAGTTTAATGGCCTGGCAGAACAGAATGACATTAGATATGATTTTAGCAGAGAGAGGCGGCGTTTGCAAGATGTTTGGATCTGCCTGTTGTACTTTCATTCCGAACAACACAGCTCCTGATGGATCGGTGACCAAGGCGCTGGCTGGATTGACAGCTCTCAGCCAAGAGCTAGCAGAGAATTCTGGTGTTGATGATCCGTTCACCGACTGGTTGGATGGTATGTTTGGTAAATACAAAAATGCATTCTTGTCAATCTTAATCTCTCTTTGTGTTGTCGCCACAGCTCTTATCCTTTGTGGATGCTGCTGCATCCCTTGCATCCGAGGACTCCTGCAACGATTAATTGATACTGCGCTTAGGGAAACACATATGCAGGGCAATCAGATACGTGTAGATGATGGGGAAGAACTAGAACTGTTGTTGAATACTGTCTGAACAGGGACAGTTATATCAGGGATTTGATAACTCACTGTGAACAGTGAGTTAGGGGGGAATTTGTGAGGAATTTAAGTTTAGAAGTACAATAGTTTGATTTAAAGCACACCTAAAGAAAGTATAAAATATCATATGTTCACAAAATATTCACTTATGAAATGTATAATAGGTTTACAGTATATTCACTTGTAAAGGATAGTATAAGTGCAACATATATTACTTACAAAAGTGATAAACCACACAATCTTAATCAATTGAATGTATTAGACTAGAAGTATAGTAGTTGACTGTTTGGAGTAGAGAGAGGGCAAGGAGAGGAAGGGTGAGAGTTTCAGAGTTTTTCATGACCATATATGGAGATGTGATGGGTCGGAGGTGAATCGGCACCGCGGGAGACAGGACGGTGGTTAAGCGGGGGTCGGATGGACGAAGCTTTTACGAGGAGGTGGACCAACGGACATTACAAGGATCATCATATGGACCAATGGAGAGCATTGTCTGAGGCCAGGAGGAGACAATTGAATTTTAGCCAGCCACTGAAGTTGTTACTAGATTTTGAATGTAAACCGTTGACTTTTGGGTATAAAAACATTGTTCGGAGAGACGCTATTCAGTTCTTGGCGATCTTCTTTACTGTAAACTGGCGTTTGTTGGCCGGTTAGGGGGGGAGAGTGTTTGAACTCGGTTTCGCGATTCCTTACTGTCGACAGTGTAATTCAGTTTGTAATTGTCTTTTTAGCATTTGTGAATTATAAATACTTTTTCATTGTAAGCCGGATCCAGCTGATTTTTCTTAGCGTGACTTCGTTGCTCAAACAACAACGAAAGAGCGAGAGGTCCGCGGCCTCCTGCGAGCAGAGGTCTCACTCCATTACAAGGTTCAAACTAGTTACAATATACACAAGTGTATGCATGACGGTTCAAACTATTTACAATATACACAAGTCTGTGCGTGAAGGTTCAAATTATTTACAATATACACAAGTCAATGCATGAAGGTTCAAACTATTTACAATATACACAAGTCTGTGCGTGAAGGTTGAAATTATTTACAATATACACAAGTCAATGCATGAAGGTTCAAACTATTTACAATATACACAAGTCTGTGCATGAAGGTTCAAACTATTTACAAGATACACAAGTCTGTGCATGAAGACACAAGTGTGTGCATAAAGGTTCAAACTATTTACAATATACACAAGTCTGTGCATAAAGGTTCAAACTATTTACAATATACGCAAGTCTGTGCATGAAGTTTCAAACTATATACAATATACACAAGTGTGTGCATGAAGGTTCAAACTATTTACGATATACACAAGTGTGTTAAGAAGGTTCAAACTATTTACAATATAAACAAGTGTGTGCACAAAGGTTCAAACTATTTACAATTTACACAAGTGTATGCATGAAGGTTCAAAATATTTACAATATACACAAGTCTGTGCGTGAAGGTTCAAATTATTTACAATATACACAAGTCTGTGCGTGAAGGTTCAAACTATTTACAATATACACAAGTCTGTGCATGAAGGTTCAAACTATTTACAAGATACACAAGTCTGTGCATGAAGACACAAGTGTGTGCATAAAGGTTCAAACTATTTACAATATACACAAGTCTGTGCATGAAGGTTCAAACTATTTACAATATACACAAGTGTGTTAAGAAGGTTCAAACTATTTACAATATAAACAAGTGTGTGCACAAAGGTTCAAACTATTTACAATATACACAAGTGTGTGCATGAAGACACAAGTGTGTGCATGAAGGTTCAAACTATTTACAATATACACAAGTCAATGCATGAAGGTTCAAACTAATTACAATATACACAAGTCTGTGCATGAAGGTTCAAACTATTTACAAGATACACAAGTCTGTGCATGAAGGTTTAAACTATTTACAATATACACAAGTGTATGCATGAAGGTTCAAACAATTTACAATATACACAAGAGTGCATGAAGGTTCAAACTATTTACAATATACACAAGTCTGTGCATAAAGGTTCAAACTATTTACAATATACACAAGTCTCTGCATAAAGGTTCAAACTATTTACAAGATACACAAGTCTGTGCATAAAGGTTCAAACTATTTACAATATACGCAAGTCTGTGCATGAAGTTTCAAACTATATACAATATACACAAGTGTGTGCATGAAGGTTCAAACTATTTACGATATAAACAAGTGTGTGCACAAAGGTTCAAACTATTTACAATATACACAAGTGTGTGCATGAAGACACGAGTGTGTGCATGAAGGTTCAAACTATTTACAATACATACAAGTCAATGCATGAAGGTTCAAACTAATTACAATATACACAAGTCTGTGCATGAAGGTTTAAACTATTTACAATATACACAAGTGTATGCATGAAGGTTCAAACAATTTACAATATACACAAGATACACAAGTGTGTGCACGAAGGTTCAAACTATTTACAATATACACAAGTGTGTTAAGAAGGTTCAAACTATTTACAATATACACAAGTGTGTTAAGAAGGTTCAAACTATTTACAATATACACAAGTGTGTGCATGAAGACACAAGTGTGTGGATGAAGGTTCAAACTATTTACAATATACATAAGTGTGTGCACAAAAGTTCAAACTATTTACAATATACACAAGTGTCTGCCATAATTAAGTCAAGTACTTGACATAATCTGTCTGCCACTACAATCTAGTGATAATCAGTAAACAGCAAAGGTGGATACACATTTCTTAATAGCTCTTTATCAAGGATGAGTGGCTTTGCCCCAACTGAAACTTGAACCTGTGTGTGTGTGTGGCTAAGTGAGTATCCCAGAGTGTGTCCAACTACATTCCGCAGTGCGCTTTTGCCATCTTGGCTGTAAGTGCCCATATCCATATGTTTCTTCTCAAAATGGTAATAGTCCTTGAGTGTGTTCGGGAAGAGGCGTGGTAGTAGGAGATAGTGAAGGCCACGATGCAAGCCTTGAAGTTTCTTGAACCCGACTACCACCTCATCAATATCAAACATATATCTGAGAAAATGATGCGGATGCGACACCGTAGTGCAGTGCACGGGCATGTGCACATCCGCATGCATGAAATCCGTCAGTTGTTCATACATTTCAAATTTATCCAGGAGATTGGTTGTGTTTTCGGTGCCCACATCATAGAGCTCATCATCCATGTCCATCCTTCTTGCCGCTGACACAAATGCTCACAGCGTGTGTGAACCCGCCCCCGAAAATGCGAAAAAAATCCTCTTATTGAATGGGAGCCAATGGCAGCTATACCAAAGGAAAGAGCTAGAAACACCACAATCGGATAACATTAGCACTGGCATAAGACAAACACACACACAAAATTTCGTAAGTCTAGCACTAACTCCTCAAACGCTATTCATTATTTAAGGGTCAGTTAACGGTCACGAAACCCCTGTTACGTGACTATGCTGGCATGGGTAAGTGTGTGAAAAATTCATAACTCCACTCTGCTTACTCCAAATGACCTGCAATATAAACATATATATATATATATATATATATATATATATATATATATATATACGTATATATACATTAGGAACATGCGTTATATAATGTTTATTAATATTAATTATAGACACAAGCATTCAATACCAAACTATTAATACAGCACACTATGATCGTCAACTTGCTATGTTTTTTTTACATAGTTTGCAACATCAGCACAACTTTGTAATATTAATTTAGAAATAAGGATATTCAAAATGTGCTTAAATATTTTTTATTTCGAAGTACTGATATTTTAAAGAAACACGAATTAAGCAATGCAATGGTACTATTTCTGCACTGACTCAAAGAAGTGAGGGAGGAACACACTTTTCCTGACATTTGCGCTCCCCGGTTCACCTGTCCCCACCCCCCACTCGCCGCAGTCTATAAGTTTCTCCTTCCTGATGACAATCAGAAGGATCACGACGCATCAGCAGCAGGCCGCACAGGACAGAAACGCAACTGATGCCCAAGAAGGGTAAACAAATGACAACAAAGTAAGTAACATTACATAAAACTAAACCGTTAACCGTTTTAGTTGATATTTGTTCGGCTAAGCACATGTTTGCGGCCAAAATCTCACTCAATTGTATATTAGCATGGGATGGTTATGCTAACGTGACATAGCTTCCCGCCAGCATTGGACTATGTTGTCAGCATTTTCCAGATTATGGACTGCTAATAAAATATTTAAATAAAAGCTTTTTCACCTGCTACTTTACAGCCACCAGTAGCTATCATTAGCTTTTTATATTGAGTATCTCAAGTTACCATAACTTATTTTGTTCAATTACTCTTCCCAATGTGTTTGCATGCACCAGGTAACCAGGTTATTACATAGTTCTGCAGATCAGTAACAGACTTGAATTTCGAATATTTTTTATAATTACTTATCAAATTATTACTGATAGACGCTGCTGGCGGCGTGTGTGTGTGTGTGTGTGTGTGTGTGTGTGGGGGGGGGGGGGGTCGTGTCGGAGCCGAACTGCGCAGTGAGTTAGACAGAGAGCCTCTCAACGATGAACGGGTCTAAATGTAGAAACAGTCAGTTGGGCACTAGTGGAAACGGACTTAGTCTGCTTTGTTACTTTAAGTTTCAGTCGGACTTTGGTTGCAGCTATTTTAAATACGAGGACGCATCGTTTCGATTAAAGATCTTTGCTTTCATCCGCTCCATCTGTTCTGCAAGTGCTCACTCATGTAAGAAGCAGGCTAGAAACCCGTTTAGCGTTACCTGCACTGGTCTCTGAAATCCACTACCCTGTCCCCAGAAACCATACTTCTTGTTGACAGTCATGCCAGTTAAGAAGCCAGCTGACTGGAGAAAGCCACTGTAAGCTGATGAATTAAGTGCAGGTTAACACACTGACTAGAGCTTCTTGAACTTCACTCAAGCCAGTTTATTATCTCTATAACAAGTGTTTAAGTATGGAAGATTATTACTTTGAATAGGTTCAAGCATGGACTTGATTAACTTTATCTCCACAAGCTGTAAACATGAAGTTTTCTTGACTTAAATATAGCCAGGTTAACTGTAGAGCTGGTCACACCTCAAATGACAGATATTTCTATTAGAAGTTAAAAGTGATGGATCTCTAGGTAAATAGACGTCACATCAACTGTTCTGTGTTTAACCTCCTGCAGACAGAGTGCACCATCCACCAGGCTGAGCGCACGCTTAGATCGCCTGAGGAAGCATCACAATCAATGCTTATTCAGGCACATGGAATATGTAAAACACCAAATGCAGGTAATGATGGTGGGGCTCTTTAAAAAGTGATACAGTATTCATAGAACCAAGACTTGAACATCTGACCTTAAATTACAAAGACTTTTCAATGGGGCCTCCTGCACATTATGTTTTAGTTTTAGTAATAAAGAAAATGTGTGTATGAGTGTAGAGATCTGGCTCTTCAGCTCTTTGTGAACGTCTTGTTCTGGAGAAATGGTAATATGTGTTTGTCTCTGGTGTTTAGTCCTCAGGAAGTCCAAACCCAGAGAGGGAGACCTCATCAACACCAAGCCTTCCATCTGAGCTACTGGAGTCTTCCAAGTGTTTGGTAAGTGTCAAACAAGTAGTGCTTTTAGTTTGTCCCATATGACAGCCTCCTGATAGGTTACTTTAACCTGGCCTTCATGGCTGGTATGTTATATATAGATGGAAATGCATATCTTCCCCCAAATTCTATATACTTTGCCTCTTTGACCTGAAAAACTCACACATTACATGACAGTGATTTAGCAGACGCTTTTATCCAAAGCGACTTCCAATTCAGATTCTATCACACCGTAGGCACAGCTACGGGAGACATTTCAGGGTGAAGTGTCTTGCTCAAGGACACATCAACATGCGACTGGTGGAGCAGGAGCCGGGGTTCAAACTGCCGATCCTCTGATTGAAGGACGGCCCTGCTCTCCACTTAGCCACAGTCACCACACCATGACTAAACTATGTGTTAATACAGCTCAATAGAAGTGTAATGAAACAAATACTTGAACAAATAATACATTTATATAAGAAACAAATTGAATTGGAAATTAAACATCAAACCCCATTCTTTAACAAACACATTTAAAAGTTTAATTAGCTCTCCATGACAGCTAGCTCTATCATGCACACTCTCCTCTTCTCTCTCACACACACACACACACACACAAACTATCTCTATCTCTCGGTGTGTCTCTTTCTTTTTCTCTTTCTCTCCTTGATGCAAGCAGACCAGTTCATAGCAGTGAAACAATTAGAAAGGGCGAAGGGAGAGACAGAGAACTGCAATTTTTAATGTTGACACACTAAACACTTTTTCTATTTTTCTCTTTCTGAAACTCATTTTCTTGAGAAATGCTAATACATGTGTCCTCTGTATCTGCCTCTCTCCCTGCTGTTTTAGCCCTCAGGAAGTCCAAACAAAGATGGGGAGATCTCATCACTATCAGAACTTTCATCTGAGCCACTTGCAGCTTCCACGAGCTTGGTAAGTGTCAAAACAAACCCTTTGAACTGGTCCTGTCCCTAATGACAGGCCTCCTAATAGTTTACTTCACCCTGTTATTGTTACTTGCCAGTTACAATGCAAGTATCCACCCAGGTAATCAGAAATGATTACTTGCTGGCTGTACTGTAGAGTTGGAAGCTTCAAATCTTCAATCATAAAAGATGATAGGCAAATTCTAAATCAACATTTGAATTCTCCACTGCTTTTTTTTTTTTTGCATGTCTATTCATTCATTGTGTTAAAGCCCGACGGAACCGAATTCGGGTCCGCTGTAGCATTTACTGTCGAAAAAAGTCCATTTATGCATGTGTACAATTTATGAATATGAATATGAATATCCCCCAAAAAAATAAAAGATCTGGGTAAAATGTACAATCTAACACATTTTTACAAACTCCATTCTACACAACTATTATACGCAAATAAAAGATTTATCACAAAATCACGTATTTCTAGCCATAACTCGCTCTTTTTTGAGTTAGCATAACAAAGCTAACGGTTAGCATAGGCAACCGAGATAGCAAAAAGCACGAACATTCGACACAGATTCCAGAACTACCATTAGATCGTCTCTCCGGTAAACCCTCACAAAGCTGTGAGCAAACAAACACCAGAAACACAATGCGTAATATCCTTCAAAATCATCCAAAGCTTTTTCCCTTTTCGTTGTTCTGCTGTAAATCTCCCTTAATTCCGTCAACAATATTTCTACCTATTTCCGGTGCGTCGCTGAAATGTCCCCGTGTAGAAACAAGGGTCTGTCTAGCAAGGCGCCGTGGGGGGAAGGGATCGATTTCTGGCGATCTTTTGCGCAGGTTTCAGGTGACGCGCCACGGTGTGTTTGTTAAATAGCCAGGACTCAGACGCTTCTAAGGAGGGTCCATTGACTGAAATCGACCAACCATAGGCTGAGCTAGGAGACCTGGACTGGAAGCCAGATGAGAAAATCCCATGGATGACAGACATAAACAGGCTCAGAGAGGATCCAGGCTCTCTAAATGATGCCAAACTGCTGCATATGATAGATTGAACACTATTAGTCATAAAGAAAGTGAAATATATAATTATATACTATATAAAATTACAATGGAACAGCTGGAACAAAATTACATTTTGGTTGCCCTTGGCTGAAATCTCTGCACTCAAACCTCTCTAGCGCTTGAATGCTTCACTTTATCAAAGAAAACATTGTGCAGAGAGACTCTCAACCTATTGGGCTATGATCTGGGAGAGGTTTGAGCTTTCAACTACAACATTAAAAAAATATATCTTGTCAAAATTGGATTAATTTATAATCGGAGATAAAGAATTTCAATTTGTGCTGTGTTCCATCTTAATGTACTCTTAACCAGTAACATATATACTGATATTTACAAATCTGAACAAATCTCACAAGTGTTAGCTTTCTAAAATATAAAAACTATGAAAATACACCTTATATTTAGACGAAAATCACTCTCTTTACTATGGGTATGCAAAAATCGAGGAGAGGCCTACAAATAGGCATAGGGCTTAATAGGTTTTAAAGACGATAATTCTTGACAGTTGCAGATGAATATTAGGTAACGCCAATATTAGTAAGCTATTATACTATTTGTGGGCGGGTGGTAAGGCTGCACTGAATGTCCGTTTTTTTACATTCTAAGCTTTTATTGGGGTTTTTGAATGAAGCTTTGAATGTAGGTTGTCATATTTTAAGATGTTATCACCCTAGAATCATGGAAATGGGTTAGGGTTAGTAAATATGATTTAGTGTTTAAGTGGTAATATAAATGTAATTGAAGTTGCTGTCGGTTGACTGCATTGATAAGGTTATTTGGTAATGATGGTGGGGCTCTTTAAAAAGTGATACAGTATTCATAGAACCAAGACTTGAACATCTGACCTTAAATTACAAAGACTTTTCAATGGGGCCTCTTGCACATTATGTTTTAGTTTTAGTAATAAAGAAAATGTGTGTATGAGTGTAGAGATCTGGCTCTTCAGCTCTTTGTGAACGTCTTGTTCTGGAGAAATGGTAATATGTGTTTGTCTCTGGTGTTTAGTCCTCAGGAAGTCCAAACCCAGAGAGGGAGACCTCATCAGCACCAAGCCTTCCATCTGAGCTACTGGAGTCTTCCAAGTGTTTGGTAAGTGTCAAACAAGTAGTGCTTTTAGTTTGTCCCATATGACAGCCTCCTGATAGGTTACTTTAACCTGGCCTTCATGGCTGGTATGTTATATATAGATGGAAATGCATATCTTCCCCCAAATTCTATATACTTTGCCTCTTTGACCTGAAAAACTCACACATTACATGACAGTGATTTAGCAGACGCTTTTATCCAAAGCGACTTCCAATTCAGATTCTATCACACCGTAGGCACAGCTACGGGAGACATTTCAGGGTGAAGTGTCTTGCTCAAGGACACATCGACATGCGACTGGTGGAGCAGGAGCCAGGGTTCAAACTGCCGATCCTCTGATTGAAATAATACATTTATATAAGAAACAAATTGAATTGGAAATTAAACATCAAACCCCATTCTTTAACGAACACATTTAAAGGTTTAATTAGCTCTCCATGACAGCTAGCTCTATCATGCACACTCTCCTCTTCTCTCTCACACACACACACACACACACACACACACACTATCTCTATCTCTCGGTGTGTCTCTTTCTTTTTCTCTTTCTCTCCTTGATGCAAGCAGACCAGTTCATAGCAGTGAAACAATTAGAAAGGGCGAAGGGAGAGACAGAGAACTGCAATTTTTAATGTTGACACACTAAACACTTTTTCTATTTTTCTCTTTCTGAAACTCATTTTCTTGAGAAATGCTAATACATGTGTCCTCTGTATCTGCCTCTCTCCCTGCTGTTTTAGCCCTCAGGAAGTCCAAACAAAGATGGGGAGATCTCATCACTATCAGAACTTTCATCTGAGCCACTTGCAGCTTCCACGAGCTTGGTAAGTGTCAAACAAACCCTTTGAACTGGTCCTGTCCCTAATGACAGGCCTCCTAATAGTTTACTTCACCCTGTTATTGTTACTTGCCAGTTACAATGCAAGTATCCACCCAGGTAATCAGAAACGATTACTTGCTGGCTGTATTGTAGAGTTGGAAGCTTCAAATCTTCAATCATAAAAGATGATAGGCAAATTCTAAATCAACATTTGAATTCTCCCCTGCTTTTTTTTTTTTTGCATGTCTATTCATTCATTGTGTTTAAGCCCGACGGACCCGAATTCGGGTCCGTTGTAGCATTTACTGTCGAAAAAAGTCCATTTATGCATGTGTACAATTTATGAATATGAATATGAATATCCCCCCAAAAAATAAAAGATCTGGGTAAAACGTACAATCTAACACATTTTTACAAACTCCAAACTCCATTCTACACAACTATTTTTCGCAAATAAAAGATTTATCACAAAATCACGTATTTCTAGCCATAACTCGCTCTTCTCCGAGTTAGCATCACAAAGCTAACGGTTAGCATAGGCAACCGAGATAGCAAAAAGCACGAACATTCGACACAGATTCCAGAACTACCATTAGATCGTCTCTCCGGTAAACCCTCACAAAGCTGTGAGCAAACAAACACCAGAAACACAATGCGTAATATCCTTCAAAATCATCCAAAGCTTTTTCCCTTTTCGTTGTTCTGCTGTAAATCTCCCTTAATTCCGTCAACAATATTTCTACCTATTTCCGGTGCGTCGCTGAAATGTCCCCGTGTAGAAACAAGGGTCTGTCTAGCAATGCGCCGTGGGGGGAAGGGATCGATTTCTGGCGATCTTTTGCGCAGGTTTCAGGTGACGCGCCACGGTGTGTTTGTTAAATAGCCAGGACTCAGACGCTTCTAAGGAGGGTCCATTGACTGAAATCGACCAACCATAGGCTGAGCTAGGAGACCTGGACTGGAAGCCAGATGAGAAAATCCCATGGATGACAGACATAAACAGGCTCAGAGAGGATCCAGGCTCTCTAAATGATGCCAAACTGCTGCATATGATAGATTGAACACTATTAGTCATAAAGAAAGTGAAATATATAATTATATACTATATAAAATTACAATGGAACAGCTGGAACAAAATTACATTTTGGTTGCCCTTGGCTGAAATCTCTGCACTCAAACCTCTCTAGCGCTTGAATGCTTCACTTTATCAAAGAAAACATTGTGCAGAGAGACTCTCAACCTATTGGTCTATGATCTGGGAGAGGTTTGAGCTTTCAACTACAACATTAAAAAAATATATCTTATCGAAATTGGATTAATTTATAATCGGAGATAAAGAATTTCAATTTGTGCTGTGTTCCATCTTAATGTACTCTTAACCAGTAACATATATACTGATATTTACAAATCTGAACAAATCTCACAAGTGTCAGCTTTCTAAAATATAAAAACTATTAAAATACACCTTATATTTAGACGAAAATCACTCTCTTTACTATGGGTATGCAAAAATCGAGGAGAGGCCTACAAATAGGCATAGGGCTTAATAGGTTTTAAAGACGATAATTCTTGACAGTTGCAGATGAATATTAGGTAACGCCAATATTAGTAAGCTATTATACTATTTGTGGGCGGGTGGTAAGGCTGCACTGAATGTCCGTTTTTTTACATTCTAAGCTTTTATTGGGGTTTTTGAATGAAGCTTTGAATGTAGGTTGTCATATTTTAAGATGTTATCACCCTAGAATCATGGAAATGGGTTAGGGTTAGTAAATATGATTTAGTGTTTAAGTGGTAATATAAATGTAATTGAAGTTGCTGTCGGTTGACTGCATTGATAAGGTTATTTGGTAATGATGGTGGGGCTCTTTAAAAAGTGATACAGTATTCATAGAACCAAGACTTGAACATCTGACCTTAAATTACAAAGACTTTTCAATGGGGCCTCTTGCACATTATGTTTTAGTTTTAGTAATAAAGAAAATGTGTGTATGAGTGTAGAGATCTGGCTCTTCAGCTCTTTGTGAACGTCTTGTTCTGGAGAAATGGTAATATGTGTTTGTCTCTGGTGTTTAGTCCTCAGGAAGTCCAAACCCAGAGAGGGAGACCTCATCAGCACCAAGCCTTCCATCTGAGCTACTGGAGTCTTCCAAGTGTTTGGTAAGTGTCAAACAAGTAGTGCTTTTAGTTTGTCCCATATGACAGCCTCCTGATAGGTTACTTTAACCTGGCCTTCATGGCTGGTATGTTATATATAGATGGAAATGCATATCTTCCCCCAAATTCTATATACTTTGCCTCTTTGACCTGAAAAACTCACACATTACATGACAGTGATTTAGCAGACGCTTTTATCCAAAGCGACTTCCAATTCAGATTCTATCACACCGTAGGCACAGCTACGGGAGACATTTCAGGGTGAAGTGTCTTGCTCAAGGACACATCAACATGCGACTGGTGGAGCAGGAGCCAGGGTTCAAACTGCCGATCCTCTGATTGAAATAATACATTTATATAAGAAACAAATTGAATTGGAAATTAAACATCAAACCCCATTCTTTAACAAACACATTTAAAAGTTTAATTAGCTCTCCATGACAGCTAGCTCTATCATGCACACTCTCCTCTTCTCTCTCACACACACACACACACACACACACAAACTATCTCTATCTCTCGGTGTGTCTCTTTCTTTTTCTCTTTCTCTCCTTGATGCAAGCAGACCAGTTCATAGCAGTGAAACAATTAGAAAGGGCGAAGGGAGAGACAGAGAACTGCAATTTTTAATGTTGACACACTAAACACTTTTTCTATTTTTCTCTTTCTGAAACTCATTTTCTTGAGAAATGCTAATACATGTGTCCTCTGTATCTGCCTCTCTCCCTGCTGTTTTAGCCCTCAGGAAGTCCAAACAAAGATGGGGAGATCTCATCACTATCAGAACTTTCATCTGAGCCACTTGCAGCTTCCACGAGCTTGGTAAGTGTCAAAACAAACCCTTTGAACTGGTCCTGTCCCTAATGACAGGCCTCCTAATAGTTTACTTCACCCTGTTATTGTTACTTGCCAGTTACAATGCAAGTATCCACCCAGGTAATCAGAAATGATTACTTGCTGGCTGTACTGTAGAGTTGGAAGCTTCAAATCTTCAATCATAAAAGATGATAGGCAAATTCTAAATCAACATTTGAATTCTCCACTGCTTTTTTTTTTTTTGCATGTCTATTCATTCATTGTGTTAAAGCCCGACGGAACCGAATTCGGGTCCGCTGTAGCATTTACCGTCGAAAAAAGTCCATTTATGCATGTGTACAATTTATGAATATGAATATGAATATCCCCCAAAAAAATAAAAGATCTGGGTAAAACGTACAATCTAACACATTTTTACAAACTCCATTCTACACAACTATTATATGCAAATAAAAGATTTATCACAAAATCACGTATTTCTAGCCATAACTCGCTCTTTTTCGAGTTAGCATAACAAAGCTAACGGTTAGCATAGGCAACCGAGATAGCAAAAAGCACGAACATTCGACACAGATTCCAGAACTACCATTAGATCGTCTCTCCGGTAAACCCTCACAAAGCTGTGAGCAAACAAACACCAGAAACACAATGCGTAATATCCTTCAAAATCATCCAAAGCTTTTTCCCTTTTCGTTGTTCTGCTGTAAATCTCCCTTAATTCCGTCAACAATATTTCTACCTATTTCCGGTGCGTCGCTGAAATGTCCCCGTGTAGAAACAAGGGTCTGTCTAGCAAGGCGCCGTGGGGGGAAGGGATCGATTTCTGGCGATCTTTTGCGCAGGTTTCAGGTGACGCGCCACGGTGTGTTTGTTAAATAGCCAGGACTCAGACGCTTCTAAGGAGGGTCCATTGACTGAAATCGACCAACCATAGGCTGAGCTAGGAGACCTGGACTGGAAGCCAGATGAGAAAATCCCATGGATGACAGACATAAACAGGCTCAGAGAGGATCCAGGCTCTCTAAATGATGCCAAACTGCTGCATATGATAGATTGAACACTATTAGTCATAAAGAAAGTGAAATATATAATTATATACTATATAAAATTACAATGGAACAGCTGGAACAAAATTACATTTTGGTTGCCCTTGGCTGAAATCTCTGCACTCAAACCTCTCTAGCGCTTGAATGCTTCACTTTATCAAAGAAAACATTGTGCAGAGAGACTCTCAACCTATTGGGCTATGATCTGGGAGAGGTTTGAGCTTTCAACTACAACATTAAAAAAATATATCTTGTCAAAATTGGATTAATTTATAATCGGAGATAAAGAATTTCAATTTGTGCTGTGTTCCATCTTAATGTACTCTTAACCAGTAACATATATACTGATATTTACAAATCTGAACAAATCTCACAAGTGTTAGCTTTCTAAAATATAAAAACTATGAAAATACACCTTATATTTAGACGAAAATCACTCTCTTTACTATGGGTATGCAAAAATCGAGGAGAGGCCTACAAATAGGCATAGGGCTTAATAGGTTTTAAAGACGATAATTCTTGACAGTTGCAGATGAATATTAGGTAACGCCAATATTAGTAAGCTATTATACTATTTGTGGGTGGGTGGTCCGTTTTTTTACATTCTAAGCTTTTATTGGGGTTTTTGAATGAAGCTTTGAATGTAGGTTGTCATATTTTAAGATGTTATCACCCTAGAATCATGGAAATGGGTTAGGGTTAGTAAATATGATTTAGTGTTTAAGTGGTAATATAAATGTAATTGAAGTTGCTGTCGGTTGACTGCATTGATAAGGTTATTTGGTAATGATGGTGGGGCTCTTTAAAAAGTGATACAGTATTCATAGAACCAAGACTTGAACATCTGACCTTAAATTACAAAGACTTTTCAATGGGGCCTCTTGCACATTATGTTTTAGTTTTAGTAATAAAGAAAATGTGTGTATGAGTGTAGAGATCTGGCTCTTCAGCTCTTTGTGAACGTCTTGTTCTGGAGAAATGGTAATATGTGTTTGTCTCTGGTGTTTAGTCCTCAGGAAGTCCAAACCCAGAGAGGGAGACCTCATCAGCACCAAGCCTTCCATCTGAGCTACTGGAGTCTTCCAAGTGTTTGGTAAGTGTCAAACAAGTAGTGCTTTTAGTTTGTCCCATATGACAGCCTCCTGATAGGTTACTTTAACCTGGCCTTCATGGCTGGTATGTTATATATAGATGGAAATGCATATCTTCCCCCAAATTCTATATACTTTGCCTCTTTGACCTGAAAAACTCACACATTACATGACAGTGATTTAGCAGACGCTTTTATCCAAAGCGACTTCCAATTCAGATTCTATCACACCGTAGGCACAGCTACGGGAGACATTTCAGGGTGAAGTGTCTTGCTCAAGGACACATCGACATGCGACTGGTGGAGCAGGAGCCAGGGTTCAAACTGCCGATCCTCTGATTGAAATAATACATTTATATAAGAAACAAATTGAATTGGAAATTAAACATCAAACCCCATTCTTTAACGAACACATTTAAAGGTTTAATTAGCTCTCCATGACAGCTAGCTCTATCATGCACACTCTCCTCTTCTCTCTCACACACACACACACACACACACACACACACTATCTCTATCTCTCGGTGTGTCTCTTTCTTTTTCTCTTTCTCTCCTTGATGCAAGCAGACCAGTTCATAGCAGTGAAACAATTAGAAAGGGCGAAGGGAGAGACAGAGAACTGCAATTTTTAATGTTGACACACTAAACACTTTTTCTATTTTTCTCTTTCTGAAACTCATTTTCTTGAGAAATGCTAATACATGTGTCCTCTGTATCTGCCTCTCTCCCTGCTGTTTTAGCCCTCAGGAAGTCCAAACAAAGATGGGGAGATCTCATCACTATCAGAACTTTCATCTGAGCCACTTGCAGCTTCCACGAGCTTGGTAAGTGTCAAACAAACCCTTTGAACTGGTCCTGTCCCTAATGACAGGCCTCCTAATAGTTTACTTCACCCTGTTATTGTTACTTGCCAGTTACAATGCAAGTATCCACCCAGGTAATCAGAAACGATTACTTGCTGGCTGTATTGTAGAGTTGGAAGCTTCAAATCTTCAATCATAAAAGATGATAGGCAAATTCTAAATCAACATTTGAATTCTCCCCTGCTTTTTTTTTTTTTGCATGTCTATTCATTCATTGTGTTTAAGCCCGACGGACCCGAATTCGGGTCCGTTGTAGCATTTACTGTCGAAAAAAGTCCATTTATGCATGTGTACAATTTATGAATATGAATATGAATATCCCCCCAAAAAATAAAAGATCTGGGTAAAACGTACAATCTAACACATTTTTACAAACTCCAAACTCCATTCTACACAACTATTTTTCGCAAATAAAAGATTTATCACAAAATCACGTATTTCTAGCCATAACTCGCTCTTCTCCGAGTTAGCATCACAAAGCTAACGGTTAGCATAGGCAACCGAGATAGCAAAAAGCACGAACATTCGACACAGATTCCAGAACTACCATTAGATCGTCTCTCCGGTAAACCCTCACAAAGCTGTGAGCAAACAAACACCAGAAACACAATGCGTAATATCCTTCAAAATCATCCAAAGCTTTTTCCCTTTTCGTTGTTCTGCTGTAAATCTCCCTTAATTCCGTCAACAATATTTCTACCTATTTCCGGTGCGTCGCTGAAATGTCCCCGTGTAGAAACAAGGGTCTGTCTAGCAAGGCGCCGTGGGGGGAAGGGATCGATTTCTGGCGATCTTTTGCGCAGGTTTCAGGTGACGCGCCACGGTGTGTTTGTTAAATAGCCAGGACTCAGACGCTTCTAAGGAGGGTCCATTGACTGAAATCGACCAACCATAGGCTGAGCTAGGAGACCTGGACTGGAAGCCAGATGAGAAAATCCCATGGATGACAGACATAAACAGGCTCAGAGAGGATCCAGGCTCTCTAAATGATGCCAAACTGCTGCATATGATAGATTGAACACTATTAGTCATAAAGAAAGTGAAATATATAATTATATACTATATAAAATTACAATGGAACAGCTGGAACAAAATTACATTTTGGTTGCCCTTGGCTGAAATCTCTGCACTCAAACCTCTCTAGCGCTTGAATGCTTCACTTTATCAAAGAAAACATTGTGCAGAGAGACTCTCAACCTATTGGTCTATGATCTGGGAGAGGTTTGAGCTTTCAACTACAACATTAAAAAAATATATCTTATCGAAATTGGATTAATTTATAATCGGAGATAAAGAATTTCAATTTGTGCTGTGTTCCATCTTAATGTACTCTTAACCAGTAACATATATACTGATATTTACAAATCTGAACAAATCTCACAAGTGTCAGCTTTCTAAAATATAAAAACTATTAAAATACACCTTATATTTAGACGAAAATCACTCTCTTTACTATGGGTATGCAAAAATCGAGGAGAGGCCTACAAATAGGCATAGGGCTTAATAGGTTTTAAAGACGATAATTCTTGACAGTTGCAGATGAATATTAGGTAACGCCAATATTAGTAAGCTATTATACTATTTGTGGGCGGGTGGTAAGGCTGCACTGAATGTCCGTTTTTTTACATTCTAAGCTTTTATTGGGGTTTTTGAATGAAGCTTTGAATGTAGGTTGTCATATTTTAAGATGTTATCACCCTAGAATCATGGAAATGGGTTAGGGTTAGTAAATATGATTTAGTGTTTAAGTGGTAATATAAATGTAATTGAAGTTGCTGTCGGTTGACTGCATTGATAAGGTTATTTGGTAATGATGGTGGGGCTCTTTAAAAAGTGATACAGTATTCATAGAACCAAGACTTGAACATCTGACCTTAAATTACAAAGACTTTTCAATGGGGCCTCTTGCACATTATGTTTTAGTTTTAGTAATAAAGAAAATGTGTGTATGAGTGTAGAGATCTGGCTCTTCAGCTCTTTGTGAACGTCTTGTTCTGGAGAAATGGTAATATGTGTTTGTCTCTGGTGTTTAGTCCTCAGGAAGTCCAAACCCAGAGAGGGAGACCTCATCAGCACCAAGCCTTCCATCTGAGCTACTGGAGTCTTCCAAGTGTTTGGTAAGTGTCAAACAAGTAGTGCTTTTAGTTTGTCCCATATGACAGCCTCCTGATAGGTTACTTTAACCTGGCCTTCATGGCTGGTATGTTATATATAGATGGAAATGCATATCTTCCCCCAAATTCTATATACTTTGCCTCTTTGACCTGAAAAACTCACACATTACATGACAGTGATTTAGCAGACGCTTTTATCCAAAGCGACTTCCAATTCAGATTCTATCACACCGTAGGCACAGCTACGGGAGACATTTCAGGGTGAAGTGTCTTGCTCAAGGACACATCAACATGCGACTGGTGGAGCAGGAGCCAGGGTTCAAACTGCCGATCCTCTGATTGAAATAATACATTTATATAAGAAACAAATTGAATTGGAAATTAAACATCAAACCCCATTCTTTAACAAACACATTTAAAAGTTTAATTAGCTCTCCATGACAGCTAGCTCTATCATGCACACTCTCCTCTTCTCTCTCACACACACACACACACACACACACAAACTATCTCTATCTCTCGGTGTGTCTCTTTCTTTTTCTCTTTCTCTCCTTGATGCAAGCAGACCAGTTCATAGCAGTGAAACAATTAGAAAGGGCGAAGGGAGAGACAGAGAACTGCAATTTTTAATGTTGACACACTAAACACTTTTTCTATTTTTCTCTTTCTGAAACTCATTTTCTTGAGAAATGCTAATACATGTGTCCTCTGTATCTGCCTCTCTCCCTGCTGTTTTAGCCCTCAGGAAGTCCAAACAAAGATGGGGAGATCTCATCACTATCAGAACTTTCATCTGAGCCACTTGCAGCTTCCACGAGCTTGGTAAGTGTCAAAACAAACCCTTTGAACTGGTCCTGTCCCTAATGACAGGCCTCCTAATAGTTTACTTCACCCTGTTATTGTTACTTGCCAGTTACAATGCAAGTATCCACCCAGGTAATCAGAAATGATTACTTGCTGGCTGTACTGTAGAGTTGGAAGCTTCAAATCTTCAATCATAAAAGATGATAGGCAAATTCTAAATCAACATTTGAATTCTCCACTGCTTTTTTTTTTTTTGCATGTCTATTCATTCATTGTGTTAAAGCCCGACGGAACCGAATTCGGGTCCGCTGTAGCATTTACCGTCGAAAAAAGTCCATTTATGCATGTGTACAATTTATGAATATGAATATGAATATCCCCCAAAAAAATAAAAGATCTGGGTAAAACGTACAATCTAACACATTTTTACAAACTCCATTCTACACAACTATTATATGCAAATAAAAGATTTATCACAAAATCACGTATTTCTAGCCATAACTCGCTCTTTTTCGAGTTAGCATAACAAAGCTAACGGTTAGCATAGGCAACCGAGATAGCAAAAAGCACGAACATTCGACACAGATTCCAGAACTACCATTAGATCGTCTCTCCGGTAAACCCTCACAAAGCTGTGAGCAAACAAACACCAGAAACACAATGCGTAATATCCTTCAAAATCATCCAAAGCTTTTTCCCTTTTCGTTGTTCTGCTGTAAATCTCCCTTAATTCCGTCAACAATATTTCTACCTATTTCCGGTGCGTCGCTGAAATGTCCCCGTGTAGAAACAAGGGTCTGTCTAGCAAGGCGCCGTGGGGGGAAGGGATCGATTTCTGGCGATCTTTTGCGCAGGTTTCAGGTGACGCGCCACGGTGTGTTTGTTAAATAGCCAGGACTCAGACGCTTCTAAGGAGGGTCCATTGACTGAAATCGACCAACCATAGGCTGAGCTAGGAGACCTGGACTGGAAGCCAGATGAGAAAATCCCATGGATGACAGACATAAACAGGCTCAGAGAGGATCCAGGCTCTCTAAATGATGCCAAACTGCTGCATATGATAGATTGAACACTATTAGTCATAAAGAAAGTGAAATATATAATTATATACTATATAAAATTACAATGGAACAGCTGGAACAAAATTACATTTTGGTTGCCCTTGGCTGAAATCTCTGCACTCAAACCTCTCTAGCGCTTGAATGCTTCACTTTATCAAAGAAAACATTGTGCAGAGAGACTCTCAACCTATTGGGCTATGATCTGGGAGAGGTTTGAGCTTTCAACTACAACATTAAAAAAATATATCTTGTCAAAATTGGATTAATTTATAATCGGAGATAAAGAATTTCAATTTGTGCTGTGTTCCATCTTAATGTACTCTTAACCAGTAACATATATACTGATATTTACAAATCTGAACAAATCTCACAAGTGTTAGCTTTCTAAAATATAAAAACTATGAAAATACACCTTATATTTAGACGAAAATCACTCTCTTTACTATGGGTATGCAAAAATCGAGGAGAGGCCTACAAATAGGCATAGGGCTTAATAGGTTTTAAAGACGATAATTCTTGACAGTTGCAGATGAATATTAGGTAACGCCAATATTAGTAAGCTATTATACTATTTGTGGGTGGGTGGTCCGTTTTTTTACATTCTAAGCTTTTATTGGGGTTTTTGAATGAAGCTTTGAATGTAGGTTGTCATATTTTAAGATGTTATCACCCTAGAATCATGGAAATGGGTTAGGGTTAGTAAATATGATTTAGTGTTTAAGTGGTAATATAAATGTAATTGAAGTTGCTGTCGGTTGACTGCATTGATAAGGTTATTTGGTAATGATGGTGGGGCTCTTTAAAAAGTGATACAGTATTCATAGAACCAAGACTTGAACATCTGACCTTAAATTACAAAGACTTTTCAATGGGGCCTCTTGCACATTATGTTTTAGTTTTAGTAATAAAGAAAATGTGTGTATGAGTGTAGAGATCTGGCTCTTCAGCTCTTTGTGAACGTCTTGTTCTGGAGAAATGGTAATATCTGTTTGTCTCTGGTGTTTAGTCCTCAGGAAGTCCAAACCCAGAGAGGGAGACCTCATCAGCACCAAGCCTTCCATCTGAGCTACTGGAGTCTTCCAAGTGTTTGGTAAGTGTCAAACAAGTAGTGCTTTTAGTTTGTCCCATATGACAGCCTCCTGATAGGTTATTTTAACCTGGCCTTCATGGCTGGTATGTTATATATAGATGGAAATGCATATCTTCCCCCAAATTCTATATACTTTGCCTCTTTGACCTGAAAAACTCACACATTACATGACAGTGATTTAGCAGACGCTTTTATCCAAAGCGACTTCCAATTCAGATTCTATCACACCGTAGGCACAGCTACGGGAGACATTTCAGGGTGAAGTGTCTTGCTCAAGGACACATCGACATGCGACTGGTGGAGCAGGAGCCAGGGTTCAAACTGCCGATCCTCTGATTGAAATAATACATTTATATAAGAAACAAATTGAATTGGAAATTAAACATCAAACCCCATTCTTTAACGAACACATTTAAAGGTTTAATTAGCTCTCCATGACAGCTAGCTCTATCATGCACACTCTCCTCTTCTCTCTCACACACACACACACACACACACACACACACACTATCTCTATCTCTCGGTGTGTCTCTTTCTTTTTCTCTTTCTCTCCTTGATGCAAGCAGACCAGTTCATAGCAGTGAAACAATTAGAAAGGGCGAAGGGAGAGACAGAGAACTGCAATTTTTAATGTTGACACACTAAACACTTTTTCTATTTTTCTCTTTCTGAAACTCATTTTTTTGAGAAATGCTAATACATGTGTCCTCTGTATCTGCCTCTCTCCCTGCTGTTTTAGCCCTCAGGAAGTCCAAACAAAGATGGGGAGATCTCATCACTATCAGAACTTTCATCTGAGCCACTTGCAGCTTCCACGAGCTTGGTAAGTGTCAAACAAACCCTTTGAACTGGTCCTGTCCCTAATGACAGGCCTCCTAATAGTTTACTTCACCCTGTTATTGTTACTTGCCAGTTGCAATGCAAGTATCCACCCAGGTAATCAGAAACGATTACTTGCTGGCTGTACTGTAGAGTTGGAAGCTTCAAATCTTCAATCATAAAAGATGATAGGCAAATTCTAAATCAACATTTGAATTCTCCACTGCTTTTTTTTTTTTGCATGTCTATTCATTCATTGTGTTTAAGCCCGACGGACCCGAATTCGGGTCCGCTGTAGCATTTATCGTTGAAAAAAGTCCATTTATGCATGTGTACAATTTATGAATATGAATCTGGGTAAAACGTACAATCTAACACATTTTTACAAACTCCAAACTCCATTCTACACAACTATTATACGCAAATAAAAGATTTGCGTATAATCAAAAGCGAAAGCCTTAACTCCAAAAAATATGGATTGATGCACAATAGTTTGTTCAATAAAACATGTTCTTTTTTCAATCAATTTTGAGTTTTGGACTGGACAATTACAGAGATGAGGACTGCGTCACTCGCTGTGTGTGTGTGAGTGAGAAAGAAGGTGAAAGGTGTACTATTGCATTCAATGTTTCTGTAAGTTATTAATATTAGTAACTTGAGTGTCAACGTTATGAATGATGCTTAAAAGCTTCAAACTATTCAGTATAGCAAAAGAAAGTTAAAGGAACATTGCATGCAATAGTCCACCTTTTACCTTCCCTTCCCCTCTCTCTGTCACTCTCTCTCTCATTGACAGCAAGCACCACGGCACTCTGCACCTATTGTTATGTCATTTTGTGAACAAAAGTTATTTTCATTCAAGGAAGTTCATTTAATAAAAAGGACTACCTCATTTCATTTGATGAATCACTTCATTCAATGACAATTTTGTTTGAGAAATACATTTTTTGGGTGATGACGACATAAGCAGATGACAGACATTCTGAGCTTCATCCGTAAACCTCAAACAAATGTCAAAAAATGACATTGGGTAGAGCCCCAGCTATATGTGCAGCTACAATGAGATTGCACTATATTTGAGTTGTGGGTGTTTTGAGACAAAATAATTCATTAGTGGTTGTGTGCAAGCTATATGCATTCACCAAACCTAACATTTGGCTACAATGTCTACACCTGGGCAGCGCCTCACATTTTACTTTGCCATTGTTACTAATGGGAAAATCTACTGCATTTGGAACTTGCAGCATGTATCTACTCTTGATATCTGCTTGTTTGCAGCCCATTCACTTTTTTATAATGTACAGTTTGTATCAGAATGAGTTAGGTTGTCATATTTTCATCACATGGGAAAAAATGGCAAACATGGTCCCAACCATACATTCACCGCTGTGTTGTTATCATGTACCTTTACTTAAAACTACAAGGGTTTCATATCCTTCTTCAATGTATAACAGTAACTACTGCCAGTGCTTTATATTGTTTTGTTTTTCCCTTATAGGAAACAAGCCTGGACTTTGAGAGCAACACAGAGATATTATCCCCTGAAAGTCCATCCTCTGGTGTTGGTGATGACCCAGATGTTCCACCTGTGGGGACCTTCAAGATGATGACAAAAGGTTGGACATTGAATTATTATTGAAATGAACATTTCATTAACATTGAAATAAGGAATTCTTCAACTCAAAATGCAGAGAAATCCACTGAAGGGAACATTAACGACACAACCAAATCTTACTTCTTAGTTTCTTCTGCCATTGTCTTCTCTTCACTTGAGCAATCTGGAAAGAATAAAGTTTGGAGAAACACGGTCAAAGCAGAAAGATTGTCTGTGATAGGAAACCGATTCAGTCATGGTGGTTATCACACCCTTACCTAACTCTGACCCGATATGCTTCATGAATCAGCAACCTCCTCTAACACCTCTAACAATGGCGCAGCCCCCCCTCCTCCTCCCCCCGTCTTGAATCAGCGCAAACGTTTGGGGTAAACATGTAATGCCTTTTTAAAGTCCAAACTTTCTAAAAGCGTGACAAAACAGGAGAACTTTGACGGTTCAAACACTTAAACCAGGCGAAGCAACTAATTCTAATGAATAATTCCACTGACACACTACTGTATCAGTTCACATAACTGACAGGGCGCAAATGATTGCGCTAATTGCAGAGAGGTGTCACACTTTTTTTCATTCAATTTCCATTAAAAGTAACGGAGGTAAACACAGAGAGAGAGGGACCTGCTTTTACCGTGTCTGAAGATGAGTGTCGACAGGCCAGAGGTGGGCCGTTCTGAGAAGCTTTACCAAACCCCATACTCTGATTGGCTGAGCAGCTCAGGGGGGCAACGTGACCCTCAAAGTGAGCCCGCTGTCATCATGGAAATTTAAAGAACAAACAATGATGAGATAACGTAAATGTTAATATTCTTATCACTTTCATTATTTCCCCCCATGTTTTAGGGATGCTAGAGGTTTTGACTTGAGTTGTTTTGACCAGAAATAGATTAGCAACCATTTTTCTCAAGCATTTCCATTTGTTGGGCATACTTGTTGATCATTATCAGAGAAAAGACAGATGTGATAGATTGTTTTCGTTCTGACGTTATTTCATGTCTCTTCATACCTTTATCCTTCCCCTCTCTTCCATGCCATCATACTTTTCCTCTCTCGCCATCCTGCACACTCCTTTTCACATTTTCATCGTTCCCTCTCCAGTCCATGTAGATGGAAAGATGGCCTTGTTGATATTGTAGTATGAAACCGAAAAAAAAATCTTTGCATTTCATTTTTTTGTACTTTCTCCGACACTCTTAGACACTCCCAGGTCAGGTGGTGGTCTCTTCAACTCAGAGTGTCAGGTTTCACAGATCATCCAGTCAGAGTTGGTCTTCAATACAACCCCACTCCTGTCCTCTTTCTTTTCTTGATAGCCTAGAGCCTAGAGTTTCGCTCACCAAACCCGTAAGGCACGTGACTATGCTGCCATGGGCAAGTGTGTGACAAATTCATACCTGCTCTCTGAAACGTTTATTGAGGATCAATCGTACATTTGTTAACTAGACATGGGCTATCTAGACATTCTAAATGTTTAGAATGCACATTTCTAGTCACTCTGAACAATCACAGTGACTCAATCAAGAGTGAAATCGACCAGCAATTTCACCTCTGTTGTGACTTCCTGGGCACCACCGCTTTTACGGGTGACAGGTTCCCTGAAAGTCACACGCTGGACGTAGAAGGGTTCTTTACGGGGCAGACACCCTTGCTCTGCTCTATAAGACAAGCTTCCACGCGAAGCACGCAGTAGGACTTTTGACAGACAGCAGTTTGATTCTGCTGTTCCTAGCTCTGGCCAGCAGAGGGCACTCTAGGACCTCTCTTAGAAAATGTCACAGGCCCTTTGAGCAAACTCAAGCTACAGCAGGGACCTCTGACCTCCCATTTGTAGCCACATATCCCCCGTCTACTGTTGAACTTGTCAAGAGTGATTAGGACGTACATTTAAAATGTTTACTTGTATGCATCTCAATCTGTATATTCTTTGTACTTTAAATAGTTTATCAGGTAACTCCTCGTCTCCACCTCAATCCCTATATTTTATGTATTTGTAATAGTTTCATCAGATGTCACTGTGTTTTTACTTCAGAAGATGTTAGACTGCTCCATTAGCCTGCTGGCCTCCAAAATCCCGCTATCACGGGGTTCCTCCACCGCCTCCTCCGTCTCCTCATCCTCCTCCACCGCCTCCTCATCGTGCTCATGTTCTGGACTCAAGTCCATCTCCGTGTGCATGGGGACGGCAGGGTTCGAGGCTCTCAACTGCGCCAGATGCATCACCGTCACCTGATATTTGGCTGCCTTTTGTTGTAGCTCCCGAGCACCACGGTCCAGCTCGAGGTGGCCTTTCATTTTTCAGATGGTGGGGCATGGCCGCACATACTTTCTGACAGAGAGGGCAAGCGTGAACCATCTTTGTGCGAGTCATATCTAGAAAAAAGAAAAGGAAGGAAAAAGAGCCATTTAGATACGGTATTTCATCATGCAATTCGGGGAGAGGCAAACTGTTTGCCTGTTATCTGCTGCTGCTACCTGCTGAAATGGCGTGGAACCGCCCCGCCCTGAAGTAGAGGAATCGGGGGGCAGTCGCTCCAGCCTTGAAGGCATTCATTCCCCCATGCTCCTCAGTAAATTGCTCAGTATGGCCATCTGTAGGGTTTTTGCTTAGCCTCCAGAACACACCCTTGCTATCAAATCATTCATGCCCACATGACACCCATGCCATAGGAACAAGCTAAAGCCACCAAACTTGACACACACCTGCTCTGGCTTCATACTAACACGCACACCAAGTTTCAGGAGAATTGCACCACGTGACCCAGCACTATATGTAGCGTGCACAGAATGACGTCACACAGGCTCAATCTGGTGCTACACATTTAATGAAAGTGCTCTGTAACATACAAAAATATACATTTAGGTGTACAGTCGCTCCACAGCGCGTTCTACTTCTATCCTGTACAGAGATTCTCATCCTCGCGAGACTTCAGTGTGGCTCTCCGTCACAGACACTGCTTATGTCGCAACACTGACACCTACTGGCGATCCACTGGATCTACTGCCTAACATGTAGCTGATGATAAATAACGCTGTACCCTCAATTTTAACTACAATTAACACTTCCTCCTCATAAACACATAGGAAACATAGTAAACTCTCTTAACTTACATTACACCCAAACAATTATTGTACTTTCTGAACGACATATGACTTGTTGTGCCACATATACACCATCTGGGCCTCTTCATCATATATGATGCAGTCTATGACAGCCATGCTGATTCAGCATTTTAAGTATTGTTCTTCGAATCTTTATTCCACTATTTCTTCCGTCGCGCTTGAAACTCTTCTTCTTCTTCAGTTTTTAAGCTACAGAAACCGTTCAACTATGTAAATGTTCAGCTCTTTCAGCTCATGTGTGCTATGTCTCTTCATATTTTCAATCTTTCAACTTTTTGAATTATGAAGCTTTTTGCAACCTATTTTTTGAATGGGATGTCTATGGCGAATATTTTTAAATCCTCTTAAACTTCTTCAACTTTCAAATCCTTCTACTTCCTCATACTTTCAGCTACAGACACCATTTAAACTTTTGAATGTTGAGAAAACCCTGATCAATCATTGTATGTTATAATCATTTTGATATCTTTTACACTTTTTGAACTGTAGCAATTTTGCTTTTATGTGTTTTTCAGTCCTTTTCTGCTTTTATAATGGGTGTGTATTGCGCAGCTTAGAGTGCGTGATGTCACCGCTAGAGTGAAGAGGAGCTTGAGATTCATGTGAAAAAAATATTTGTCTTTTGCCACTAACTCCTCAATTTTCACTCTTCATGCATAATTTTTGGATGGAAACGTAGCTAATCTTGTCCTTGTCGTAGACAAATGACTGTGGAATCCCACATATTTACACATTTGGAACAAAAGCCTTTAATTGAGAGGAAAACCAACTTTCTCCTCCATAGACCCCAATGTTAAAACGTACTTCAAAAAAGTCTTACACAGACAACCGTACCCCATTTCTAAATCGCCATTGAAGCCACTTTTTTTTACACTACAGATCCAATTTTCGCATGATCTGTTCTTCAAGTCATCCTTGCGCTCCAGTATTAATATTGGAAAAATAGGGGGTATGGTTATGGGGGTTTGTGGTTTTGTTTGACAGGTGTTTTCCAGTCTTTTTCTCATGAAAAGGCTGCCAGGCTGCCAGGTGTTCGTGCTTGAGCTAATTACTGATGTTTATAAACACACAGACTCATTGACTCTCCAACCGCTGCGTCGTCACCGTGGGAACCAGTAACACACACACACACACACTCTCTCTCTCTCTCTCTCTCTCTCTCTCTCTCTCTCTGTGTCTGTCTGTCTTTCTCTCTCTACACACTCAGTCCATCTGTCTGTCTGTCTGCCTGTCTCTCTCTCTCCCTTTCTGTGAATGAATCCTGTCATTTAATAACCTCTGTTTGTGTGTTTCATACATTCCGATTCTGTGTCCTCTCCTCCTCTCTCCCCCACCCAGCCCAACTCTTTCAAAATAAAAGCCCCATGGATTAACTGTATTTAAACATTAAGCTCAAAATGAGGCTTTTTTGTTGAAATAATTAATGCTGTTATTAATACTGTGACAACTACTACTACTGCTGCTAATATTTCTAGTATTACTACTACTGCTAATACTACTACTACTACAACTCCAACTTTTGCTGTTGCTACTACTACTACTATTACTGCTACTATCAATATTATTACTACCACTACTGCTATTCCTACCACTACAATTACTTATACTACAACTGCTACTACTACTACTGCTATTCATGCTACTACCAGTACTAATACTACTACAGCTATTAGTAGGACTGCTATAGTACTACTACTACTGCTATTACTGCTACTTCAAATACTGCCATTACAACTACTACTACTACGACTACTACTACTGTTATATTAAATACTACGACCACTACTACAGCTATTACTACGACAACTGATACTACTACTTCTACTACTTCTTCTAATTACTAATACTTCTACTACTAATAATACTTCTACTACTACTACTACTACTCCTACTACAAATATCACTACTGCTACTACTAGTACTTATTCTAATGCTACTAGTACTTCTACTAATGATAATACTTCTACTACAACTACAACTTCTACTACTACTACTACAAATATCACTACTGCTGACATTGTTTAAGCCACAGAAACCGTTAGAATATCAAAATGTTCAGCTCTTTCAGGAGAGGGTGATATGACTTCATATTTGTAATCTTTAAACTATTTATAATATTAAGCTTTTTGCAATTTGTTTTGAATGGGATATCTATGGAGAAAATCTTCAAATCCTGTTAAACTTCTTCAACGTTCAAAGCCTTCTTCTTTCTCATACTTTCTGCTACAGACACCATAGTTAGACGTTTCAATAGAAGGGTTTTCAGCAGTGCAGTTTAAATGCTTTCGGGCTTCAACATTTTTCAGACAGGTAGTCTCTCATTTCTGTATTTTCAGCAATGTTTTTGCAATTCATTTCAGCTTTCAGCATTCCAACGCATTTTTAGCAGGAAATGCATTTTCTAGTTTGTATTTATTCTTTAGTCAAAGCGGAGGAGAAGCAGCCGTTTGAGAAGCTGTACCGACTGGGCTCGGTGCTCGGCAGGGGGGGGGTTCGGCACCGTCTACTCGGTCGCGCGCCTCTCCGACGGGCTGCCGGTAAGAAGAGCGCGGAGAGCCGCTTTGTTTTGGTCCCACAGCACATGGCCGCTGCTGGGCGAGCACACATCAAGCTACACACACCGCAGGCGGCTGGGCTTCCGGTTTCTGCCTTCAAAAATAAAAGCAGCACTAAAGCGTTACAAAATATTAGCAAAAGTTATTTGAATTGTAAATTGACTAAAACTAAAACATCTTCCGATTATCCTAGCTGTTGTAGATAACAGATATATTTCACATATATTAGTTTTTTTTTCCCATATTCTACTTTCTTATTTACCTACATTTCTATTTTGTGATGTTTTTCTTACTTCATTTAATTTTCTCTTCATATATTTATTGTTCAGAACCAAAACACCGAGGTAAATTCCCATGTGTGAAAACCAACTGCGCATTATGGTTTGGCTTTTATTTGGAAGGCGGTGACTATTCCACCTTACTTCCGGTTTCCCCTCATGTCAGCTGTGTAACTTGACTCATCCCGGGTGTGCCTGGCATGTGGTCTTTGTTTTCACAAAGAAACGTGGTCTGTGACGCTTACACTTCCTCTTATAGTGAAAATCAATCGTGTTACTTCGCTTTATTCTCTTTGAGGAAACGGTAATAGTTACATGATTGATCATATTTTTATGAAATTATCCAAAAACTGGTGGGGGAATGCTTTTTAATTCAATATTGAAGAAAAACAAAGAGCTTTGTGTGACTGTTAACAGTCAGAGATTGATATTATGGCAGTTTATGATGTGTTTTTACAGATAACCATCATCTACCCTCTTATATAGTATGTTATAACTGTACGGTGTGTTGATGGCGTTTGTTTACATGCAGGTTGCTGTGAAGCACGTGTGCAGAGACAGAGTGACGGGGTGGGGCTCTCTGGTGAGATCATACATGCAGATATAACTGTTGTATAACAACTTCCTGTCAGTTTAACCACCACTTCAGCTACTATGTTAGTTCATTCATCCTTTTATGAAAAATGCCCATGTACAAGATGACAACAATGAACAATTAAAACGCATTATTTACCAGCACAAAAGACTAATTAGTCCCACATTTAGTAATTGCATGCATTTTAATTCATGCACAGCGAGCTGATGATCCGTTTCTTCCTCAGTGTGGCGCTGTGGTTCCTCTGGAGGTGGTGATGTTGAAGAAAGTGGGCGGGGCGTTCGGCGGCGTGGTGCGTCTGCTGGACTGGTGGGAGCAGGCGGACGGCTGGCTGATGGTGATGGAGCGTCCCGAGCTGAGCCAGGACATCAAGGACGAGAACCTGCTGGTGGACCTGAGGACCGGGCAGCTCAAACTGATCGACTTCGGCTCGGGGGCCCTCCTCAAAGACGAGGCTTTCACCGAGTTCAATGGTGAGTCCGATCAGCTGAGAGAATCTGAAGAGCTGTGGGGATTGTTTCTGAAAATCTAGACGTTTTAAAATATTGGGAAGGTGTTTTGGGTCAGTGACTACCGTCCCATCATGCACCGGTTCTGTAATGTCGTCAGCGTCTCCGGGAGTATTTTCCCGCACGATGGTGATCCGTCACTTCCTGCTCCACTCTGACACACACTGTACCTGTGTGAGGAATTTTAAGTTTTAAAGCATTCCTAGTGCTGGATATTATGTGTCACAGTGTGTTTACTTAGGAAGTGTTAAACCAAGGAGTGTGGTCATTGAATGTATATTGAGTCTGTGATGGGGGTTTGAGGAATGTCAGAAGGTGTAAATCTGCGGGGGAAGTGGGTAGTTCACAGAGGTGTCTGCCCAGGACAATGGGTCAGGATCCAAGGAGGAGCCCATTGGACTTCAGCCAATCGAGGAGCTGATCGATAGGTTGAGGAATGTAACTCTGGGGGGGCAAAGGAGCTGTTTGTCCCCTGAGAGAATCAGACTTCCTTCGTACCATGGGGCAGATACATCTATCTGTCCTGTGGTATGAACGGGGTCTCATATTTCTTGAAATATTTTACTATCGATAGTGTAATTTGGTTTGTGATTGTTTTGGCTTCTGTTAACAATATTAAATACTTTTGATTTTGACCTGGACCTGCTGACTCCTGCCCTGCTTGCTGATGGAACAAAGAGTGCAAAGGGGGGGGGGCTGCTGCTTCTTCTCCTCAGTGGCCTTCTTCTCCACTATGGCTTTCTTCCTCTCTGTTTGAGAAATTTCTGAACATTACACCTGTAGTGATGTAACTCTCCTCCCTCCAGGCACGCTGGTGTATGGTCCTCCGGAGTGGATCCGGTTCCGTCTGTACCACGGTCGCTCGGCTACAGTGTGGTCTCTCGGCGTGCTGCTGTACGACATGGTGTGCGGGGACATCCCCTTCCAACAGGACAAGGAGATCCTGAGAGGACGGATCTACTTCAGACGCGACGTCTCCTCAGGTGAGCCGGAGCGTGACGAGATCACGCGACCAGGTTTTTACATCGAAGTCGGAACAAAACCAGAGATGAGTGTTCTTCATCTCCTCCTTGTTTGTTTTTACTTCAGAGTGCCAGCAGCTGATTGGCTGGTGCCTGAGCCAGCAGCTGTCAGACCGGCCAACCCTGGAGCAGATCCTCCTCCACACGTGGGTGACTGGCAGCGACGGGCAGCGCACAGACGCCGCCGACGCCGCCGACGCTGCCAACGCTGCCAACGCTGCCAACCCCATCACACCTGACTCCTCCCCCAGCCAGCAGAGCCTCTGATTGGTCAGCGTTTGGCTGCTGGGAAGAGTTTTTTTTTTTTTTTTTCTCTGAGTGACTCTGTGTGCTCCACAGTGACCCCCTGCTGTTCACGGGGGACGGAGCAGTTCCTCGTAGAGGCTCGACACTTGTCGAGGGTTCGTGTTCAGAGTGCCTTGAGTTTGAAAAGCTGCAGATCAGGAGTCGGAAAAGATATGTTTTTTTGAATATGTCTGCTCCCCTCTTCAGGTAAAGCTTTATTTTTCTACAGTGTCGGTTCATGGAGACGGTTGGTTGATTGTTTCTGTTGTTAAATGTTTTGTGTTGATAAACTACAACGTCTTCTCTCTGCCCTCGGTCTCTGGGTGTTAAATGCACGGTCAATGCAAATATATATATTTTTTTTATATATATATTTTGTACATTCTGTTATATTTCTTTAGTAAGAGACATTCCTCATCATTTGTTTATTTATTTAAGTTGTCGAACTTTTCTAAAATGTTTTTACTTTTTGTAAATTGTTTTCTTTTTTTTCCTGAAAACGGGAATAAAATCAGAATCAGGATTCCTCACATTCTGATTCTGTTAGTTCATGTTAGTTCAAACAATTTTTTCATAAAACTTGTTTGTATATAAACTGATTTTCTGTGTGATTTTGTGTGTCTTTTACCTAAAAAAAAATACATAAATAATGAAGTCTCTAATAGAGGAGCAAAATACATGAATTTGAACTTTTGTTTAAGACCGCCCTGAACAAACACTTAATGTTGTGACTATTTAATTGATAATGAAATGAACAATATAGGAAGACACAACTCTTTATTTCTCATTTCAAGGGTTAAAGAAGTCTCATAGTCTTCCATTAAGGCAACGAATGTTGAAATCGCTGAATAACTGAATATAACAATATAATTTATTGATGATTTAATTGCTGAATTGAAGGTAATCCATTTAATAATCATTGAAGCTCCACGAAATGGGCAAACAAACCCCTCAGTGAACACGTGGACAGCATTGGTGTTAATCAGTGATGGTAAAGAAGTAAACTCTTATATTTTAAGCAGCACGTTCTGTGATTATTTTGTGCACATGTGTTGTAGTAATAGCTGGTTGTTGTAGTCACTGCTTGAATTCAAACCGTCACTGTTCACTCTGAATGTGGATCGGTACTTTGACTGGAGGACACACATGACACCCAGAAACATCCCGAAGAACAGAGAAAACAGACCCCACCACACACTTCTAGTGGGCCATAAGAGATCATTGAGAGAGGGATTCTTTTTGTATTTTATCTTTATAAAATTCTGACAAATTAAACTTTTTAATACAAAATATAGTTTCTATGCGGACGACACCGTTGTGTTTAGTTCTAATGAATTTAAACACTTTTTTAAGTTTAGAAGTGGAATCTAAAATGTTGGCATTGACCAATGAATATTTCACAATTATGAAATCACTATTATGGATGATTACAAACAGTACTACGCCTCACACGGGACACCATTATGTTGAAGTTTGAGCTGGTCTGGTTGTTAGGAAATGACAAATATAATAAATGTTATCAATAGAACTCAATGTTTAAAAACATTAGATTTCAATAATAATGGGGAACCACAATGATGTTGGTTCAGTAGTTCAAAAAGGAATGAAAATGTCTACTAAAAGTAATTATTTATTATCAAAATGATACAATGTAATTAACAGGAAATCACATTTTTTACCAAAGGAACCTTTCAGCCATTTAAGGTAGACTCATAACATTGCTAATACTAAACTATCAATTTGGAACTTTGATTAATATTCAAATGAACAAGAACCAAATACCACCATATCAACAGCTGATAAATTGAAGTATTTTAGAGTTCCTGACTAGTAGTAGTAGTAGTAGTAGTAGTCGTAGTTAGTAGCTGTAGCTGCTGATGTTAACACATCTATCGGAAATCATGAGAAAACACCGACAGCATTAATCTGATATACATCTCAGCCTGTCCTGGTTGTCATGGAAACATTCCTATGTCTGCAGTCAGTCAGCAGCTTCTTGTGAAATCAGATATAATCAGTTTCACACAACCGCAGTTCGGAAAGATGTGAATATGATCTGTAAAACTAAAGACAAGTCTCAGTAAAGCTCCACCTCGTCCTGTACGCAGACATAAACTGAGGACAGCACATGAGACAATCAGAGAGACAGACGGGCAGAGAGACGGTCCACCTGGACGTCATGGATCACCTGTTGATGATGCTGCTGTTGTGGATCTCAGGTAGGACTCTGAATTAGAGATGATGTGTTTTATTACAATATTTCTGTTGTATCTTTAAATCAGAGAACACACACACACACACACACACACACACACACACACACACACACGGGTCAACCACAAATAACTCTTTTCAAATTGGATGTAATGCATATTTGTGAACAATGTGTTTAAACTCACAAAATAAGGTCTCATTTGTTCACTTTTCAAAGTGGTTAAATATATTTTTAACAGTATTTTTTAACTTCAACTAAAAAATGTCAGGTGGCACCACCACATATTTGTAAAAATATATATATATATATATATATATATCTATTTCCCTACTATTCATTATCACTAATACTTTGACAAGTATCCCTCAGAGTGTCTACAATGCCAAACACATACTTATTTTGTAAATGAAACAAAAAAGTGATTAAAAAGTATCCAAATGCATTCATCAAACGTATTAACATTACATATAACATTAAATTAAAACGCTCAGCAACTGGAATGCAATACTACTACAAACTAAATACAAATGGATTGTGAACAAATACAGGTTTGAATTTGATTTAAAAAAATACTTGAATGATTTTGAAACTTGTGACAAAATATTTCAAAACGTGTTGAACCATGTAAGGTCAACATTTCAGGTACAAACACACGGAAGAAACAATAAAACTGAAAAACTATTTCATTGAAATTTCACAAAACAGTTCAAGATTATTACAATCAAATAGAAAACTTCTTACTGAAAAATATAAATCGATGTGTTATTAATTATTGACTGCATGAACTGTACCGGCCTCCATGTTTAAATAAAAACACCACGAAAGTTTCCTCTTGGTTTAGAAAACGTGATGATGTTTCCTGAACTTTGTCAAATCGAACACATTCAAGTTAAAAATCCCCCAAAAATGAATCTAATCATAAGTCATTGATTATAATTGTAGTAAATCAATATTCCTGTAATGAATGTATATTCAGTAATGGTCTCTGTGTGCAGTGTTTTATAGTGTTGGTGGTAGAGTCCTCCATAGATTCACACTCATGACTAATAGACAGGAAACGATGCAGCATGTGATCAGTGATATCAGCCTCACTGTTTCCTGTTCACTCTCCTACAGACGGATCAGAGCAGCGTCACGTTACTGCTAATGCTGACTCAGGCTTTCTGACATGGACTTGTTTCTTCAGCATTGTCCACATGTTCTCAATGGGATTTAAGTCAGGACTTTGGGAAGGCCATTCTAAAACCCTAATTCTAGCCTGATTTAGCCATTCCATTACCACTTTTGATGTGTGTTTGGGGTCATTGTCCTGTTGGAACACCCAACTGCGCCCAAGACCCAACCTTCGGGCTGATGATTTTAGGTTATCTTGAACAATTTGAAGGTAATCCTCCTTCTTCATTATCCCATTTCCTCTCTGTAAAGCACCAGTTCCATTGGCAGCAAAACAGCCCCACAGCATAATACTACCACCACCGTGCTTGACGGTAGGCATGGTGTTCTTGGGGTTAAAGGCCTCACCTTTTCTCCTCCAAACATATTGCTGGGCATTGTGGCCAAACAGTTGATTTTTGTTTCGTCTGACCACAGAACTTTCCTCCAGAAGGTCTTATCTTTGTCCATGTGATCAGCAGCAAACTTCAGTCGAGCCTTAAGGTGCCGCTTTTGGAGCGAGGGCTTCCTTCTTGCACGGCAGCCTCTCAGTCCATGGAGATGCAAAACACGCTTGACTGTGGACACTGACACCTGTGTTCCAGCAGCTTCTAATTCTTGGCAGATCTGCTTTTTGGTGGTTCTCGGTTGACTCTTCACCCTCCTGACCAATTTTCTCTCAGCAGCAGGTGATAGCTTGCGTTTTCTTCCTGATCGTGGCAGTGACAAAACAGTGCCATGCACTTTATACTTACAAACAATTGTTTGCACTGTTGCTCTTGGGACCTGCAGCTGCTTTGAAATGGCTCCAAGTGACTTGTTCAAGTCAATGATTCACTTTTTCAGATCCATGCTGAGCTCCTTTGACTTTCCCATTGTAGCGTTTGTGGGCGTTTGTATCCAATGAGCCCTATTTAAATGGCCTCAGAGAAGTCACCAGCTGTAGTCACTCATAATCACTCACAAGAAGTTAAGAGGCCATGCTATGAAGCTCATTTCATTGACACAACTTTCTAAGTCACCAAAATTGTTAATTCATGTTGCTGTATGTATATTTTTGACCAAGCAGATTTTGTCACTTTTTCTGTGAACCCATAATAAAGTCATGAAAGAACCAAACTTCATGAATGTTTTTTGTGACAAAGAAGTATCTGTTCCAATCACTCTATCAGAGAAAAATCAGAGTTGTAGAAATAACTGGAAACTCAAGAGAGCCATGACATTATGTTCTTTACAAGTGTATGTAAACTTTTGACCACAACTGTATATATATACCTTATATAGATACATACATAGAATTATGGATATATTTATATATATACATACATTTATTTGTGTGTATATATATATACACACACACGTACATATACATACATATATTTAAAAATGATGGCAATAAAGTGACACTTAATATATTTGAATAGATTTTAAGTTTGATAAAAAAAAATTGAATAAATTAAAAAAAGAGTATATATAATAATAAGTATATCCAAATCAATTTCTAAAGCAAAACTGATTTATATTTACTAAGTATCGGAGAAAAAGTAATTTTGATTTACTCAATATCTGGGTGAACTTGATTTGGTTTTACTAATCCTCTGAAGGAAATTTAATTATATTTACTGATTATTTGAGATAAATTGATAAAAGCTTACTAAATATCTGGATAAACGACCAGTCACGCTGCCAATATTCTCAACGACACAGTTAAAGACTGTCAGAGGTGAATTTAATGATGAAATATTATACGAAACTTATGGAAAACTTACATTTCTGGTCTGTTTCTCTGCTGCGTTGGTGCTCAGCCTTCTGGTATCTCCGGACCGGGTAGCCTACCTTTGGACTACTGGTTACATCAGTTTCATCGCTTGTTTCATCGCAAAAAGGAGGTGCTTGGGATACTGGGAATCTTTTGAAATTTGGCACAAAATTCAATCGTGGTGAAAATTCCAGTATTATTGGGGTGTCCAGCTGTGGCGTGACATTTTGGCTCCATAGCGCCCCCTACAGAGTAGCCCCAACTTTGGGTTTCACCTAGCTGTATGAAATTTGGTAGGTATGTGGAACGTGATGGGACGTACAAAAAAGTCAAAAGGAGGTATATCCTAAACCAAACAGGAAGTCGGCCATTTTGAATTTGATGACGTTTTTGGACCGTTTCAAGGCACCGTACTTTAACGAACTCCTCCTAGAGATTACACCCGATTGCCTTCAGATTTGGTCAGTATGCTCTTGAGACCTTGGCAGTGAAACGATACTCAAAGATCAAAAAGTTATCGAACTATGTGTCCGTGGCGTGGCGGCAAAAAAACACCATTTGCCATGAAACAGGAAGTTGTTGTAACTCGGCTGTACATTGCCTAATCTGCTCCAAATTTCTCAGATGTCATAACATCCTGACCCTGAACACATGTATATGACAATTTAGAATCATAGTAATAGCGCCACCTAGTGGCAACAGGAAGTCATAGGTTGTGTACTTTGACACCCTACTGCTCACAGATTAATCGGATCCCTCTCAAATTTTGTCACAAAAGCATTAAGACCTTGATAATGCTTCATTGTGAAAATTGTAGGAAGTTGTCAAAGCGTGGTGACGTGGCGGCTCTGCGAATTTCGATCCTTCGCTATGAACGAATAAACTGATGTAACTCGACTCCGCATCATCAGATCTTTACCAGATTTCACATGTTTGATTAAACTCCAGGCCTGAAGACATCTGCAAGCCAATTTTGAATCATAGTCATAGCGCCACCTACTGGCAACAGTAAGTTAAAGTCTTTATACTTTGGCTTGTTTCTCTTAGTTGGAAAATCAGATCAACATCAAATTTGTTCCACACAAATGTAAGAAGTTCATAATGCCAGTTCTCTAAGCTTTTGATGTTTCGTCGAACGCCGTTGCCGTGGTAATGCAGTCTTCGCCGTGAAAAACAATGGTCATTTGGAGAGGTTAAAGAAGCTCGAAACACAGGCAAACTTGACACACAGATCACAAGGCCAAAATGTAGTTCTATAATATGATTTTATTCAATCAGAGTGTTAAATCGGCTCAATAGCGCCCCCTACAAAATTTCGACGAAGCAGCCCTCGCAGTACGTTTCACAGAGATTAACAAAATTTGGTAGGCACATGTATCACATGTGGACTTAAATAAAAGTCTCTTGGGGCCATGCCCTAAACCCAACCGGAAGTCAGCCATTTTGAATTTTGTATGAATTTCTTGTGGTTTTATTTCCTTTTCCAGGTGCTGCACTACGAACTCCTCCTAGGGAAATAATCCGATCAGCTTAGAATTTGGTCAGAACAACCTAAAGACCTTAACGATTAAAAGTTACTAAAAGCTTGATGTTTCATCGGATAACATGGACTTGGTGTCGCGGCAATTTTACATGATTCGTGTCGTGATTTTAGGACATCTGCATGCCAATATTAACTCATAGTCATAGCGCCACCTACTGGCAACCACCGACGTAAACAGAATTCTATAATAACAACGGCCCAAACAGGGTTTGTGGGCACACCATGAGAAAAAGACTTCTCTGATCTAAATATGTGCAAACTAAGATGCTTGGAGAACAAAAGTTAATCAACAGTGTTTTTCAAACCATGTCAGTGGGCATTAGTATAAATGATCTGTCTAGAGCTTTTACATGAGAATCAGGTTAAATGTTACAATGAATGCTTCACACTACAATCTAAATTTACAGAAGAGCTTAAAATGAAAACAGTGTCAAATTAAAGTGTTCAAGTAAAAACAAATGACACTGCTGTTCTGTTAACTTTATGTAAGTCCAAATACAATCAGTAGGACACTGTAGGGAGTTGAACTTCGTCACAGTAAACTGACAGTCTGTTATATTTCAAACATTGAAGTGCATTCATGCACATTCATTTTCTTAAAGATCTTAACAGGCTTACATCTATGATTGTATTGGAGGTACACTTAAAACATTTGAGGCTTAAGACCTGGCAACATGATCTTGCTACGCTGCAGGTCGACGCAGGAAAAATCATTTAACTAGTGCACGCAGTGTATGACGGTCACAGAAATGTATGGCCACGTCAAGCAGAGTCCTGCCAGTACCCTCGACGTGCGTGAAGTTGCGAGGGCCCGATCAATGCTGCTTGCAGCTTTAATTGTATTTGTATTACTTATAGCACTAACTGTTTTTCTTGTTTCTGTACTTTGGCTCTGAGTTATGCTCTGCTTCATGCTCTTAGATGCTTGTTTAAAGGAAATGTACTTATGACTTCTGGTGATAGTTCTTTTGATTACCAATGTTGATGCACTTATTGTAAGTCGCTTTGGATAAAAGCGTCTGCTAAATGACTGTAATGTAATGTAATATAAATACTTAGATGATGTCATTTCTTACAAATTGTTTGTTTGCTTATTGTTTGTTATGAACCTCACTGACTTGTCTCATTATACAGTTAACCAGAGATGAAGGCGTCTCATCTCATCTCAGGAGATTTATTTCAACATGTTGAAGTTAACATTCCACTGATAGCTACAACATCGATTAATGATGTGCATAATAAACCATTCTGGGTGATATGTGTTGTTTTGATACATTTTAAATACTTGAATGGCCGAAGAGGGGAACTGTTGTTCTTTTAGATATAACTTGTATCCCTTAATCCTGATCCCAGTCTAAAAGAGTCTAGAACCACAGCTAGAGGTTAAAAGAGAAGAGAAAGTAAACTTAGTATGTTAACTAGGTAACTGATTCAGTAACAATACAGTGAAATATTACAGAGAAAACATGACAAACTTAGGACAGTAGACGGTCCACAAACATATGCATAAGCTCTTTATGTTAGATAACCGACCAATGAAAATTTAAACATAGAAGAAACAAAAGTACATGGACCTGAAGACCAGCGGGAGGTTCTAACGTTTTTGTAGTACGAGTGACTCGAGTCACTCAAGGGGGAATGTGGGAGAAGAATGTTTGTGTCTTGATTTGTGTAAAATCAATTTTCCCATTTTCCCAAAAATCACGAACGGAGCAAAATCGCCCCATTCACTTGTTAGAGTGATGACATCACGGTCAGAGTGGAGCAGAGCAGGAAAATATTCTGTGACTTTTACAAACAAATTGCTCCAGTCACAGTTTATACTCTCTATTCACCATTTATGGCCAAAATTATAGGAAATATTGTCACACACAACTGTCTATGGAATCCACACGCGCGCGCACACACACACACACACACACACACACACACACACACACACACACACACACACCTGTGGAGGGCAGCAGAGCTGCGCATTGTTTAACGTGAAGAAGAAACTCACTCGGACCGGAAGTGAGTGAAAGCAGCGGGAACAACAGAAGAGAGACGTGAATACTTTACTGACCGGTAACGATGAACATTAACGGACCGTTTCTCTCTCCGGACAGTTGCTCCTTTAGTACCGTGTTCTAACGTTCTACCAGACTCCATTCAGAGAGCTGCTCCTTTAGTGTTCCTCTGTCTAGAACCAAACACTAATTCATTAAAGAATACATGATCACAGTGAATGTGTTACTGTAATAACGGTCAAACATTTATATTAATGAAATAATTAAACGTATTAACATCGTGATTTGTTAAAGGTGCGCTTGTTTTGCAGACATGTCGCTCCAGGTGCGGTGCTTGTCGTTCCGGCAGCCGTACGCAGGTCTGGTTCTGGACGGGCTGAAGACGGTGGAGAGCCGCTGGAGGCCCCTGCTGGCCCCGCTGGAGAACCAGACCCTGGCGGTCCACATCGCCTAGCGGGACTGGGACCAGGATGAGGACTGGAGGGCGGTGCTGAGCGGCCCGCTGGGGATGAACCGGGTCCAGATACGAGCGCTCCTGGACTCCGGAGAGAGGTTCGGCCGCGGCGTGGTGGCAGGTGGGACGTGTATGGAAACCCATTACTGTTAGTAAAAATAAAATTTACATTAAAAAAAATACAAGAACTAAAGAGAAACTATGAGATTTAAAGTCTTAACTGAGATTTAAAGTCTTAACTGTGAGATTTTTTGTGAGATTTTTTGTGTTTTTAGTTTTGTTTCTGGTGGAATGGGCTTCCATAGAATGTGACGTCAGTCTGTGTTTACGAGTCGTCCCTGAAGGCATCATCACCTCACCTGTGACGACTACCTCTTTTTTTAAGGATTGGTGGATGTGGGCGGGACCTGGCTGTGCCCCACCTCCCTGCAGGAGGAGGAGGAGCTACGGCCTCTGGAGCGGTCGGCTGTTCTGATTGGTCTACAGGAGAAACACCTGACTCACCTGTCCAACCCCCGCTGGCTCAGGGGGCCTCTGAGGACCCGGGGGGGTCGGGACCTCTGGACTGTGGAGATCCCCCCCGAGCTGTTACCTTGACGACAACGAGACACGCGTTTAAATCCAAATAAACTGAGGATGCTAGCCTGTTAGCACGTGAAGACATGAGAACGGTCATGTGACCCGACAGGAAGCATCATCATCTGCTGGTGAAACACAAACTTTATTAAAACAAAAAAACAAAAACAAACAAACTCAACACAAATAGATCCCTCATCAATAAACAGGGACTGGCCACGCCCCCTCTCTTCTCTGATTGGCTGGCTGACAAAACATGAGAACTCTTGACGTTGTTGTAGGTTCTCTAAAAAAAAAAAATAACGAACCTTTTGAACAGGAAGTGATTCACTTCGAATTCACTTAGCCACCAGCTAACATTTAGCATGTGAAGCTAACACAGGAAAACTACAGTTCAATTTAGATTTTTAAAACGTCTATTCAACATTAAAATGTTTACTTTGTTTTGGTCTTCTTGGCTCTTTATTATTATTTTATTGTTTGATAAACAAGGTTTTCCTGCTGACTTGTTAGCTGCTAGCCCTGTTCATTGAACACAAATGTTAGATGGGGGGGGGAACTTAGTGGGGGGGCGGCGCTGTGATGTAACCGACCACGTGGGCGGAGTTAGGGGCGGGGCAGTAGACCCGCTGTGCGTGGCCTCCAGTCTGCAGCGCCCCCCAGTGGGCGGAGGGGGGGAGGCAGTAGGAGGAGTGATGGGTGAGGTGAGGGGGAGGGGCCGAGGGCAGGTAAGTGGCGGGGGGCGGAGTTTTGTACGGCAGGTGCAGCAGCGACGGAGAGGGGAGGGGCGTCTGATCCTGGTACAGGAGAGAGGGGGCGGTGCCTGGAGGAGCGGGGCTAGTCGATGAGGAGGAGCCTTCTCCTGAGGGGGCGGGGCCTGATGGAGGAGACAACAGATCACATTAGATCAGAGGAGCCTCCAGTGATGTCAGTCGAGTCAGAGATGAGTCCTCATCACAAGGCGTGGTCATCGATGACCTCATGTTTAATCTAAAAACTTCTTGTGTGATTGATAATCATCATAATCTTTGTTATTAATAATACGATTAATATTAACCAATAATGACCATAATAATATCAAAGCTTATTTGTATAACAATACAACCTACCACACTGCTGTCAGCAGGGAGAGGTGCATTGTGGGTAATGTAGGCAGCAGGTTTTGAGAAGGAAGAAGAGAGATATATATATATATATATATATATATATACACACACACACACACACACACACACACACATATATACGCACACAAATACACATATACACACACACATCTTCACTATATGACACAACAGAGTACAGACCGCCGCTGTGTCCGTCAGTCTGTCCGTCTCCTGCCCTGGTGGATTCTGGGTAATAGGAGGGGGGTTGATGGAGTCCTCCTGTTTCAGGGTACAAAGGAGGGATGGCTGGGGGGGCAGAAGTATAATGTATATAATAATTAGTGCTGGGCAACGATTACAATGTTTAATCTTGATTAATCTCACTGTTGTGCACAAAGTTCAATAATGAATTAAAAGTAGTGTATTACTCACTTGTATTTTAAAGTACTGCTATATGAACAGAAGTACAATAACATTTGGTTTGAATCACTTTAAACAGATCAGGTTCTTGTTAACAGCAGTATTCTTCACACGGTTATATTTCTACTATCTGTGCTCAGTGTGTGACTGTATTTAAACCTTCCACTGCTGTGCAACATGAATACAATGTTCCACACGTTTCAGCAACATGTGTTCTTCTGTCTTCATACAGTCAGAGCATGTGAACGCAGCTCCCACTGAACCAACTCATGAACCAACTCAAACTAACTCATTAACTCACTCAAACCAACTCATTAACTCACTCAAACTAACGCATTAACTCACTCAAACCAACTCATTAACTCACTCAAACCAACTCATTAACTCACTCAAACTAACGCATTAACTCACTCATTAATTAAGTACAGTAAAAAGTGTCAGTTTGACATTTGACAATAAGAGCTGAGGATGCTGCTGATTGGTGGTCACACCTCCACCAATGAACTGACAGCTCTCTCTCACCCAGCAGCCAATCAGAGAGTGAGTAGGTCTTACCATGCAGGGGGGGCTCCTGGTTCAGGTAGGGGGTGTAGTGCTGGTAGGAGTAGGAGGCCTCCGGCGAGGTGGCGGGGTACGCCTGCTGCTGCTGCCAACAGCTCTGATGGTACCACTGTAGAGGAGGAGGGGGGGGGGGGGGGGGGGGTTAGTTAGTAAATAGTTAAGGGGGGGGGGCCGCGCAGAGTTAGTTATTCTCTTACCTGGACTCCTAAGTTGAAGTAATACTGGAGAACTCTGCAGTCTATACACACACACACACACACACACACACACACACACACACACACACACACACACACACACACACACAAGCCAGGAAGTGAGACGACAAGCTGCAACAAAAAGTGACACAGTGTGTTGTTTATGTTGGTTGACCTCTGACCTCGGGGTAAATCGTTGCCATTAGGGTCATAGGAGTAAGGGGGCGGAGCTACCTTGGTGCAGACAGGCTCACCTAACTCATTAACCAACCAAGAAGAAGAGGCTGGAATCGCCATGGCAACTAAGAACAGAAAAAAAACAAAACACAATCACATTTGTTGTATTGCTGTGTGTGTGTGTGTGTGTGTGTGTGTGTGTGTGTGTGTGTACCTGAGCGTGTCTGTGTGCCTGCCGGCAGGTGGGCAGTTGCAGGTACACGTGATGATGGAGAAGAGGGTGAGGAGGAGGAAGAGGAGGGTGAAGAGCAAATGACTAATGGTTTCACTACCTGAAAAAACACACACACACACACACACACACACACACACACACACACACACACACACACACACACAGGGATTAGTTCAGAATCAAACCATTTCAGGAAGTTCAGTCGGCTATCGTCGTGTTTTAAGTGAAGAGAAGATCAGATGCGTCGGCCGAGTGACAATGTTGACAACGATGGTGAGAGGGGGGTGAGGAAGAGGATCACGGGACGCAGTCGAGGCGAGGGGACGTTGGCGAGGGGACGTTGGCGAGGGGACGTAGGCAAAGGGACATAGGCAAAGGGACGTTGGTGAGGGGACGTTGGCGAGGGGACGTAGGCAAGGGGACGTAGGTAGAGATGCACCGATCCGATATCAATATCTGTATCGGTCCCGATATAGGAAAAAATTCTAGATCGGGTATCGGTGACAATGTGACCGATCCATAAAGGCAAATCTATTCAGTCCAATTATATGCGTTGTGCTCTGCGTAACGTCATGCGCTAGCGAACTGGCCGCATAGATTGTTTTCAAAATGGAGCGAGCTAAAGGATCAGCCATCTGGAACCGGGCAGCCGTTCTCAGTTGTCGGGGATAAGGGATTCCGGCTGCTAGTTAACCACCTGGAACCACGCTACGACATGGTAAGCCGAAAATATTTGTCGGAGACGGCGCTACCTGAACTGCACGGTAAAGTGTGCAAACACATATTGAAGGAGATAAAAGATGTCAAATCGATAAGTTTCACGACAGACATCTGGAGCTCCGACGTTTCCCCTGTGTCACTTTTAAGTTTAACAGCACACTGGCTGGATGAAACTTTTGTGCCACACAGTGCAATATTAAATGCAACAAACTTTCGTGGGTCGCACACCAGCGAAGCGATAGCAGCTAGCCTGAAGGAAATGTTTGACAAGTGGCAAATTCAGTTGAGCAAAATCCACGTGATTCTGAGGGACAACGCCAGCAACATGAGAAAAGCGATGGACAATCTGGGGGCGCGTAGCGTCGGCTGCGTTTTTTAAATCAATTCAGCACTGTTTTTCTCTATTAGATCGGTATCGGCCGATACTAAACCTCAGATATCTGTATCGGTATCGGAAGTGAAAAACGTGGATCGGTGCATCCCTAGACGTAGGTAAAGGGATGTTGGCAAAGGGATGTTGGCGAGGGGACGTAGGCGAGGGGACGTTGGCGAGGGGACGTAGGCAAAGGGACGTTGGCGAGGGGACGTTGGCGAGGGGACGTAGGCGAGGGGACATAAGTGAGACGTAGGCGAGGGCAACATGTGTAAACATGGTGTGTACCTGCTGTGTGTAGCTGTAGTTCATCTCTGGTCTCGGTGGAGAGTCAGCAGTTCCTCTTTCCTGGTCGTCCTTTCAAAATAAGAGAAAAACATGTTTTGTCTCATTTGTAGATTTGAGATGCCACAACACAAACCCAGTATGAAAACATCCAGCAGGTCTGAGGTCAGGTGTGTTACCTGGTTGGTGGAGGGCTCAGCAGCAGAGTAAACACCTGAGGTCTGGTAGTTCTGATCTGAAAACAGGTCACATTCAGACTGCATCACATCTTTTTCTTGTGACCTTGTCCCTTAGTGAAGACTTCCAGGTAAACTTTACTCACCCTGAGTGATGTAGATGTAATCGTCAGTGTACTCGACTGACAGAAACACACACAGTAATCAGATTACATGGAACAACTTCCTGCTGACTCCTCCACAATAAAAGAGGACTTACCCTGGTCCTCCAAAGTACTGGTGTCCTCCTGGTCCTCCTCTGATGAACAGACGGGGGTGCTCCCTGGAGGAGGAGCGGGGGGGAGGGGCCCCGAGCCTCTCTGAACTCTGTAGGAGGAGCCAGTGGGAGGGGGCGGAGCTCCCATGGATGGAGGAGGGGCCACAGTGGGGCCCTGAGAAGGGGAGGAGCCACATTATATTACACAGTCACATGACGCCAAGGAGACATGACAACGAGGAGACATGAGGATGAGACGACAAGGAGACATGGAAACATGAAGACACGACGACAAGGAGACATGAAGATACGACGACAAGGTATTTTCCTCACGGCCAGTGGAGGGAAGACACCGTCGGCGTCGTCCAGCTGGTAGAAGGTGATGGTCGCGTCCAGGTCGGACGGCTCCTCCTCCTCGACCTCCGGGGGGAAACCAAACTGACCGTCTTTATTCATGGCTGCCGCCAGCTGACGGCGACTGCGACTGAACAACAACAAACGACGTTAACCACAAAAGTTTGTCTTTGTGGTAGTCCTGTTAGACTACCACAAAGTCATGGTCACCATGTGTCATGTGATGTTTACCGTGACCTGAAGGCATAGCTCTCGTAGTCATGGTAATATCTCCTGCCAGGGTGGTAATAGGTCAACTGAGGACCAATCAAGTGACGGTTCAGGAAACGGGTGGAGCTTCTGACCGGAATCCATGACACACACACACGCACGCACGCACGCACGCACGCACACACACACACACACACACACACACACACACACACAGAGAGAGAGCGGAGTTCCTCAGACATGTTTGTGACCTACAGGTGACACTCAGGTGTTGGTCTGCTTGAGTCCCACCTGGAGGCTCCGTAGCGAGGAGGTCTGGCTGAGGGATGGTGGTGGTGGTGGTGTGGGGGGGCGTAGGGGTCGTAGGTCATGGCTCCCGGTGACAGGGGTGGGGGCGGGCGGGGGTGGCCCGCTGGCTGGAAGCGGGGGGGCAGGGCGGAGGGAGCCGGGCCTCCGTAGGACGGCGGCGGCATTAGAAGCTCCGCCCCCTTCAACCCGTTGCTGCCACGAGACTTCCTGAAGTAGCGATGACGGTGATGATGTCGCTGACCACGAGGGTCCGTGTCTGGCAGAAGAAACATGGAGACAGTGAGACAAGAAGACATGGAGACATAACGAGACATGGCGACACATAACGAGACATAACGACATAACGAGACATGGCAATACATAACGAGACACAACGAGACATAACGATATACCGAGACATATAGTCAAGGCGACAGTGAGACATGAGGACAAGGAGACATAACGAGCCATGGCGACACATGGTGACACATGGCGAGACACATTGTGAGACATGGCGACGCATAGCGAGACATGGCGACACATAACGAGACATGGCGACACATAACGAGACATGGCGATACATAACGAGACATGGCAACACATTGCGAGACATGGCGACAAGGCGACATGGCAACACGGAGACAAGGCGACGAGGTGACATGGAGACAAGACGACATGGAGTCAGTAGAGACATGAAGACAATAGAGACAGTAGAAACATGGAGTCAGTAGAGACATGAGGTATTAGACCAAACATCTGGAGAGGGGACAAAGTGGACCTCATAGTGAACGAACCCAGGTCTCCCTTTCTGGTGGGAGCAGCAACGTTCCAGGCTGGAACTGGATTGACTGGTTTCAGATCCGTTAGAGGAACCAGTTGTCTGAGACAGAGAAGGACATGTGGACATGAAAGACGTCTTTGTGGTTCTCAGCTCAAGTCAGTTTCAGTCAGGTTGTGTGTTACTTTTCTCCCAGCTCCTCGATGAAGACAGTGACAGCTGATGGGTGTGTTTCTACTTCCTGGATGAAGGCATTGTAGTACTTCCCCTTTGGCTCCAGACGCACCTGAGACAGACACAGATGGAACTATGGAGACACCTGAGGCTGTCTTACAGGAGGACAACGTCCCAGAGACGTCCACATGACAACCATCATGTTGACCTCGATCAAGCCAATTGGTCGATGCAACTCCTTGAGGGAGGTTTCAAAAGCAGGTGAAACACAAGTAGAAAGACTACAAGCACAAAAGACACATGAATCCTTTAGAGAACTACATGTACAAAAGACACGAGACACATCGAATCCTTTAAAGAATTACAAGTACAAAAGATACGAGATACATTGAATCCTTTAGAGAACTACTCTACTGCTGTACTACCAGCAGTACTGATCCTGAAGCAGTATTTGGATATAGTGGTTCCAGTATTAATGTTACCTGACACTTGTCTCCCAGGAAGTACTGCCTCCCTGCAAACACCACGTAGTCCGTCTTCTGCATCTCTGTCAGATAAACATTGATTATTGATTCATATGTTAGAAACCATCATTGTGAGTACATATGAGCTCATATTTAAAACTAAATTATATATACAATATGAATGTTTTGAGGTTTTAAAAAGGTTCCTCTCCAGGACTCGTACCTTTACAGGTGTCCTGCCACACGTCAAACTCCAGGTTTCTGTATGCTTCTCCATCCAGAGACTTCATGACCTTATAAGGAAGAGACAGTCTGGAAGGGGGCGGGGCTTCAGCAGGAGGCTGACCAATTAAAAACAACGGGTCAGGATGAATGCAGCTTTTAGGATTGTATAATAAAACACTTCTATATATTTATCTTGTACCGCGTCTCAGGTCCAGAGTTCTTATCAAGTTTAGTCCTTAAAACAGATAAAGTACTTATTGTAGGTGATCTTAATATTCACGTGGACGTTGATAATGATAGCTTTAGTACTTTATCTCATTATTAGATTTGACTGGCTTCTTGTAAGAGTGAACATGAACCCTCTCGCTGTTTTAAAGCGACACGTTATTCTGGCTTTGAAATAGAACATGTAACAATCTTTTACACTACAACTATAGTTTATTAGACAATTTGATTTTCAGTCAGGATTTAGAGGCGGCTATCTGCAGTGGAAAACAAAATAGAAAAGAACTTGAGTACTCTTCATTAACCACCACAAAACACCCTGATATGGTCACATGACATCATGACGAGTCGGCCCCTCACCTTTGTCTCGGCTGTCACGGTGCGCAGTTTATCGTCTGCAGCTCCAGCCGACTCCGCCTCCTCCCTGTGGAGCAAAACAAACACACACCTGAGTACAACATGATGTCACAGTACAGGTGAGCAGCCATCAAAACACAGAGAACAAACAGGAAGTGACGATGAAGAGTGACTCGGTAAACACAGAACAAACAGGAAGTGACAATGAAGAGTGACTCAGTAAACACAGAGAACAAAGAGGAAGTGATGATGAAGAGTATCTTATTATATTGTCAGTTATAATGATCTACAACACATTTATACAATTTTGACTCAAACTGCTTTTTTGTTAAATGTTTTTGCTGCAGGACTAAAGTTTGGGTGAATGTTGTTTCATGACATCATCTATGTGTATGTTTGTGTGCGTACCTGTGACATCGGTCCTCAGGTGTGTCATACCCAAAGTCGACGTCACTACACACTGATGGGCTGTTTCTATAGCGACGACCTCCGACCCTGAAGGCCTCCATAGCCTGACAGAGCTCCGCCTCCTCAAACCCAAACACCTGAGTGTAGAGCAGCTCATAGAAAAGAGCTACACACACACACACACACACACACACACACACACACACACACACACACAAATGTTGTACTGTCCCTTTAAAGCTGTCACTCACTCCGAGCCACCAATCAGTGACCAGTACTCACACTGACAGAGGGCAGCAGAGACGGGGTAAGTCCTCGGGTAAACGATGTCATAGTGACCGTTGATGGAGCAACACAGCGTCACCTAGGCAACAAAGTAACAATTGTAGAAAATACTGAGAGATGATTTTTATACAATAAACGACACAAACTTCTTCACCTTGTCAACAAAGTCGTCCTCTGAGATCACCGTGGCTGGTTTCCCCGGGTAACGGTAGATCAGGAAACAACGGCTGCACACAAAACACATTTGTACTACAGACTGCACATGTCTGCAGTCTGCAGTACAAAAGTCTGTAGTCACTGTCTGTAGTCAATGAAAGACTTGATCATGTGTACCTGAGTGTTTCTCACCTGTAGAACTGAGACAGAGCCTTGATCTCCACCTGACCCACTGTCTCCTGAAAACACACCCCACCTGTTACACACACCGCTTGTTACACATACACACCCCGCCTGTTACACACACACACCGCTTGTTACACATACACACCCCGCCTGTTATACACACACACACACACACACACACACACACACACACACACACACACACACACACACCGCTTGTTACACATACACACCCCGCCTGTCTGTCTCACACACACACACACACACACACACACACACACACACACACACACACACACACACACACACACACACACACACACACACACACACACTCACCTTAGGGTCCTCCAGACGCTCCAGATATTTCTCAAAAGAACCTTCAACAAACTGAAAGAGTAAACAACCTGGTTAACTAGTGGGTTAGTGTAGGTTAACTAACTGGTTAGTGCCCGTCAACTAGCCGGTCAGTGTCTGTGTGTTATCATAATTATGCAGACGACACACAAATCTACATAACTATATCACCAGCCGACTATAATCCCATACAGGGGCTGCTAAATGCATTGAACAAATCAACAACTGGATGAGCCAGAATTTTCTTCAATTAAACAAAGATAAAACAGAAGTAATTGGTTTTGGTATCGAGGACGAACGATTGAAAGCTTCAATCACTGACATTAAAAACCACAAACCAAGCCAGAAGTCTAGGTGTAGTTATGGATTCAGACCTCAACCTGAACTGCCACATCAAGACAATCACAAAACCAGCGTCCTATCACCTGAAGAACATATCAAGGACTAGAGGACTTATGTCTCAACGTGTCCATCATTTATCTTCAGTAGACTGGACTACTGTAACGGTGTGTTTACAGGTCTCTGTAAAAAGTCAATCAGAATGCTGCAGCTGATTCAGAGTCCTCACTAAGACCAAGAAAGTGGATCACATCACTCCAGTTCTGAGGTCTTCACTGGCTTCCTGTCCAACAAAGAACTGACTTTAAAATCCTGCTGTTGGTTTATAAAGCACTGAATGGTTTAGGGATCTGCTGCTATCTTATGAACCATCCCGACCCCTCGGGTGGTCTGGGACCGGTCTACTTTCTGTTCCCAGAGTCAGAACTAAACATGGAGAAGCAGCGTTCAGTTCTTCTACTCCACATATCTGGAACAAAGTCCCAGAAAGCTGCAGGTCTGCTGAGACCCTCAGCTCCTTTAGATCCAGACTGAAGACTTTTCTGTTTGCTGCTGCCTTTAATAACTGAACCAGATTCAAGGATATTAATCAACCTCCTGCATTTTAATACTGTATTTTATTTCTTAAACTGCGTCTTAGTGTTTTAATGACTGTTTTTAATGTTTCTAGGAATGTTCTTAATTGTTTTTAAATCTTTTCTTTTGTCTTGTGTTTTGATGCTTTTAATGGTTTTATGTGAAGCACTTTGAATTACCTTGTTGTTGAAATGTGCTATACAACTAAACTTGCCTTGCCTGTCCACGAGCCGGTCAATATCTGTCCACTAGCCGGTCAGTGCCTGTCAACTAGCCGGTCAGTGCCTGTCCACTAGCCGGTCAGTGCCTGTCAACTAGCCGGTCAGTGTCTGTCAACTAGCCGTTCAGTGTCTGTCAATTAGCCGGTCAGTGCCTGTCCACTAGCCGGTCAATATCTGTCCACTAGCCGGTCAGTGCCTGTCCACTAGCCGGTCAATGCCTGTCCACTGACCGGTCAGTGTCTGTCAACTAGCCGGTCAGTGCCTGTCCACTAGCCGGTCAGTATCTGTCCACTAGCCGGTCAGTGCCTGTCCACTAGCCAGTCAGTGTCTGTCAACTAGCCGGTCAGTGCCTGTCAACTAGCCGGTCAGTGCCTGTCAACATCTGTCCACTAGCCGGTCAGTGCCTGTCCACTAGCCGGTCAGTGCCTGTCCACTAGCCGGTCAATGCCTGTCCACTAGCCGGTCAGTGCCTGTCAACATCTGTCAACTAGCCGGTCAGTGCCTGTCCACTAGCCGGTCAGTGCCTGTCAACTAGCCGGTCAGTGCCTGTCCACTAGCCGGTCAGTATCTGTCCACTAGCCTGTCAACTAGCCGGTCAGTGCCTGTCCACTAGCCGGTCAGTGCCTGTCCACTAGCCGGTCAGTATCTGTCCACTAGCCTGTCAACTAGCCGGTCAGTGCCTGTCAACTAGCCGGTCAGTGCCTGTCCACTAGCCGGTCAGTATCTGTCCACTAGCCTGTCAACTAGCCGGTCAGTGCCTGTCCACCAGTCGGTCAGTGCCTGTTCACTAGCCGGTCAGTGTCTGTCAACTAGCCGGTTAGTGTCTGTTTACCAGCAGGTTAGTGTATGTTAATTAACTAGTAAGTGTCTGTTAACTAGCTAGTTAATGATGTAACATACCGGTTCAAAGTTGCATCTGTTGGCTCTCATGAAGTCGGCGCAGTCCTGACGGATCCTCTGATGGTAGTTCTGAGAGTAATACAACTACACACACACACACACACACACACACACACACACACACACACAGGTAGTTGACACCAGATGTGCTGAGTAGTACAGGTGTGTAGCACACAAACACACACACACACACACACACACACACACACACACACACACATATATACACACACACACACACACACACACACACACACACACACATATACATACATACATACATATATACACACACACATATACACATATATACATATACATATATATATATACACACCGTATTTTCCGCACTATAAGGCGCACCGGATTATAAGGCGCACCTTCAATGAATGGCCTATTTTAGAACTGTTTTTATATATAGGGCGCACCGGATTATAAGGCGCATAGAATAGAAGCTACTACAGTCAAACGTTTGACTGGGGTTGCATTATGCATCCACTAGATGGAGCTGTGCTAAAGGGAATGTCAACAAAACAGTCAGATAAATCATTCAGTCAAACTCAGTCAAGCGGTAAGCACAGTACCGGTGTTTACCGCTATTACTTCGGCGACGCCCCTGACTACGGTAGCCGTAATGCTGCAAGCGGTGCGGCTTTGTAGTTTACCAGTCGTACTGAAACATTTTGACAGAGCGCCGTGTACAACCAGTATGGATCAACCAATTAACCAATTGATCCATATATAAGGCGCTCCGGATTACAAGGCGCACTGTCGTTTTTTGAGAAAATTAAAGGCTTTTAAGTGCGCCTTATAGTGCGGAAAATACGGTGTATGTATATATATATATATATATATATATATATATATATATATATATATATATACATATATACAGTTGTGGTCAAAAGTTTACATACACTTGTAAAGAACATAATGTCATGGCTCTCTTGAGTTTCCAGTTATTTCTACAACTCTGATTTTTCTCTGATAGAGTGATTGGAACAGATACTTCTTTGTCACAAAAAACATTCATGAAGTTTGGTTCTTTCATGACTTTATTATGGGTTAACAGAAAAAGTGATCAAATCTGCTGGGTCAAAAATATACATACAGCAACATGAATTAGCAATTTTGGTGACTTAGAAAGTTGTGTCAATGAAATGAGCTTCATAGCATGGCCTCTTAACTTCTTGTGAGTGATTATGAGTGACTACAGCTGGTGACTTCTCTGAGGCCATTTAAATAGGGCTCATTGGATACAAACACCCACAAACGCTACAATGGGAAAGTCAAAGGAGCTCAGCATGGATCTGAAAAAGCGAATCATTGACTTGAACAAGTCAGGAAAGTCACTTGGAGCCATTTCAAAGCAGCTGCAGGTCCCAAGAGCAACAGTGCAAACAATTGTTTGTAAGTATAAAGTGCATGGCACTGTTTTGTCACTGCCACGATCAGGAAGAAAACGCAAGCCATCACCTGCTGCTGAGAGAAAATTGGTCAGGAGGGTGAAGAGTCAACCGAGAACCACCAAAAAGCAGATCTGCCAAGAATTAGAAGCTGCTGGAACACAGGTGTCAGTGTCCACAGTCAAGCGTGTTTTGCATCTCCATGGACTGAGAGGCTGCCGTGCAAGAAGGAAGCCCTCGCTCCAAAAGCGGCACCTTAAGGCTCGACTGAAGTTTGCTGCTGATCACGTGGACAAAGATAAGACCTTCTGGAGGAAAGTTCTGTGGTCAGACGAAACAAAAATCAACTGTTTGGCCACAATGCCCAGCAATATGTTTGGAGGAGAAAAGGTGAGGCCTTTAACCCCAAGAACACCATGCCTACCGTCAAGCACGGTGGTGGTAGTATTATGCTGTGGGGCTGTTTTGCTGCCAATGGAACTGGTGCTTTACAGAGAGGAAATGGGATAATGAAGAAGGAGGATTACCTTCAAATTGTTCAAGATAACCTAAAATCATCAGCCCGAAGGTTGGGTCTTGGGCGCAGTTGGGTGTTCCAACAGGACAATGACTCCAAACGCACATCAAAAGTGGTAATGGAATGGCTAAATCAGGCTAGAATTAGGGTTTTAGAATGGCCTTCCTAAAATCCCATTGAGAACATGTGGACAATGCTGAAGAAACAAGTCCATGTTAGAAAGCCATCAAATTTAACTGAACTGCACCAATTCTGTCAAGAGGAGTGGTCAAAGATTCAACGAGAAGCTTGCCAGAAGCTTGTGGATGGCTACCAAAAGCGCCTAATTGAAGTGAAAATGGCCAAGGGACATGTAACCAAATATTAGCACTGCTGTATGTATATTTTTGACCCAGCAGATTTGATCACTTTTTCTGTTAACCCATAATAAAGTCATGAAAGAACCAAACTTCATGAATGTTTTTTGTGACAAAGAAGTATCTGTTCCAATCACTCTATGAGAGAAAAATCAGAGTTGTAGAAATAACTGGGAAACTCAAGAGAGCCATGACATTATGTTCTTTACAAGTGTATGTAAACTTTTGACCACAACTGTATACACACGCACGCACGCGCGCGCGCTAGCGCCGCTCTGACCCCCCCCCCCCCCCCCCTAAACGGACTCACCTGTTCGGACACGGCTCTGAACAGACTGGACGCGTCTCGCGCCACCATCTTCCGGTAGAGGCCTAGACTGCACAGGTACTCGTCCATGCTGACGAAGTACTTCTTCAGGCCTTTCTGCATCCCGGTACTCACGGTAAACTCGGTAAACACTCGCTCCGGTTTCAGACGCCGCTGCACGAGCCGCTGCCGTCTTCTTCTTCTTCTTCTTCTTTAAATTTGATTGGCGGGTCGCAACCAACTTGAATAGGTGCATACCGCCACCTACTGTACCGGAGTGTGCAGTTTCAGAGTAAAAGTTTCATTACTGTTCTTAAAAAATAATTAAATAAATTCAAACGCATAAATAAATACATAATACTACTAATAATATTTACCTAATCAACACCTGCTAACAACTAAATTCTACGGTCTAATCCCGTTTCTTTAAGAAATCTCAATAGTGCCCTGCAACACTCACGCCATTCTTCGTCCACTACAAGAACTCCCTCCAAACTCCACCTCCGTCCCAATTGACGAATTTTTTTGCTTCAAGATGTTCCTTTCTGAATTGTATCTTCGACATTTTAGGATAACATGCTCCACGTCTTCAGTGACATTACAAACAGTACACTTATCTGAATCCCTTTTTGCCATTAAATACAGCGTTGAGTTAAGTCCTGTATGTCCGAATCTTAACCTCGATATTATTACCTCCTCTCTTCTATACTTCCCTTTGTATGTCTTCACATTTATGGATTTTTGAACGTTATAATAATGTCTTCCTTTGTTGTCGTTGTCCCACTTCTTCTGCCATAAATCCCGTACTGCCTCTCTTATTAATGCTTTGGCTTCCCCCTTCCCAAAAGGAATATTCAATATTTGCTCTTCTTTTAGTTTTAGTGCTCTCTTTGCAATCATATCTGCTCTCTCATTGCCCTCCACTCCTACATGAGCAGGAACCCAACAAAATTTAACAATTATTCCCAGTCTTTGAAGTCTCAACATGATCAGAGATATTTCCATCACTAAATCCTCTCTTATTGCTTGTTTTGATTAGGCTGTTTAAAGCTGCAGCAGAATCTGAACAGATGAGCGCTCTCTCAGGCCTGACCTCTTCTACCCATTGCAGTCCCAAGATGATTGCAGTCATTTCAGCTGTGAACACAGACAGTCTGTCATTAATTCGTTTACATAAGGTCACACTGAATTCTGGAATGAAAACCCCTGATCCTACGTGTCCATTCCCGTTGTCTTTAGATCCATCTGTATAAATCTGCAGATAGTTATAATAATTATTGTTGATGTATACTTGAGTCTGATGTCCAATGTCATAGGAGTTTCTTTCCATCCATTTGTTCCTCTGTTCTATGAGTGATAAATCTACATTGTGAACTGGTAATATCCAAGGAGGAACATTTCCCCACATTGCATTGGGACCATACTGTAACCCATTTAAACCATATTCTTTGGCTATTGCACTGACTGTCCAACCAAACCCTTTGCCTTTAATTCGGGTGTATTCCCAGCATTCACACAGCACATTAGTTGTGGGAAGTTCCTCTCCTGATCCCTTTAGCTTCACCCAATATGCCAGAGCTAGTTTTGAACGTCTTAAGCTCAATGGCAGTTCGTCAGCTTCCACTAGAAGAGCGTTGTTTGGGGTAGATTTAATTGCACCCAAGCTAAGTCTCAGAGCTCTGAACTGAATTATATCTAACTTTTCTAATGTGCTCTTAGCAGCTGCTCCATACACCATACATCCATAATCTATACTTGATCGTATAATGGCCCTATAGATATCCATTAGTGACCGTTTGTCTGCTCCCCATTCATGACCAGAAACTGCTCTCATAACATTAAGCACCTTTTTACATTTAGTTTCGATATGCTTAATATGAGTTCTCCACAAACATTTTTCATCAAACCATAAACCTAAATATTTAAACTCTGCCACCCTCTCCATACTTTGTCCATATAATTTAAGATGAGTATTGTTTATATTTCTCTTTCTGGTAATTATCATGTAGCAGGACTTAGCAACAGGCATCTTAAACCCCCAGTCATATGACCATTTTTCAACATTAAATATAGCCTTTTGGATGCTACTGATCACTTGTCTAATATGTTTTCCCCTTTTCCATATCGCTCCATCATCAGCATAGAGTAAGGAGCCAATATTTCTGTCAATATCCATAAAGATGTCATTTATCATAATATTAAATAATATAGGGCTAATAACACTACCTTGAGGGATCCCATTTTCAATATTGAATTCATCTGAAACAGCATCTCCAACTTTTACCTTGAATGATCGACTTGACAAGAAATCCAATATCCAGTTATACATCCTTCCACCAATACCTATTCTATACATTTTAATCAGTAGACCCTCTCCACATGGAGTCATATGCTTTCTCTATATCAAAATAAACTATAGCCATAATCTCCTTCATACTTATTGCTTTCTCTGCCTCGTTACTGACTTTTATTAAAGCGTCAAGTGTCGATCTACCTTTACGAAAACCATTCTGAGATTTATTTAGCAAGCCCCTTTGTTCTATAAAATAAGTTAATCTGCGCGTAACTATCTTTTCCATCCACTTGCACAAGTGAGATGTCAGTGCTATTGGTCTGTAATTGCCAGCATTTGCTAGGTCTTTACCAGGTTTACCAAAAGGTAGAATCAAAGCACTCTTCCAGCTGCTTGGCATTACACCTTCCCTCCAAATCTTATTAAATAATTTTAGAATTATTTCCAAGGCTTCTTCTGGTAATTGTCTAAACATAGCGTAGCATAGTTGGTCTTGACCTGGAGCAGTATACCCACTTCCCTCCAACGCTGTTTTCAGCTCCTGTATTGTAAACTCCATATCTAGAGGTGTTCCTTCATTGACCTTTTTCTTTTTAACTTCTGTATTTGCTGCTAAAATTTCTTCTTTTCTCTGTCTGTGCATCTCATGTAAATGGCGTCCGCTATGAACATTTGCAAACTTCTTCCCCAATAACTCAGCTTTCTCCTCGTTTGTAATTGCCCGATAGTCTCCATCTATCAAAACTGGGATTTTAACTGATTTTCTTTTCCCACTCATCTTTTTGATCATTGTCCAAACATCATGCAACTCTATTTCTCTTCCAATAGCTGAACTGCCTGAGGATGTCTACAAGCTCATATCCCCTAATACTCACAGCGCCACCTGCTGGCGAAAGGAAATCTGCGCTTTCTGACAAACAGCATTCGATTGACATGACTTTTACACGATGTGGTTTACAGTTGTTATAGAGCAACATAATACATGTTTGAGCGTGTTCTGTAGCGCCACACAGTGGACACAGGAAGCGGTGGACTATTTGCATTTTCCAGCATCAGGTGGCCGCGCAAGCCGGAGTCCCGCCGGCACCACCGACGTGCGGGAGGAGGCGAGGGCCCGTTCATCGCTGCTCGCAGCTTTAATTAGGGCCCGAGCACCGACGTAGTCGGAGCGGAGGACCTATTGTTATTCTAATGTTTTTTATTATTATTATTATTATTATCGTACCAGTTTCATCGCAAAAAGGAGGTGCTTGGGATACTGGGAATCTTTTGAAATTTGGCACAAAATTCAATCGTGGTGAAAATTCTAGTATTATTGGGGTGTCCAGCTGCGGCATGACATTTTGGCTCGATAGCGCCCCCTACAGAGTAGCCCCAACTTTGGGTTTCACCTAGCTGTATGAAATTTGGTAGGTGTGTGGAACGTGATGGGACGTACAAAAAAGTCAAAAGGAGGTATATCCTAAACCAAACAGGAAGTCGGCCATTTTGAATTTTATGACGTTTTTGGACCGTTTCAAGGCACCGTACTTTAACAAACTCCTCCAAGAGATTAAACCCGATTGCCTTCAGATTTGGTCAGTATGCTCTTGAGACCTTGGCAGTGAAACGATACTCAAAGATCAAAAAGTTATCGAACTATGTGTCCGTGGCGTGGCGGCAAAAAAACACCATTTGCCATGAAACAGGAAGTTGTTGTAACTTGGCTGTACATTGCCTAATCTGCTCCAAATTTCTCAGATGTCATAACATCTTGACCCTGAACACATGTATATGACAATTTAGAATCATAGTAATAGCGCCACCTAGTGGCAACAGGAAGTCATAGGTTGTGTACTTTGACACCCTACTGCTCACAGATTAATCGGATCCCTCTCAAATTTTGTCACAAAAGCCTTAAGACCTTGATAATGCTTCATTGTGAAAATTGTAGGAAGTTGTCAAAGCGTGGCGACGTGGCGGCTCTGCGAATTTCGATCCTTCGCCATGAACGAATAAACTGATGTAACTCGACTCCGCATCATCAGATCTTTACCAGATTTCACATGTTTGATTAAACTCCAGGCCTGAAGACATCTGCAAGCCAATTTTGAATCATAGTCATAGCGCCACCTACTGGCAACAGTAAGTTAAAGTCTTTATACTTTGGCTTGTTTCTCTAAGTTGGAAAATCAGATCAACATCAAATTTGTTCCACACAAATGTAAGAAGTTCATAATGCCAGTTCTCTAAGCTTTTGATGTTTCGTCGAACGCCGTTGCCGTGGTAACGCAGTCTTCGCCGTGAAAAACGATGGTCATTTGGAGAGGTTAAAAAAGCTCGAAACACAAGCAAACTTGACACACAGATCACAAGGCCAAAATGTAGTTCTATAATATGATTTTATTCAATCAGAGTGTTAAATCGGCTCAATAGCGCCCCCTACAAAATTTCGACGAAGCAGCCCTCGCAGTACGTTTCACATAGATGAACAAAATTTGGTAGGCACATGTATCACATGTGGACTTAAATAAAAGTCTCTTGGGGCCATGCCCTAAACCCAACCGGAAGTCAGCCATTTTGAAATTTGTATGAATTTCTAGTGTCATTTTAGACATTTCCAGGGGCTCTACTTTAACGAACTCCTCCTAGGGAATTAATCAGATCGACTTCAAATTTGGTCAGTACAATCTAAAGATCTTTGTGATGAAAAGTTACTCAAAGGTTGTTGTTTCGTGAAAGGCCGTTGCCGTGGCGACGCATTCTTCGCCACGAAAAACAAAAGTGTTTTTGAGGGGCTAAAAATGCTCAAAACGTAACCAAACTTGTCAAACACATTTAAAATCCTGAATGTAGTTATCTGATGTCATTTTAATGCTTCAGAGCGGCAAGTTGGCTCGATAGCGCCCCCTACAATTTTTTGACGATGCAGCCCTCGCAGTACGTTTCACCTAGCTGTATAAAATTTGGTAAGCAGATGTATCACATGTAGACTTAACAAAAAGTCTTAGGGGTTCATGTTCTAAACCCAACCGGAAGTCAGCCATTTTGAATTTTGTATGAATTTCTCCTGTTTTTTTCCATTTCCATGTGCTGTACTACGAACTCCTCCTAGTGAATTAATCCGATCAACTTAGAATTTGGTCAGAACAATCTAAAGACCATAGCGATTAAAAGTTACTAAAAGCTTGAGGTTTCATCAAACAACATGGACTTGGTGTAGCAGCCATTTTACATGGTTCGCCATCATCCATCAAGCTGTTGTAACTCAACTGTACTTTGTCAAAACTGTCCCAAAGTTGACATGCTTGATTACTGTCATGATTTTAGGGCATCTGCATGCCAATATTAACTCATAGTCATAGCGCCACCTACTGGCAACCACGGACGTAAGCAGGATTCTATAATAACAGCGGCCCGAACACTGATCTTAAAAAAAGGGTTTGTGGACACACCATGAGAAAAAGACTTCTCTGATCTAAATATGTGCAAACTAAGATGCTTGGAGAACAAAAGTTAATCAACAGTGTTTTTCAAACCATGTCAGTGGGCATTAGTATAAATGATCTGTCTAGAGCTTCTACATGAGAATCAGGTTAAATGTTACAATGAATGCTTCACACTACAATCTAAAGTTACAGAAGAGCTTAAAATGAAAACAGTGTTAAATTAAAGTGTTAAAGTAAAAACAAATGACACTGCTGTTCTGTTAACTTTCATGTAAGTCCAAATACAATCAGTAGGACACTGCAGGGAGTTGAACTCCATCCCAGTAACCTGACAGTCTGTTATGTTACAAATACTGAAGCACATTCACACGTTCATTTTCTTAATGATCTTAACAGGCTTACATTTATGATTGTATCGGAGGTACACTCAAAACATTTGAGGCTTAAGACCTGGCAACATGGTCTTGCTATGCTGCTGGTCGACGCAGGAAATATCATCTAACTTGTGCATGCAGTGTATGATGGTCACAGAAATTTATTGCCGCATCAACCAGAGTCCTGCCAGTACCCTCGACGTGTGTGACGTTGCGAGGGCCCGATCAATGCTGCTTGCAGCTTTAATTTAATTTGTAATTCTTATTCAGCCCCTTCCCTCAGAAGGCAGAGCATCCTGAGGGAAGGGGCTAACAAAAGACAAATGTCCAAAGTTAAGAAGATAGCAGCTCACATCCAAACTTCTCCAACACACACACACCATTACATACAATCACAACAAGCTTTGTGTTGTTTGAGTGTACTTCAGTGTGAGAAGCTTTCAGACAGAAGCAGTCATTAGCTCACTACTACTTATGATAACAGCATATTATATTGATTATTATCAGGCAGTAAATGGAGGGGACATAATGCCTTGTGGAAAGACCCGCCCCCTACTCTGCCCTCGATTGGCTCCACCCTTCCAGGCGTTACAGGTGTCTGCTATATGCTAACTTTAGTCTAGCTAAGGTGGAAGAAGAGTGATTTTATTTTTTTGTTCCAGTAGTCCAAAGGTAGGCTACCCGGTCCGGAGATACCAGAAGGCTGAGCACCAACGCAGCAGAGAAACAGACCAGAAATGTAAGTTTTTTATAAGTTTTGTATAATATTTCATCATTAAATTCACCTCTGACAGTCTTTAACTGTGTCGTTGAGAATATTGGCAGCGTGACTGGTCGTTTATCCAGATATTTAGTAAGCTTTTATCAATTTATCTCAAATAATCAGTAAATATAATTAAATTTCCTTCAGAGGATTAGTAAAACCAAATCAAGTTCACCCAGATATTGAGTAAATCAAAATTACTTTTTCTCCGATACTTAGTAAATATAAATCAGTTTTGCTTTAGAAATTGATTTGGATATACTTATTATTATATATACTCTTTTTTTAATTTATTCAATTTTTTTTTATCAAACTTAAAATCTATTCAAATATATTAAGTGTCACTTTATTGCCATCATTTTTAAATATATGTATGTATATGTACGTGTGTGTGTATATATATATACACACAAATAAATGTATGTATATATATAAATATATCCATAATTCTATGTATGTATCTATATAAGGTATATATATATATATATATAGAGGCAGTGAGTCATGATTTCAGTGATGAATACATTGTGTTTCCTGTGAGTTCTTCACAATAAAAGCTCCCATTGTGATTGTCTTGTTGAGGTGTTTTAATATGAAGCAGCATCAGCAGGAACTGTTGAGTCAGCATTAGCAGTAACGTGACGCTGCTCTGATCCGTCTGTAGGAGAGTGAACAGGAAACAGTGAGGCTGATATCACTGATCACATGCTGCATCGTTTCCTGTCTATTAGTCATGAGTGTGAATCTATGGAGGACTCTACCACCAACACTATAAAACACTGCACACAGAGACCATTACTGAATATACATTCATTACAGGAATATTGATTTACTACAATTATAATCAATGACTTATGATTAGATTCATTTTTGGGGGATTTTTAACTTTAATGTGTTCGATTTGACAAAGTTCAGGAAACATCATCACGTTTTCTAAACCAAGAGGAAACTTTCGTGGTGTTTTTATTTAAACATGGAGGCCGGTACAGTTCATGCAGTCAATAATTAATAACACATCGATTTATATTTTTCAGTAAGAAGTTTTCTATTTGATTGTAATAATCTTGAACTGTTTTGTGAAATTTCAATGAAATAGTTTTTCAGTTTTATTGTTTCTTCCGTGTGTTTATACCTGAAATGTTGACCTTACATGGTTCAACACGTTTTGAAATATTTTGTCACAAGTTTCAAAATCATTCAAGTATTTTTTTAAATCAAATTCAAACCTGTATTTGTTCACAATCCATTTGTATTTAGTCTGTAGTAGTGTTGCATTCCAGTTGCTGAGCGTTTTAATTTAATGTTATATGTAATGTTAATACGTTTGATGAATGCATTTGGATACTTTTAAATCACTTTTGTGTGTTACTTTATGAAAATATCAAAATAAGACATTTACAAAATAAGTATGTGTTTGGCATTGTAGACACTCTGAGGGATACTTGTCAAAGTATTAGTGATAATGAATAGTAGGGAAATAGATATATATATATATATATATATATTTTTACAAATATGTGGTGGTGCCACCTGACATTTTTTAGATGAAGTTAAAAAATACTGTTAAAAATATATTTAACCACTTTGAAAAGTGAACAAATGAGACCTTATTTTGTGAGTTTAAACACATTGTTCACAAATATGCATTACATCCAATTTGAAAAGAGTTATTTGTGGTTGACCCGTGTGTGTGTGTGTGTGTGTGTGTGTGTGTGTTCTCTGATTTAAAGATACAACAGAAATATTGTAATAAAACACATCATCTCTAATTCAGAGTCCTACCTGAGATCCACAACAACAACAGCAGCATCATCAACAGGTGATCCATGACGTCCAGGTGGACCGTCTCTCTGCCCGTCTGTCTCTCTGATTGTCTCATGTGCTGTCCTCAGTTTATGTCTGCGTACAGGACGAGGTGGAGCTTTACTGAGACTCGTCTTTAGTTTTACAGATCATATTCACATCTTTCCGAACTGCGGTTGTGTGAAACTGATTATATCTGATTTCACAAGAAGCTGCTGACTGACTGCAGACATAGGAATGTTTCCATGACAACCAGGACAGGCTGAGATGTATATCAGATTAATGCTGTCGGTGTTTTCTCATGATTTCCGATAGATGTGTTAACATCAGCAGCTACAGCTACTAACTACGACTACTACTACTACTACTACTAGTCAGGAACTCTAAAATACTTCAATTTATCAGCTGTTGATATGGTGGTATTTGGTTCTTGTTCATTTGAATATTAATCAAAGTTACAAATTGATAGTTTAGTATTAGCAATGTTATGAGTCTACCTTAAATGGCTGAAAGTTTCCTTTGGTAAAAAATGTGATTTCCTGTTAATTACATTGTATCATTTTGATAATAAATAATTACTTTTAGTAGACATTTTCATTCCTTTTTGAACTACTGAACCAACATCATTGTGGTTCCCCATTATTATTGAAATCTAATGTTTTTAAACATTGAGTTCTATTGATAACATTTATTATATTTGTCATTTCCTAACAACCAGACCAGCTCAAACTTCAACATAATGGTGTCCCGTGTGAGGCGTAGTACTGTTTGTAATCATCCATAATAGTGATTTCATAATTGTGAAATATTCATTGGTCAATGCTCTCTCAATGATCTCTTATGGCCCACTAGAAGTGTGTGGTGGGGTCTGTTTTCTCTGTTCTTCGGGATGTTTCTGGGTGTCATGTGTGTCCTCCAGTCAAAGTACCGATCCACATTCAGAGTGAACAGTGACGGTTTGAATTCAAGCAGTGACTACAACAACCAGCTATTACTACAACACATGTGCACAAAATAATCACAGAACGTGCTGCTTAAAATATAAGAGTTTACTTCTTTACCATCACTGATTAACACCAATGCTGTCCACGTGTTCACTGAGGGGTTTGTTTGCCCATTTCGTGGAGCTTCAATGATTATTAAATGGATTACCTTCAATTCAGCAATTAAATCATCAATAAATTATATTGTTATATTCAGTTATTCAGCGATTTCAACATTCGTTGCCTTAATGGAAGACTATGAGACTTCTTTAACCCTTGAAATGAGAAATAAAGAGTTGTGTCTTCCTATATTGTTCATTTCATTATCAATTAAATAGTCACAACATTAAGTGTTTGTTCAGGGCGGTCTTAAACAAAAGTTCAAATTCATGTATTTTGCTCCTCTATTAGAGACTTCATTATTTATGTATTTTTTTTTAGGTAAAAGACACACAAAATCACACAGAAAATCAGTTTATATACAAACAAGTTTTATGAAAAAATTGTTTGAACTAACATGAACTAACAGAATCAGAATGTGAGGAATCCTGATTCTGATTTTATTCCCGTTTTCAGGAAAAAAAAGAAAAATTTTTACAAAAAGTAAAAACATTTTAGAAAAGTTCGACAACTTAAATAAATAAACAAATGATGAGGAATGTCTCTTTACTAAAGAAATATAACAGAATGTACAAAATATATATATAAAAAAATATATATATACACACACAAATATAATACTGAATATTTGCATTGACCGTGCATTTAACACCCAGAGACCGAGGGCAGAGAGAAGACGTTGTAGTTTATCAACACAGAACATTTAACAACAGAAACAATCAACCAACCGTCTCCATGAACCGACACTGTAGAAAAATAAAGCTTTACCTGAAGAGGGGAGCAGACATATTCAAAAAAACATATCTTTTCCGACTCCTGATCTGCAGCTTTTCAAACTCAAGGCACTCTGAACATGAACCCTCGACGAGCGTCGAGCCTCTACGAGGAACTGCTCCGTCCCCCGTGAACAGCAGGGGGTCGCTGTGGAGCACAAAAAAAAAATAAACTCTTCCCAGCAGCCAAACGCTGACCAATCAGAGGCTCTGCTGGCTGGGGGAGGAGTCAGGTGTGATGGGGTTGGCGGCGTTGGCGGCGTTGGCGGCGTCCGTGCGCTGCCCGTCGCTGCCAGTCACCCACGTGTGGAGGAGGATCTGCTCCAGGGTCGGCCGGTCTGACGGCTGCTGGCTCAGGCACCAGCCAATCAGCTGCTGGCACTCTGAAGTAAAAACAAACAAGGAGGAGATGAAGAACACTCATCTCTGGTTTTGTTCAAACGTCGATGTAAAAACCTGGTCGCGTGATCTCGTCACGCTCCGGCTCACCTGAGGAGATGATGCGTCTGAAGTAGATCCGTCCTCTCAGGATCTCCTTGTCCTGTTGGAAGGGGATGTCCCCGCACACCATGTTGTACAGCAGCACGCCAAGAGACCACACTGTGGCCGAGCGACCATGGTACCGATGGAACCGGATCCACTCCGGAGGACCATACACCCGCGTGCCTGGAGGGAGGAGAGTTACATCACTACAGGTACAGTGTGTGTCAGAGTGGAGCAGGAAGTGACGGATCACCATCGTGCGGGAAAATACTCCCGGAGACGCTGACGACATTACAGAACCGGTGCATGATGGGACGGTAGTCACTGACCCAAAACACCTTTCCGATATTTTAAAACGTCTAGATTTTCAGAAACAATCCCCACAGCTCTTCAGATTCTCTCAGCTGATCGGACTCACCAGTGAACTCGGTGAAAGCCTCGTCTTTGAGGAGGGCCCCCGAGCCAAAGTCGATCAGTTTGAGCTGCCCGGTCCTCAGGTCCACCAGCAGGTTCTCGTCCTTGATGGCTCGGTGGATAATGCTGCAGCTGTAGCAATGACGCACCGCCTCCAGCACCTGCAGGAAGAAGCCGCGCGCAGCCGCCTCGTCCAGCGCGCCGCGCTCCGTGATGTAGTCGAACAGGTTCTGGCTCAGCTCGGGACGCTCCATCACCATCAGCCAGCCGTCCGCCTACTCCCACCAGTCCAGCAGACGCACCACGCCGTCGAATGCCCCGCCCACTTTCTTCAACATCACCACCTCCAGAGGAACCACAGCACATACAACAGTTATATCTGCATGTATGATCTCACCAGAGAGCCCCACCCCGTCACTCTGTCTCTGCACACGTGCTTCACAGCAACCTGCATGTAAACAAACGCCATCAACACACCGTACAGTTATAACATACTATATAAGAGGGTAGACGATGGCTGAAATGAATTGCAAAAACATTGCTGAAAATACAGAAATGAGGTTGCAAAAAGCTTAATAATTCAAAAAGTTGAAAGATTAGAAATATTATGAGCTGAACATTTACAGAGTTGAACGGTTTCTGTAGCTTAAAAACTGAAGAAGAAGAAGAGATTCAAGCGCGACGGAAGAAATAGTGGAATAAAGATTCGAAGAACAATACTTGGAATGCTGAATCAGCATGGCTGTCATAGACTGCATCATATATGATGAAGAGGCCCAGATGGTGTATATGTGGCACAACAAGTCATATGTCGTTCAGAAAGTACAATAATTGTTTGGGTGTAATGTAAGTTAAGAGAGTTTACTATGTTTCCTATGTGTTTATGAGGAGGAAGTGTTAATTGTAGTTAAAATTGAGGGTACAGCGTTATTTATCATCAGCTACATGTTAGGCAGTAGATCCAGTGGATCGCCAGTAGGTGTCAGTGTTGCGACATAAGCAGTGTCTGTGACGGAGAGCCACACTGAAGTCTCGCGAGGATGAGAATCTCTGTACAGGATAGAAGTAGAACGCGCTGTGGAGCGACTGTACACCTAAATGTATATTTTTGTATGTTACAGAGCACTTTCATTAAATGTGTAGCACCAGATTGAGCCTGTGTGACGTCATTCTGTGCACGCTACACATAGTGCTGGGTCACGTGGTGCATTTCTCCTAAAACTTGGTGTGCGTGTTAGTATGAAGCCAGAGCAGGTGTGTGTCAAGTTTGGTGGCTTTAGCTTGTTCCTTTGGCATGGCTGTCATAGAAGGTTAAGTTTAGAGTTAGAGGTAGGGTTAGGGTTATGTAAGGATTTCTTAAAATTTGTGCTAGGCTCCTGAAATTTTGGGAGCGTATTTCTAGCCCACCATACGACGTTTGTGGTAAGTTTGGTGCTTCCAGCTGCTTCCTTTAGTATATGCTGTTGTCTAAGTACAGGGGTAATAACCACGATCACCAAAACGGTGATCGTCTATAACTTCTTGCAAGTTTGTGCTAAAATCCTGAGATTTTGTGTGTGTGTTCCCAGCACTTTGTGGCACCTTCGTATTAAGTTTGGCATTTGTAGCTACTTCCTCTGGTATGGCTGTCATAGACGGCCGTTGTAATAAATCCCAGGCTGCGTCATATATGATGAAGAGGCCCAGATTACCAAGAGCTATTGTGTAAAGCTCTTGGTCACTTAGTGCTATTCTCCTAAAACTTGGTGTGCGTGTTAGTATGAAGCCAGAGCAGGTGTGTGTCAAGTTTGGTGGCTTTAGCTTGTTCCTATGGCATGGCTGTCATGTGGGCATGAATGATTTGATAGCAAGGGTGTGTTCTGGAGGCTAAGCAAAAACCCTACAGATGGCCATACTGAGCAATTTACTGAGGAGCATGGGGGAATGAATGCCTTCAAGGCTGGAGCGACTGCCCCCCGATTCCTCTACTTCAGGGCGGGGCGGTTCCACGCCATTTCAGCAGGCAGCAGCAGCAGATAACAGGCAAACAGTTTGCCTCTCCCCGAATTGCATGATGAAATACCGTATCTAAATGGCTCTTTTTCCTTCCTTTTCTTTTTTCTAGATATGACTCGCACAAAGATGGTTCACGCTTGCCCTCTCTGTCAGAAAGTATGTGCGGCCATGCCCCACCATCTGAAAAATGAAAGGCCACCTCGAGCTGGACCGTGGTGCTCGGGAGCTACAACAAAAGGCAGCCAAATATCAGGTGACGGTGATGCATCTGGCGCAGTTGAGAGCCTCGAACCCTGCCGTCCCCATGCACACGGAGATGGACTTGAGTCCAGAACATGAGCACGATGAGGAGGCGGTGGAGGAGGATGAGGAGACGGAGGAGGCGGTGGAGGAACCCCGTGATAGCGGGATTTTGGAGGCCAGCAGGCTAATGGAGCAGTCTAACATCTTCTGAAGTAAAAACACAGTGACATCTGATGAAACTATTACAAATACATAAAATATAGGGATTGAGGTGGAGACGAGGAGTTACCTGATAAACTATTAAAAGTACAAAGAATATACAGATTGAGATGCATACAAGTAAACATTTTAAATGTACGTCCTAATCACTCTTGACAAGTTCAACAGTAGACGGGGGATATGTGGCTACAAATGGGAGGTCAGAGGTCCCTGCTGTAGCTTGAGTTTGCTCAAAGGGCCTGTGACATTTTCTAAGAGAGGTCCTAGAGTGCCCTCTGCTGGCCAGAGCTAGGAACAGCAGAATCAAACTGCTGTCTGTCAAAAGTCCTACTGCGTGCTTCGCGTGGAAGCTTGTCTTATAGAGCAGAGCAAGGGTGTCTGCCCCGTAAAGAACCCTTCTACGTCCAGCGTGTGACTTTCAGGGAACCTGTCACCCGTAAAAGCGGTGGTGCCCAGGAAGTCACAACAGAGGTGAAATTGCTGGTCGATTTCACTCTTGATTGAGTCACTGTGATTGTTCAGAGTGACTAGAAATGTGCATTCTAAACATTTAGAATGTCTAGATAGCCCATGTCTAGTTAACAAATGTACGATTGATCCTCAATAAACGTTTCAGAGAGCAGGTATGAATTTGTCACACACTTGCCCATGGCAGCATAGTCACGTGCCTTACGGGTTTGGTGAGCGAAACTCTAGGCTCTAGGCTATCAAGAAAAGAAAGAGGACAGGAGTGGGGTTGTATTGAAGACCAACTCTGACTGGATGATCTGTGAAACCTGACACTCTGAGTTGAAGAGACCACCACCTGACCTGGGAGTGTCTAAGAGTGTCGGAGAAAGTACAAAAAAATGAAATGCAAAGATTTTTTTTCCGGTTTCATACTACAATATCAACAAGGCCATCTTTCCATCTACATGGACTGGAGAGGGAACGATGAAAATGTGAAAAGGAGTGTGCAGGATGGCGAGAGAGGAAAAGTATGATGGCATGGAAGAGAGGGGAAGGATAAAGGTATGAAGAGACATGAAATAACGTCAGAACGAAAACAATCTATCACATCTGTCTTTTCTCTGATAATGATCAACAAGTATGCCCAACAAATGGAAATGCTTGAGAAAAATGGTTGCTAATCTATTTCTGGTCAAAACAACTCAAGTCAAAACCTCTAGCATCCCTAAAACATGGGGGGAAATAATGAAAGTGATAAGAATATTAACATTTACGTTATCTCATCATTGTCTGTTCTTTAAATTTCCATGATGACAGCGGGCTCACTTTGGGGGTCACGTTGCCCCCCTGAGCTGCTCAGCCAATCAGAGTATGGGGTTTGGTAAAGCTTCTCAGAACGGCCCACCTCTGGCCTGTCGACACTCATCTTCAGACACGGTAAAAGCAGGTCCCTCTCTCTCTGTGTTTACCTCCGTTACTTTTAATGGAAATAGAATGAAAAAAAGTGTGACACCTCTCTGCAATTAGCGCAATCATTTGCGCCCTGTCAGTTATGTGAACTGATACAGTAGTGTGTCAGTGGAATTATTCATTAGAATTAGTTGCTTCGCCTGGTTTAAGTGTTTGAACCGTCAAAGTTTTCCTGTTTTGTCACGCTTTTAGAAAGTTTGGACTTTAAAAAGGCATTACATGTTTACCCCAAACGTTTGCGCTGATTCAAGACGGGGGGAGGAGGAGGGGGGGCTGCGCCATTGTTAGAGGTGTTAGAGGAGGTTGCTGATTCATGAAGCATATCGGGTCAGAGTTAGGTAAGGGTGTGATAACCACCATGACTGAATCGGTTTCCTATCACAGACAATCTTTCTGCTTTGACGGTGTTTCTCCAAACTTTATTCTTTCCAGATTGCTCAAGTGAAGAGAAGACAATGGCAGAAGAAACTAAGAAGTAAGATTTGGTTGTGTCGTTAATGTTCCCTTCAGTGGATTTCTCTGCATTTTGAGTTGAAGAATTCCTTATTTCAATGTTAATGAAATGTTCATTTCAATAATAATTCAATGTCCAACCTTTTGACATCATCTTGAAGGTCCCCAGAGGATGGACTTTCAGGGGATAATATCTCAGTGTTGCTCTCAAAGTCCAGGCTTGTTTCCTATAAGGGAAAAACAAAACAATATAAAGCACTGGCAGTAGTTACTGTTATACAGTTAGGTCCATAAATATTTGGACATTGACACAATTTTCATCATTTTGGCTCTGTACACCACCACAATGGATTTTGAATGAAACAATCAAGATGTCAGCTTTAATTTGAGGGTATTTACGTGCCAATCAGGTGAACGGTGTAGGAATTACAACACATTTTATATGTGGCCCCTCCTTTTTAAGGGACCAAAAGTAATTGGACAATTGGCTGCTCAGCTGTTCAATGGCCAGGTGTGTGTTATTCCCTCGTTATTTCATTGACAAGGAGCAGATAAAAGGTCTAGAGTTCATTTCAAGTGTGGTATTTGTGTTTGGAATCTGTTGCTGTCAACTCTCAATATGAAGTCCAAAGAGCTGTCACTATCAGTGAAGCAAGCCATCATTAGGCTGAAAAATCAAAACAAACCTATCAGAGAGATAGCAAAAACATTAGGTGTGGCCAAATCAACTGTTTGGTACATTCTTAAAAAGAAAGAACGCACTGGTGAGCTCAGCAACACCAAAAGACCTGGAAGACCACGGAAAACAACTGTGGTGGATGACAGAAGAATTATTTCCCTGGTGAAGAAAAACCCTTCACAACAGTTGGCCAGATCAAGAACACTCTCCAGGAGGTAGGCGTATCTGTGTCAAAGTCAACAATCAAGAGAAGACTTCACCAGAGTAAATACAGAGGGTTCACCACAAGATGTAAACCATTGGTGAGCCTCAAAAACAGGAAGACCAGATTAGAGTTTGCCAAAAAAACATCTAAAAGAGCCTGTACAGTTCTGGAACAACATCCTATGGACAGATGAGGCAAAGATCAACTTGTACCAGAATGATGGGAAGAGAAGAGTATGGAGAAGGGAAGGAACTGCTCATGATCCAAAGCATACCACCTCATCAGTGAAGCATGGTGGAGGTAGTGTTATGGCGTGGGCATGTATGGCTGCCAATGCAACTGGTTCCCTTGTATTTATTGATCATGTGACTGCTGACAAAAGCAGTAGGATGAATTCTGAAGTGTTTCGGGCAATATTATCTGCTCATATTCAGCCAAATGCTTCAGAACTCATTGGACGGCGCTTCACAGTGCAGATGGACAATGACCCGAAGCATACTGCGAAAGCAACCAAAGAGCTTTTTAAGGCAAAGAAGTGGAATGTTCTGCAATGGCCAAGTCAATCATCTGACCGGAATCCAATTGAGCATGCATTTCACTTGCTGAAGACAAAACTGAAGGGAAAATGCCCCAAGAACAAGCAGGAACTGAAGACAGTTGCAGTAGAGGCCTGGCAGAGCATCACCAGGGATGAAATCCAGCGTCTGGTGATGTCTATGGGTTCCAGATTTCAGGCTGTCATTGACTGCAAAGGATTTGCAACCAAGTATTAAAAGTGACAATTACATTGATGATTATGTTAGTTTGTCCAATTACTTTTGGTCCCTTAAAAAGGAGGGGCCACATATAAAATGTGTTGTAATTCCTACACCGTTCACCTGATTTGGATGTAAATACCCTCAAATTAAAGCTGAAAGTCTGCACTTGACGCACATCTTGATTGTTTCATTTCAAATCCATTGTGGTGGTGTACAGAGCCAAAATGATGAAAATTGTGTCAATGTCCAAATATTTATGGACGTTATATAACACTGACTGTACCGTTACCACAGCAAACATTACTGCTTCATATTGTTGTCAGGATAGTTTGTTAAGTTGATGAAAATGACTTGTTTTATATTAGAAATAACCCGTTAATTAGCTTACTGGTTTCTTGTCAGTTAATAGAGAGATGAAGTCACGCCCTTGCCGTGTCCTGTGGGACTTTATAAATACTATGTATAGCAGCTAACTGTGAGAGATAAATGTATATTTCATCCCGTTTGAATTGTGCCATGAATTACACATATGTTTGTGATTTTAATATTTAATTTTGCAAGTCAAGAAAGTCTCAGATCGTCATACATTTGTCATAGTATCATTTAGTTTTGTGTGAAACCGATCAGTGAACTACATCTCTGGTCTAGCATCATGCAGGTCAGCCGCACGGTCGTTACCGTGGCTAGCTAGCTAGCTAGCTAGGTAACTTAGCTACATTCATCTACAAATGTACCTATCTAACATGTGTTTTATCCTGCTACTGTTTTTATCAGCAAAGAATGGGAAATACCTGTTGTTCATGCAAGTACAGTCTTTTTTACAGTCTTACAGTTCAACACTTTGACAACAAAATGCTATGTTCTTGACTTAGAAATTAATATTTTACATTGACAAACATCATATGTGTAATTCATTCAGAAAATTCCACAGTCACGGCCGGCACGTGGTGCCCGTAGGCCCAGCAAGTGGACGTGGCGTTTGGTAGTTTAACACTTACATGTACACTTTACATGTCTAGGGATAATACAAAATAGGCCAATTTGTTTTAGATGCTTTCGAAACAGGTCTTCAAAATCTCAATATAAGTAAATATTTTGCAGCCTTTGTTTCTTCATAACGCATGTAATACTTGACAATTTCTTTACAGTGTTTGTATTAAGGCAATAAAGTAGTCCATGAATATGAGATATGAGTTGACAGATAATTACAAAGCCTCTTCATTGTAGATGTTTGATTATGGCGGTTTTGGTACACCTACAGTATATGAGCATATATATGACTTACACATGTTGTCTTTTTAATTCTTCAAGTTAATTTTATTTGTTTGCCCTCTGGCGTTTTTGAGAATAATGCAGCGCTTAGCATAGAGTATAAACGCCTCAGTTCATGCTAGGAGCTCGCGCTACGGCGCGAAGCGAGAGTATAAACAAAGTTTAGGGTCACGTGGTCAACCGGAAAGAGCCGGACTTCGCCTCTCTGTATGACGAACGTTAGCGTTAGCAGCTATGCTAGCGTTAGCACTTCGCTAGTATTAGCAAGTCAATAACACAGTTTTACTTTGATTCACCGGGAAAAAGTTTGCTCTTCTTGCTAAATTTGAATCTTGTTTGAGTTAGAACCCAATTGCAATGCCATTGTAAATGAGAAAGCTTAATTTTTCACGTTGAGTATAGAAACACACTTTGTTACTCACCGGTCAAGACTCAAGAGAACAATGTAGAAGGTCTGTTTAGTTCCGGAGTGAGGTTAAGATGAGGCGTTTAAGGGTACTTGGAAATTCAAGAGTCAAAAAAAATTGATACATCATGTCTTTTACTTTTCATACAACATGTACACATCAAAATATATAAACGTGCTCTTTAACCATAAAGCAAGAGTACTTTGTCACAGTTGATTTTATACACTTTTGCTCTGGGTTTATAATGTCTAATACTCACCTCATCACTGCTTCTGCTTGACTCAGCAGTTCAAGGTGGATAATCTTTTAGAATTTTGAGAATTCTTTCCATTTTTTAAACTATTTATACAGTCAAACCTTAAATTGTTTCAGGCCCTAGATTCATTAACACAGAGCCAAGAGGAAAATATTGTACTTTTACTGCACTACCTTTGTCCAACAGCTTCACTTTCTTTTCAGATTGAAAAGCTTGAACTGTACTGCTGAAAACTGTCGGAAGCTAAACTGTATTATCTAAAGAAGCTAAGAGCTGAATTACAATGCAGGAAAAGCTTGAAGCTAAACGATTTTACTGTCAAAGTTATAGTAGTAGTGGTAGTAGTAGTAGTAATAGTAGAAGTAGTATAACTATTAGTAGTTTTAGTAGTAACAGTAGTAGTAGTAGTAGTAGTAGTTGCAGTAATAGTAGTAGTAATAGCAGTTGTAGTAGTAGCAGTAAAAGTGGTAGTTGTACTATACATAGTATTAGTCATAAAAGTATTCATATAATATATAGTCATATTAAAAGTAGTAGTAGTACTAGTAGTAACAGTAGTGGTATTTGTAGGAGTAGTAGTAGTAGTAGTAGAAGTAGAAGTAGAATTATTTTTCCCAAGGGGCGACATTAGAGACTGAGAGACTGAACTCAATCCTGCTCAATATTATTCCAACCCTTTATAAAAAGCAGTAAATTGTATGGTTTTGATAAGCTGCGAGTGGTAAGAGTAAATATTATGATCAGTGGTGGAATGTAACTAAGTATATTTGCTTAAGTACTGTACTCATGTACAAATTCAAGGTACTTTACTTGAGTCTGGCAGCTTAAGTGCTACTTGCACATTACAATTTTCCAAACTCTTCCTAACTAACAACAGAGTATAAGGGAGTAAAAATGAGCTCCACCTGAAACATCTGCAGCAGGAATAATGATCCAAACAAATATGTAATATCCATATATAATAGTAAAACACTGACAGGGATCATGTTTCTGATAAATTTGTACTTTTATTACTATTGTTTATAGTCCTGTGACCTCATGTTCAGTTCTTCAGTTCAGTGAACGATGCTCTGAAGTCAGGTTGAATGTGTGAGGTGAGATGTGAAGAACAGCTGACAGCTGATCGTCAGTGAGAGAGGATCTGGATCTGAATTTGTTAAACTTCATCACGGAGAAGGTTTGTTCACATATGGAGGTCGATCCAAAGAGAACCAATGTCTTCTGAGCGTGTTGCTTTTGCAGTTTAGCTAGCAAAGCCTCAGATGTCTGTGTCCGCTCAACACATCCCACGTATCCAAAATGACCTGGCCCAGCTCCGGCGTAAGCTCGGCATGGCGGAAGAAACATGTCGGGCTGAATCCGGTTGCCGACTCGGCTGTGATACGGCCGGCTGATACACCGGTCCTCTTCCGGGGGAATGTGATTGCAGTGACGCTGCTGCTCGCACACATCCACGAACATACTAACGTACGTAAATTGAGATACACAATTATAAAACAGCAACAGTCGCCTTCAAAATAAAAGCAATACAGCTGTATTCCGTGCATGATGTACAATTATTTACATTTTATTCCTAATTTCCCATTGACGTCCCACAGCCAACGGGCCGGGTATGGCCCGCCGGCCGTTGAATGCCCAGATCTGATTGGAGAAGGTCATGGAATAGATACCGCCCTCATTAAATTTAGTGGCAAACTCTTCCCTTCCGAAACTGTGGCCAATACATTCTTTTCAGTTGACGCTGGTACCGCAACAGTAGAGTCAAACTCCCAGGCCACCACCTGGGGTGCTCCTATACCACCACAACACAAGAAAACATGAGGAAATTTGGCTTTGGAGGCTTTGTCCTCCAAACTAAATTTGGAAATAGAAACACATAGTTTCAGACAGATGACAGATGACTTCTGTTTGGAAATACCGATTGCTAAGCAAGATATAGCCATAATGTTTCAAAAAATTCTGGCAATTTCATTCATCTTTAAAAAAAACAACTTTGAGACATAGGCTAATTTGTGACATGTTTTCTTAATATCACTCGATAATTTATAGGTTAACTTACGATTTGAATCATCACATTTTGAAAAGAGCAACAGTCACCTCTTACAACTTGCATCAGGCTGGACACAGCGTACCACAGAGAACATCTGTGCAGTCACTGAGCCTTTTCATCCCACCGCTTTGGACCTTGTGTGTGTGTGTGTGTGTGTATGTGTTTTGTTTTTGTTTCTTTGCCAGTCACAAATTAACATTGCTAGCTAGATATCTCGGTTAGCAATCGTTATTTCCAAATATCAAACATCTATCTCTTGTTTTAGGTAAACTGTAAGAACTCTTTAATACGAAACACTAGTTTCTAATAATAATGTGCTAAAGAGGCAACACACTGTGAAATAAAAGAAATGTTACAGATAAAAACGTGTAGGCTACTGGCCTACTCCTTAACTTATCCTATAACTTTGTGTGTATTGTATTATTTCAGAATGGCGTTACAAAAACTTCTCTGGACTAAGCCCCCAACGCCTTATTTCAAGCCGCCGCCAATTCACGTATGTGTGTATATACACACATACGTGAATTGGCGGCGGCTTGAATAGATATCTCGGTTAACGATTGCTAACCGAGATATCTAGCTAGCAATGTTAATTGTTTTTAGCAATTTCATGGTTTTCGTCATTAATATATATATATATATATATATATATATATATATATATATATATATATATATAGAGAGAGAGAGAGAGAGAGAGAGAGAGAGAAAGAGACAGAGAATTAGAAATTAAAATATTATTTCACATGACCTTCTACAGGGGGATACACAGATGTGTCTCTGTCTTTGGAGGGAAGCTGCTGGGGACAGTAAGCTGCAGATTGGGACACGTATCAAGGTGTCCCATCTTAAAGGCACGCAGACTGACTATGGAATGCAGCTGCAGTCCACGAACTATACCAAAATTGAGGTAGGCCTACTTGGTTGTTGCTGTTGTATTTATTATTAATTTTTTTTAAATAACATTGACATTTGTTTTTTTAGACAATTCTTTTTACACAATCACATCTTCAAAATACACACAGTGAAGTCTGCTGAAGTGATGTAAATAAAATGTATTTGAAGTGACAATAAAAAAACAAATATGAACAAAGGGTGACATTTAAAATGAATAAGCAGCACCTACGGGCTGTGTAGTTTATTTGGATTTAAAAAATGGTAAAAAGTACGATTGATGTTTGGGTGATTGGTGACAGAGGGAGAATATCTAACAGAAGGGTATATGTCTACATTTCTCACGACAGGAGGTCAGCTCTGAAGACGTGGTGGGGGCATTGGGCGTGATGGACGTCGAGGGTGAGCCAGGCACCCTGAGCCTCCTCCTAGATGACGGTCGGACAGTTCTGATTGCAGAAGCTCTCTGGACACCAATCGAACCACACATGATTGAACCCCCAATCCAAGTATCAATAAAATTGACGGGCAATCGTGTCGGAACGATAGAAATTGTAAAATAATACATTGTTTAATGTTGTTGTATTCGCGTTCCTTAAAGTTGTTATTATAATGTAATAGTTGTGTATTCCATTTTTCATTGTGGTGTTATTTATGTCACTTCATATTCAACTGTTTTTATATCTATGAATTGTTATATATCCCATTAAATACAAATATTTAAATTCAAACTCTGCCTTAGTAATGGTGTGTGTTGTTTCACGTGAACTTCATTTTTAATTTAAATGCTGTGATGCTTATATGTGATGCATATTTTCTATAGACGTTTATATGCGTCTGAGTCAAGCCGGGTCCGCAGAGCATGTTGGAGAACCAAACGGAGGGCGGGAGGTCTGCGGAGTCCCCACGGCAGAGTGCCAGCCATCAGCCGCTGTACAGTGTGTCGTACTCCTGCGGGTGTGGAGCCTTCAACATGCTTTGGGGGACCCTGCTCTCCTCTAACCCGCTATGACTGCCTCTAAAGCCCCGGCAAAATACATCCAAGCAACACATTAATATCATAATACGCACATGTTATTATAGTCAGATATATCGTGCTTTAGAGAGGCAGTGATATTAGAAACCCGTCTATTTACACATTCACGCCGTCGATGATTTATAGCCAGTTGTGATGGTAATACATCGTAAATAATAGTACTTTCTGCATTTGGCAGCTTCAACTGTTTCTTTTAGCCTAGATTAGGCTATGTGTTTAACTTCTTCGTAGGCTATCATACTCTTTTTTCACTATTGCCTACATAAAGATTTCCTTACTTATGGATCACAGTCGTCAGTTATTCTGCCTCTGTGTATTCTCTGATTAGGACTAACAAACAATCCAATTTTTGTTGGTTGATTCTCTCTGTTGTGTCAAGTAGTTTTCTTTTTCTTAAAGCATATTTCCTCGTTTCTTCTCTCCTCGCATGATTTCCTTGAGGAGGGACTAAGACGCAAGGAAAGGACCCAAGTAAGGGAAACGGGGATGCAATTAAGAGACTTGGGATGTACCCATAAACTATCATAACAAAGACAGAAACCCCCATTTGTAGGAGCAGATCGGCTAAGTAGAGAGCAGGGCCGCCTTTCAATCAGACGTCATCTGTTCGATCCCCTGCTCTGCTAGTCTCATGTCAATGTGTCCTTGAGCAAGACACTTAAGCCCAAAATTGCTCCCTTAGCTGAGCCTATGGTAGATAGATACTGAATTGTAAGTCGCTTTGGATAGAAGCGTCTGCTAAATGACTGAAATGTAATGCTTTGAATGCTTTTGCCATTGAGTGTTGTGTTTTTGTTACCATACCCCGTATCCCTTGGCTTGCCTTACTCTGACGATACGGCTGTCAGATTGAGAGATGACGAGTTTATCTATTGTCCGTATGAAGCAGACATCGGTGAAACAACAATATAAAACAAATAGTGGCCCAAATAGATCATACAAAGCAAAGGAGCGATGCTGTCTAGCATACAACGGTGGTCACAGTGGTGATATGTTATCATATTAAAAATATTGTTGTCATACAAACATTAGGAAAAAGCCTTCGGAGCGCTTTTCCATTGAAAGGGTGGGTTGAAGCGCTGTCCAGCGCCCTGCGGCTGATGTGTGGAGACAGGCCCTTAGAATAAACTAAATTAAGATACATGAGCCGTCCTTTCTTCTGAAGCGTAAAATGAAGCGATGTCTGTTTCTGATGACGGCCGATCAGCTGATCACAGCTGTCAGCTGTAGAGACTTTTCAGAAGTTTGTGTCTGTACACATGATCACTGTACTTAATAATAGTAACTAATAATACTAATAACTAATAAATACACACAGTTTTCATCACTGTCAGAGTAGAGATGTGTTATATATACTGTTACCTCTTGAACAAACTGTGTCCTGCTTACAAGCTCAGGACCGATACCGACGGAATGCGTTTGTCATTTTTATGAATTATTTGCGTCTGTACGTTTTGAATTTCTGATTGTGACGTCATTATTGAATGACACAGAATATTATTATGGTTTCTCTTTTGATGTACCCTATATCCGAAAAACTTTCAGGTCTAGCCGTAGTACGTAGGAAATATCAATTACCATAATATCACTCATCGCTAGCACTACTAATACGAGTCTAGCAGAACAAGCGGTCAATTACAGGGTCCAAGGTTATTGAGTGCACTGAAACAAATTCCTAATCAACTGCGGTTAGTACATACATTATTGAATAATGATGAAACTGTTGGTAAACTGTTGCAATTTTGAACTATGCATTATTATTTGCATTGCTGCCACTATTACTGAAGCAATATGCCTTTAACCATGAAGCAGAATATGACTACCAACTCAGGGTAATATTTTATCACGATAAAAAAACAGGAATACATAATAATTCTGCTAGTATGTTGAATTTCAATTGATTTAATTAAAATACATTTATTTTTTGTCAAGTCCAAGGTTTATTTTGTCTTCTGGAAGATTCTTTCTTCTAAATGACAAAACAGACTATTGTACAGATTATAAAGCACGAAAGCATTTAAACTGCACTGCTGAAAACCCTTCTATTGAAACGTCTAACTATGGTGTTTGTAGCTGAAAGGATGAGAAAGAAGAAGGCTTTGAACGTTGAAGAAGTTTAACAAGATTTGAAGATTTTCTCCATAGATATCCCATACAAAACAAATTGCAAAAAGCTTAATATTATAAATAGTTTAAAGATTACAAATATGAAGTCATATCACCCTCTCCTGAAAGAGCTGAACATTTTGATATTCTAATAGTTTCTGTGGCTTAAACAATGTCAGCAGTAGTGATATTTGTAGTAGTAGTAGTAGTAGAAGTTGTAGTTGTAGTTGTAGTAGAAGTATTGTTTAAAGTATCATAATGTTAGATAAACACAAACAGGTTATTAAATGACAGGCTTCATCAGAAGCATTTCAGTTGGAATTCATTCAGTGGGGCTTGTATTTTAAAATGGTGTGTGTGTGTGTGTGTGTGTGTGGGGGGGGGGGGGTCCTCTAAAAGTCCCTAATATCTGAATGACTGTATGACAGAGAGACACACACACAGAGAGAGAGAGACACACAGAGAGAGAGAGAGACACACAGAGAGAGAGACACAGAGAGAGAGAGAGACACACAGAGAGAGAGAGAGACACACAGAGAGAGAGAGAGACACACAGAGAGAGAGACACACAGAGAGAGAGACACACAGAGAGAGAGAGAGACACACAGAGAGAGAGAGACACACAGAGAGAGAGAGACACAGAGAGAGAGAGTGAGGCTTGTGTCTGTGAGTCTGTGTGTTTATAAACATCAGTAATTAGCTCAAGCACGAACACCTGTGAGCCTGACAGCCTTTTCATCAGAAAAAGACTGGAAAACACCTGTCAAACAAAACCACAAACCCCATAACCATAGCCCCTATTTTTCCAATATTAATACTGGAGAGGGAGGATGACTTGAAGAACAGATCATGCGAAAAATTGGATCTGTAGTGTAAAAAAAAGTGCCTTCAATGGCGATTTAGAAATGGGGTACGGTTGTCTGTGCAAGACTTTTTTGAAGTACGTTTTAACATTGGGGTCTATGGAGGAGAAAGTTGGTTTTCCTCTCAATTAAAGGCAATTAAAGGCTTTTGTTCCAAATGTGTTCCACAGTCATTTGTCTACGACAAGGACAAGATTAGCTACGTTTCCATCCAAAAATTATGCATGAAGAGTGAAAATTGAGGAGTCAGTCGCAAAAGACAAATATTTTTTTCACAGGAATCTCAAGGTCCTCTTCACTCTAGCGGTGACATCACGCACTCTAAGCTGCGCCATACACACCCATTATAAAAGCAGAAAAGGACTGAAAAACACATAAAAGCAAAAATGCTACTATTCAAAAAGTGTAAAAGATATCAAAATGATTATAACAATCATTGATCAGGGTTTTCTCAACATTTGAAAGTTGAAATGGTGTCTGTAGCTGAAAGTATGAGGAAGTAGAAGGATTTGAAAGTTGAAGAAGTTTAAGAGGATTTAAAAATATTCTCCATAGACATCCCATTCAAAAAATAGGTTGCAAAAAGCTTAATAATTCAAAAAGTTAGAAATATTATGAGACATAGCACACATGAGCTGAAAAAGCTGAACATTTACATAGTTGAACGGTTTCTGTAGCTTAAAAACTGAAGAAGAAGAAGAGTTTCAACAAACTAGAAAATGCATTTCCTGCTGAAAATGCGTTGGAATGCTGAAAGCTGAAAGCTGAAATGAATTGCAAAAACATTGCTGAAAATACAGAAATGAGAGACTACCTGTCTGAAAAATGTTGAAGCCCGAAAGCATTTAAACTGCACTGCTGAAAACCCTTCTATTGAAACGTCTAACTATGGTGTCTGTAGCTGAAAGTATGAGAAAGAAGAAGGCTTTGAAAGTTGAAGAAGTTTAACAAGATTTGAAGATTTTCTCCATAGATATCCCATTCAAAACAAATTGCAAAAAGCTTAATAATTAAAAAATGGTTTCCACCATAACAGGCACCAATGACCTACTGGACACAACTTTGAGCAGCTCAGCTCAGCCGGGGGCTCGTCAGTACCTCCACACCGTCCTTCACCCTGGACACTCCTTCAGGAGAGAGTCCAGCCCCATCTCTTTCACATTTTAGGGATCATTTTATGAACAGATTTATATTCTGGGTCACAGATCTTCTAAGAAAAATAAGACAGAATGTTATTTAATGTCTGGTGTCTTTTATCTCTCGTCTCTTTCATCTTCTATCATCTCTCCAGACTCTGTCAGGCTGGTGAATGGGACTAGTCTGTGCCCAGGCAGACTGGAGGTGAAGTCTAACCAGTCTAACAGGTGGTGGTCTTCAGTGTGTGAAGATGACTTTGACCAAAAGGATGCAGAGGTGGGCTGTAGGGAGCTTGGCTGTGGAGCTCCATCAGTCCTCCAGGGGGCGCTCTATGGAGAAGTGGAGGCTCCAATGTGGACCAAAGAGTTCCAGTGTGGAGGCCATGAGTCTGCTCTCCTGGACTGTAGAAGCTCAGGCTCAGATAGAAACACCTGCTCACCTGGCAAAGCTGTTGGACTCACCTGCTCAGGTAGAATTTGGCAACAAGCTACAGCCACCAAACTTGACACACACCTGCTCTGGCTTCATACTAATACGCACACCAAGTTTCAGGAGAATTGCACCACGTGACCCAGCGCTATACACCATCTGAGCATCATATATCTATATCTATATATATATATATATATATATATATATATATATATATATATATATCTATATCACTTTATATATATATATCTATATATATATATATATATATATATATATATATATATATCTATATAGATATATATATATATATATATATCTATATAGATATATATATATATATCTATATAGATATATATATATATATATATATATATATATATATATATATATATCACTTTATATATATATATCTATATCTATATATATCTATATATATATATATATCTATATAGATATATATATATATATAGATATATATATATATCTATATAGATATATATCTATATAGATATCTATATATATAGACATCCTAAGCAGATGGCTGCATTTTTTGCAATTGATAACATCCCATTGGTTGCCACACTTAGTGTACCGTCCACTGTATCTACAATAGCAGAGCCTGCAATTTTCAGGCCTTCTCCTGCCGCAAAGAATATGCCCTGGATCAAACTCAAGTTTGTTAATTCATATGATTTTCTGTTCATGCAGATAGGGATACAGTTTCCAAACCCTATTTTAAATTTCCATCTGTTGGTGAGGGTCACAGTATCTTCTCTAAAGATAATGTCGCTGTGTGGATTATGTGCTTTTGGCTGTATCCACGACAGTTCTGTTTCCCCACATACCTCTGTCCATAACTGGTAGCCCCTTTTCCATCTTAAATCCCAAGGCACTGGGCTAGGCCAATTCGTTGAATCTCTCACTATGTTTCTAGCACTTGTCTCCAATTGTACAGCATTTTTACTACACCGGGTGGCCCATAATCCAGTGGTATTATTGTATTATGTATGAGCTAATACAGTTCACGCATATGGTCCCGTTTTTGTATCGGGGATAGGCTTGCTGTGGACTGAAGAGCAACTGGTTTTATATATATATATATATATATATATATATATATATATATATATATATCATTATAGAGATATATATCTATATATATATAGATATATATCTATATAGATATATATAAATATATATCTATATAGATACATATGTTTATATAGATCTACAGTGCTATAAAAAGTATTTGCCCCCTTCCTGGTTTTTTATTTTTTTGCATATTTGTCACACTTAAATGTTTCAGATCATCAAACAAATTTTAATATTAGACAAAGATAACCCGAGTAAAGACAAAATGCAGTTTTTAAATGATGATTTAATTTATTAAGGGAGAAAAGCTATCCAAACCTACTTGGCCCTATGTGAAAAAGTAATTGCCCCCTAAACCTGATAACTGGTTTTGTCACCCTTGGCGGCAACAATTGCAATCCAGCGTTTGCGATAACTGACAATGAGTCTTTCACATTGCTGTGGAAGAATTTTGGCCCACTCTTCTTTGCAGAATTGTTTTAATTCAGCCACATTGGATGGTTTTCGATCAGAAACAGCTTGTTGAAGCTCACGCCACAGCATCTCAATCAGATTTAAGTCCAGACTTTGACTAGGCCACTCCAAAACCTTCATTTTGCTTTTGTTGAGCCATTCAGAGGTGGACTTGCTGGTGTGTTTTGGATCATTGTCCTGCTGCATAACTTAAGTGCGCTTGAGTTTGAGGTCACGAACTGATGGCCGGACATTCTCTTTCAGGATGTTCTGGTAGAGAGCAGAACTCATGGTTCCATCAATTATGGAAAGTCGTCCAGATCCTGCAGTTGCAAAGCAGCCCCAGACCATCACACTACCACCACCATGTGTGACTGTTGCTATGATGTTGTTTTTATGAAATGCTGTGTCAGTTTTACGCCAGATGTAACGGGACGCACACCTTCCAAAAAGTTCAACTTTTGTCTCGTCAGTCCACAGAATATTTGCCCAAAAGTCTCGGGGATCATCAACATGTTTTTTGGCAAATGTGAGACGAGCCTTTGTGTTCTTTTTGCTCAGCAGTGGCTTTCGCCATGGAACTGTCCCATGATGCTATTTGTGCCCAGTGTGTTTCTTATTGTTGAATCATGAACACTGATCTTAACTGAGGAGACTGAGGCCTGCAGTTCTTCAGATGTTGTTCTGGGGTCTTTCCAGACTGAGTCATGTCAGTTACTTTGTTTCTCATCTGTTCTTGAATTTCTTTACAACATCATCAGCATGATGTGTTGCTTTTTGAGATCTTTTAGCCGACTTCACTTTGTCAGACAGGTTCTATTTAAGTGATTTCTTGATTCAACAGGTCTGGCAGTAATCAGGCCTGGGTGTGGATAGTGAAATTGAACTCAGCTTTCCAAAAAATCACAGTTCATTCTTGATTTATCAAGGGGGGGCAATTACTTTTTCACACAGGGCCAAGTAGGTTTGGATAGCTTTTCTCCCTTAATAAATGAAATCATCATTTGAAAACTGCATTTTGTATTTACTCGGGTTATCTTTGTCTAATATTAAAACAATTTTGATGATCTGAAACATTTAAGTGTGACAAATATGCAAAAAAATAAGAAACCAGGAAGGGGGCATATACTTTTTCACAGCACTGTATATATCTATATAGATATATATAATATAGATAGATATAGCTATATAGATATATAGAATATAGATAGATATAGCTATATAGATATATAGAATATAGATAGATATGTATCTATACAGATATATATAGATATATAGAATATAGATAGATATATAGAATATAGATATATATCTATATATATATATATCTATATCACTTTATCTATATATAGATCTATATCTATATAAATATATATATATCTATATAGATATACATATATCTATATATAGATATATATCTATAGATATATAGATATAGATATATATATATATATAGATTTATATATAAATATAGATTTATACATAAATATAAATATATATATATATAAATAAAGTGATAAAGCAAAAGTCAGTCCAAGTTAACAGATGTTAAACTTTATTTAATTCACAGCAAATCTATAACAAGAACATATTACAGCTCTCATATATTCATCTTATTATTTAAAGAGCTCCTAGAAAAGTCTCTGCTTAAATATACATGAGCATCTTAAATAAACATGTAATAAATAACAGAGGATGTTGGTAGCCATACGAGCTTTTAGAAAAAGAGACTCAGAGAGACAGAAAGTGCAAACGTGTGCCTGAGGACAGAAACTCAACTTCCTTCTTAATTTGGTAAATATTCAATGTAATTCTGTGGTCACTGGGATGTGTAGGGAGGTGAGGGGGTCTCAGCTGAGGACAGACCGGGGGTCTCAGCTGAGGTAGGTGAGGATGACCGACTGGATGGGCAGCCTGCAGACGGGACACAGCTTGTTCCTCTTCTTCAGCTTGCGGGCGCAGACGTAGCAGGACATCAGGTGTCCCGTCCGGCCGTGGACGATGCAGCCGTTCTTCGGCCGGGACTGACAGATGAGACAGGGGTTCAGGCACGAGTCCGGCAGCCGCCACTCCGCCGCAACGCTGCGGTCCAGCTGGGGGACCACGGGGTGAGGAGTAGGGGGGGAGGGGGGGAGAAGCTCCTGGGAGTCCATGGAGGAGGAGGACTGGGAGTCGGGGGTCCAGAGTGTCTGCTGTGAGGAGAAGGAGTGTGTGTACCTGGTCATCTGCAGACAGAGGACGGTGTCTGTGTGTGTGTGTGTGTGTGTGTGTGTACCTGGTCATCTGCAGACAGAGGACGGTGTGTGTGTGTGTGTGTGTGTGTGTGTGTGTGTGTGTACCTGGTCGTCTGCAGACAGAGGACGGTGTGTGTGTGTGTGTGTGTGTGTGTGTGTGTGTGTGTGTGTGTGTGTGTGTGTACCTGGTCGTCTGCAGACAGAGAGGCGTTGTCTTCTCTGTAGTCGTCAGAGTCGATGGACTCCACCTCAAACTCCACGCTGAAGTTGTCGCTTTCTGAGTCCGAGGCCGCAACCGTGACTTCCGACCTCCCGGACTAAAACACACACACTGCGTTATAAACAAACACAACATCAGCTAAATAACAGTGTGTGTGTGTGTGTGTGTGTGTGTGTGATACTCACTGTGCTGTGAGAGTCTGACGATTGGCTGCTGTGTCTGTCCAGAACACTGTCGGACCACCGCCTCCTCTTCCTTCCTCCCCCTTCCTCTTCCTCCCCTGACTCCTCCTCCTCCTCTAAACTGTCCGAGGGCCCTGAAGAGACGAAGCAGAGTTCAACATCACAGGTTCTGTGTTCATGAGCAATAACGAGGAGGCGGGAGGAGAAACTCACCTGGATCACTGCTGCTGCAGCTCCTCCAGCTCCTCCTCCTCCTCCTCCTGCCTCTCCTGTCTGGTGATGAAGAGCGACTTTCTGAAGCTGCCTCCTAAAAGCAAAAAAAAACAACACAAATTCAGTCTCACTTTTAGTGATCTTTTAAAATAACCCTGAAGAGAAGTGTGAATGTTGTCCATTTGAAAGCCTGTAGGACACTGTGTGCGACATGTTCTTAAAGTCTTATTGTCTTCTACTAAAGTCAGCATTAAAAGTACTTCATTAAGCTTTTCTTACCCAAAAGTGTAAGACGCTCAAAACAAACCAACACAATGATGTCTGAGAGGCTCTTTTGAATTTGGTGCAACACAACGTGGCTGCATTATTATGATATTATTATTATTAGTCTTACCTCTGTCCCTCTGTCTGTCTGAGGTTCACTCGAGCTCGGCGGCGACTCTGAGAAAGAAAGAGAGAAAATCTTCAGCATCAAAGAGTTGAAGTGGAAGAATAGAGCTGAATCCAAATGTCCACTCTTCAAACTTCATTCTCAGGAGCAGTGGGATGGTCATGGTTAAGTTTGGGGATGAATTAGCACACGCCTCACATATAAAGTTCATGATCCTGTTTAGAACTATTCATGTGAAACAATAAGGACATTCATGTGAGATTTGTGCAAAGTCTGTAGCTTGTTATTAGAGTATGAGGAGCAGAGGGGCAGACTTTCTTCAGGCCTCTCGCGGTTTGTAAACTCACTCGGCTCTAACTGAAGTCTGAAGACTGTGGAGACATGTTGGATCCGACCAGAGAGAAAAGAATCGGTCCTACCTTGGTTCTTCACGGCCACCAGGTTCTTGGTGATCATAGCAAACAGAGCTCTGGAGAACACAAACACACCAAATACATGTACATCATACTGTACTTTTATTACACGTATATGAATCCAAACAGACAGTTAATCATCTACTTCCTGTTCTGTGTGCGTCTATTTCTCACCGCGGCTCTTTAACAGAGAAGCTGTCGACTCCCAGCACCCGCCCCAGTGCATCCTGGGAGCAGTGGACGATGTGCTGCTGCTTCTGGTCGTACAGCTGCTTCTGGATGATGTACTGACCCAGGTAGAATATCACCTGCGAGACAGACCATCACAGATGCATCATGGGAGACGTGCAAAACACCCGACTGTGCAGAACACCAGCTCCCGATGTCCCCCATCACGCTCAACGAAGCGTTCAAAAGTGCAGGAAACTGGATTTAGACGAGTACTTTTTTAACTTTCCGTTCATAAATGCGGTCCTTTTTTTTTTTTTACCTCCTTCATGGTAAAAACTTCTTTTGTAGCTCCTGCATCTTGCAGCAAAGTCTGGAACTCTACCTTTGGTCTCACCTAAACACACACACACACACACACACACACACACACACACACACAGGCTAAAGTTAATTCAAACCCTGAAACAACCAGTTAACCAGTAAAGAAGTGAGTTAACTAGTTTCTCTCACCAGTTGCTCAGCTGTGTCCGTGTTGAGCTCCTGATCAGCTGACATCGTGACGCTGATTGTTTCTGATCATAAAGACACAAACCGGTAGTTAGTACCTCTTAGAATACTATTTAATATCCGTATGAGCACGACAGTACGATGGAAAACACCAAATATAGAACCTAATGATGCGCTACAAAGTGTACGGATGACAAATTATGAATTGAAGTCTATTTAGGTTTCTGCTGTAAGCTACTGTAGCTAACACATATCATGTGAAAAACAGAGGAAAACATCTCTATACCTGTGGTGATAATTAAAACATATGTATGTTCCCTGCACTAGTTCAAGCCTGACAGAAGTGCTCACTTAAAGGTGTACTCCCTCTTGTGGCCAAATGGGTCAATAACGCTTGTCTTCAATATGTACTATTCCTGGGTGCAGAAAACTGGAGCAGTCACTATTTTGTAAACTACAACACCACATGAACAATACATATTTTGGAAAACAGTATACAGTTTAGGTCATGCTATGGAGCTTTAATGAGATGAAATAAAATGAAATCAAAAACCATATGTTGGGGTGGCTTCTTGCCATTAACTTTGAAGTCCTTGTCCGAACATACATTCATTTGTTTTATTTGTTTATTTATTTTGCAGGGACAATGCACACCAATCAACAGTAAAACTGTAAGTGAGCCAGAGTTAGCCAGAGAGGCTAGTTTCATCTGCTGTCCCCGGCCAGATATTTGAAGGCTGCCTAAAAATTACAAAATTTCAAATAAAAATAGAATTCAAATTCATAGATAGACAGTAACGTATAGACAAAACCAATACACATATAAGCAAAAGCAAAGTGTACAACACCATTCAAAACAAATTGCAAAAAGCTTAATATTATAAATAGTTTAAAAATTACAAATATGAAGTCATATCACCCTCTCCTGAAAGAGCTGAACATTTTGATATTTTAACGGTTTCTGTGGCTTAAAAATGTCAGCAGTAGTGATATTTGTATTAGTAGTAGTAGTAGAAGTTGTAGTTGAAGTAGAAGTATTATCATTAGTAGAAGTACTAGTAGCATTAGAATAAGTACTAGTAGTAGCAGTAGTGATATTTGTAGTAGTAGGAGCAGTAGAAGTTGTAGTAGAAGTATTATTAATAGTAGTATTAGTAATTAGAAGAAGTAGTAGAAGTAGTAGTATCAGTTGTCGTGGTAATAGCTGTAGTAGTGGTCGTAGTATTTAATATAACAGTAGTAGTAGTCGTAGTAGTAGTTGTAGTAGTACTATAGCAGTCGTACTAATAGCTGTAGTAGTATTAGTACTGGTAGTAGCATGAATAGCAGTAGTAGTAGTAGCAGTTGTAGTATAAGTAATTGTAGTGGTAGGAATAGCAGTAGTGGTAGTAATAATATTGATAGTAGCAGTAATAGTAGTAGTAGTAGCAACAGCAAAAGTTGTAGTTGAAGTAGTAGTAGTATTAGCAGTAGTAGTAGTAGTAATACTAGAAATATTAGCAGCAGCAGTAGTAGTAGTTGTCGCAGTATTAGTAAGAGCATTAATTATTTCAACAAAAAAGCCTAATTTTGAACTTAATGTTTAAATACAGTTAATCCATGGGGCTTTTATTTTGAAAGAGTTGGGCTGGGTGGGGGAGAGAGGAGGAGAGGACACAGAATCAGAATGTATGAAACACACAAACAGAAGTTATTAAATAACAGGATTCGTTCACAGAAAGGGAGAGAGAGAGACAGGCAGACAGACAGACAGATGGACTGAGTGTGTAGAGAGAGACAGACAGACAGACAGACAGACAGACAGACAGATGGACTGAGTGTGTAGACAGAGACAGGCAGACAGACAGACAGACTGAGTGTGTAGAGAGAGACAGACAGGCAGACAGACAGACGGACTGAGTGTGTAGAGAGAGACAAGCAGACAGACAGACAGACAGATGGACTGAGTGTGTAGAGAGAGACAGACAGACAGACAGACAGATGGACTGAGTGTGTAGAGAGAGAGAGGCAGACAGACAGTCAGATGGACTGAGTGTGTAGAGAGAGACAGACAGACAGACAGACAGACAGACAGAGAGAGAGAGAGAGAGAGAGAGAGAGAGAGAGAGAGAGAGAGAGAGAGAGAGTGTGTGTGTGTGTGTGTGTGTGTTACTGGTTCCCATGGTGACGACGCAGCGGTTGGAGAGTCTATGAGTCTGTGTGTTTATAAACATCAGTAATTAGTTCAAGCACGAACACCTGTCAGCCTGGCAGCCTTTTCATGAGAAAAAGACTGGAAAACACCTGTCAAACAAAACCACAAACCCCCATAACCATAGCCCCTATTCTTCCAATATTAATAGTGGAGCGCAAGGATGACTTGAAGAACAGATCATGCGAAAATTGGATCTGTAGTGTAAAAAAAAGTGGCTTCAATGGCGATTTAGAAATGGGGTACGGTTGTCTGTGCAAGACTTTTTTGAAGTACGTTTTAACATTGGGGTCTATGGAGGAGAAAGTTGGTTTTCCTCTCAATTAAAGGCAATTAAAGGCTTTTGTTCCAAATGTGTTCCACAGTCATTTGTCTACGACAAGGACAAGATTAGCTACGTTTCCGTCCAAAAATTATGCATGAAGAGTGAAAATTGAGGAGTCAGTCGCAAAAGACAAATATTTTTTTCACAGGAATCTCAAGGTCCTCTTCACTCTAGCGGTGACATCACGCACTCTAAGCTGCGCAATACACAGCCATTATAAAAGCAGAAAAGGACTGAAAAACACATAAAAGCTAAATTGCTACAGTTCAAAAAGTGTAAAAGATATCAAAATGATTATAACATACAATCATTGATCAGGGTTTTCTCAACATTCAAAAGTTTAAATGGTGTCTGTAGCTGAAAGTATGAGGAAGTAGAAGGATTTGAAAGTTGAACAAGTTAATAATTCAAAAAGTTGAAAGATTGGAAATATGAAGAGACATAGCACACATGAGCTGAAAGAGTTGAACATTTACATAGTTGAACGGTTTCTGTAGCTTACAAACTGAAGAAGAAGAGTTTCAAGCGCGACGGAAGAAATAGTGGAATAAAGATTCAAAGAACAATACTTGGAATGCTGAATCAACATTCCAACAATAAAGATTCAAAGAACAATACTTGGAATGCTGAATCAGCATGGCTGTCATAGACTGCATCATATATGATGAAGAGGCCCAGATGGTGTATATGTGGCACAACAAGTCATATGTCGTTCAGAAAGTACAATAATTGTTTGGGTGTAATGTAAGTTAAGAGAGTTTACTATGTTTCCTATGTGTTTATGAGGAGGAAGTGTTAATTGTAGTTAAAATTGAGGGTACAGCGTTATTTATCATCAGCTACATGTTAGGCAGTAGATCCAGTGGATCGCCAGTAGGTGTCAGTGTTGCGACATAAGCAGTGTCTGTGACGGAGAGCCACACTGAAGTCTCGCGAGGATGAGAATCTCTGTACAGGATAGAAGTAGAACGCGCTGTGGAGCGACTGTACACCTAAATGTATATTTTTGTATGTTACAGAGCACTTTCATTGAATGTGTAGCACCAGATTGAGCCTGTGTGACGTCATTCTGTGCACGCTACACATAGTGCTGGGTCACGTGGTGCAATTCTCCTGAAACTTGGTGTGCGTGTTAGTATGAAGCCAGAGCAGGTGTGTGTCAAGTTTGGTGGCTTTAGCTTGTTCCTATGGCATGGCTGTCATGTGGGCATGAATGATTTGATAGCAAGGGTGTGTTCTGGAGGCTAAGCAAAAACCCTACAGATGGCCATACTGAGCAATTTACTGAGGAGCATGGGGGAATGAATGCCTTCAAGGCTGGAGCGACTGCCCCCCGATTCCTCTACTTCAGGTCGGGGCGGTTCCACGCCATTTCAGCAGGCAGCAGCAGCAGATAACAGGCAAACAGTTTGCCTCTCCCCGAATTGCATGATGAAATACCGTATCTAAATGGCTCTTTTTCCTTCCTTTTCCCCCCTCCAGATATGACTCGCACAAAGATGGTTCACGCTTGCCCTCTCTGTCAGAAAGTATGTGCGGCCATGCCCCACCATCTGAAAAATGAAAGGCCACCTCGAGCTGGACCGTGGTGCTCGGGAGCTACAACAAAAGGCAGCCAAATATCAGGTGACGGTGATGCATCTGGCGCAGTTGAGAGCCTCGAACCCTGCCGTCCCCATGCACACGGAGATGGACTTGAGTCCAGAACATGAGCACGATGAGGAGGCGGTGGAGGAGGATGAGGAGACGGAGGAGGCGGTGGAGGAACCCCGTGATAGCGGGATTTTGGAGGCCAGCAGGCTAATGGAGCAGTCTAACATCTTCTGAAGTAAAAACACAGTGACATCTGATGAAACTATTACAAATACATAAAATATAGGGATTGAGGTGGAGACGAGGAGTTACCTGATAAACTATTAAAAGTACAAAGAATATACAGATTGAGATGCATACAAGTAAACATTTTAAATGTACGTCCTAATCACTCTTGACAAGTTCAACAGTAGACGGGGGATATGTGGCTACAAATGGGAGGTCAGAGGTCCCTGCTGTAGCTTGAGTTTGCTCAAAGGGCCTGTGACATTTTCTAAGAGAGGTCCTAGAGTGCCCTCTGCTGGCCAGAGCTAGGAACAGCAGAATCAAACTGCTGTCTGTCAAAAGTCCTACTGCGTGCTTCGCGTGGAAGCTTGTCTTATAGAGCAGAGCGAGGGTGTCTGCCCCGTAAAGAACCCTTCTACGTCCAGCGTGTCACTTTCAGGGAACCTGTCACCCGTAAAAGCGGTGGTGCCCAGGAAGTCACAACAGAGGTGAAATTGCTGGTCGATTTCACTCTTGATTGAGTCGCTGTGATTGTTCAGAGTGACTAGAAATGTGCATTCTAAACATTTAGAATGTCTAGATAGCCCATGTCTAGTTAACGAATGTACGATTGATCCTCAATAAACGTTTCAGAGAGCAGGTATGAATTTGTCACACACTTGCCCATGGCAGCATAGTCACGTGCCTTACGGGTTTGGTGAGCGAAACTCTAGGCTCTAGGCTATCAAGAAAAGAAAGAGGACAGGAGTGGGGTTGTATTGAAGACCAACTCTGACTGGATGATCTGTGAAACCTGACACTCTGAGTTGAAGAGACCACCACCTGACCTGGGAGTGTCTAAGAGTGTCGGAGAAAGTACAAAAAAATTAAATGCAAAGATTTTTTTTCCGGTTTCATACTACAATATCAACAAGGCCATCTTTCCATCTACATGGACTGGAGAGGGAACGATGAAAATGTGAAAAGGAGTGAGCAGGATGGCGAGAGAGGAAAAGTATGATGGCATGGAAGAGAGGGGAAGGATAAAGGTATGAAGAGACATGAAATAACGTCAGAACGAAAACAATCTATCACATCTGTCTTTTCTCTGATAATGATCAACAAGTATGCCCAACAAATGGAAATGCTTGAGAAAAATGGTTGCTAATCTATTTCTGGTCAAAACAACTCAAGTCAAAACCTCTAGCATCCCTAAAACATGGGGGGAAATAATGAAAGTGATAAGAATATTAACATTTACGTTATCTCATCATTGTCTGTTCTTTAAATTTCCATGATGACAGCGGGCTCACTTTGGGGGTCACGTTGCCCCCCTGAGCTGCTCAGCCAATCAGAGTATGGGGTTTGGTAAAGCTTCTCAGAACGGCCCACCTCTGGCCTGTCGACACTCATCTTCAGACACGGTAAAAGCAGGTCCCTCTCTCTCTGTGTTTACCTCCGTTACTTTTAATGGAAATAGAATGAAAAAAAGTGTGACACCTCTCTGCAATTAGCGCAATCATTTGCGCCCTGTCAGTTATGTGAACTGATACAGTAGTGTGTCAGTGGAATTATTCATTAGAATTAGTTGCTTCGCCTGGTTTAAGTGTTTGAACCGTCAAAGTTCTCCTGTTTTGTCACGCTTTTAGAAAGTTTGGACTTTAAAAAGGCATTACATGTTTACCCCAAACGTTTGCGCTGATTCAAGACGGGGGGAGGAGGAGGGGGGGCTGCGCCATTGTTAGAGGTGTTAGAGGAGGTTGCTGATTCATGAAGCATATCGGGTCAGAGTTAGGTAAGGGTGTGATAACCACCATGACTGAATCGGTTTCCTATCACAGACAATCTTTTTGCTTTGACCGTGTTTCTCCAAACTTTATTCTTTCCAGATTGCTCAAGTGAAGAGAAGACAATGGCAGAAGAAACTAAGAAGTAAGATTTGGTTGTGTCGTTAATGTTCCCTTCAGTGGATTTCTCTGCATTTTGAGTTGAAGAATTCCTTATTTCAATGTTAATGAAATGTTCATTTCAATAATAATTCAATGTCCAACCTTTTGTCATCATCTTGAAGGTCCCCAGAGGTGGAACATCTGGGTCATCACCAACACCAGAGGATGGACTTTCAGGGGATAATATCTCTGTGTTGCTCTCAAAGTCCAGGCTTGTTTCCTATAAGGGAAAAACAAAACAATATAAAGCACTGGCAGTAGTTACTGTTATACATTGAAGAAGGATATGAAACCCTTGTAGTTTTAAGTAAAGGTACATGATAACAACACAGCGGTGAATGTATGGTTGGGACCATGTTTGCCATTTTTTCCCATGTGATGAAAATATGACAACCTAACTCATTCTGATACAAACTGTACATTATAAAAAAGTGAATGGGCTGCAAACAAGCAGATATCAAGAGTAGATACATGCTGCAAGTTCCAAATGCAGTAGATTTTCCCATTAGTAACAATGGCAAAGTAAAATGTGAGGCGCTGCCCAGGTGTAGACATTGTAGCCAAATGTTAGGTTTGGTGAATGCATATAGCTTGCACACAACCACTAATGAATTATTTTGTCTCAAAACACCCACAACTCAAATATAGTGCAATCTCATTGTAGCTGCACATATAGCTGGGGCTCTACCCAATGTCATTTTTTGTTTGAGGTTTACAGATGAAGCTCAGAATGTCTGTCATCTGCTTATGTCGTCATCACCCAAAAAATGTATTTCTCAAACAAAATTGTCATTGAATGAAGTGATTCATCAAATGAAATGAGGTAGTCCTTTTTATTAAATGAACTTCCTTGAATGAAAATAACTTTTGTTCACAAAATGACATAACAATAGGTGCAGAGTGCCGTGGTGCTTGCTGTCAATGAGAGAGAGAGTGACAGAGAGAGGGGAAGGGAAGGTAAAAGGTGGACTATTGCATGCAATGTTCCTTTAACTTTCTTTTGCTATACTGAATAGTTTGAAGCTTTTAAGCATCATTCATAACGTTGACACTCAAGTTACTAATATTAATAACTTACAGAAACATTGAATGCAATAGTACACCTTTCACCTTCTTTCTCACTCACACACACACAGCGAGTGACGCAGTCCTCATCTCTGTAATTGTCCAGTCCAAAACTCAAAATTGATTGAAAAAAGAACATGTTTTATTGAACAAACTATTGTGCATCAATCCATATTTTTTGGAGTTAAGGCTTTCGCTTTCGATTATACGCAAATCTTTTATTTGCGTATAATAGTTGTGTAGAATGGAGTTTGTAGTTTGTAAAAATGTGTTAGATTGTACGTTTTACCCAGATCTTTTATTTTTTGGGGGGATATTCATATTCATATTCATAAATTGTACACATGCATAAATGGACTTTTTTCGACGGTAAATGCTACAGCGGACCCGAATTCGGGTCCGTCGGGCTTTAACACAATGAATGAATAGACATGCAAAAAAAAAAAAAGCAGTGGAGAATTCAAATGTTGATTTAGAATTTGCCTATCATCTTTTATGATTGAAGATTTGAAGCTTCCAACTCTACAGTACAGCCAGCAAGTAATCATTTCTGATTACCTGGGTGGATACTTGCATTGTAACTGGCAAGTAACAATAACAGGGTGAAGTAAACTATTAGGAGGCCTGTCATTAGGGACAGGACCAGTTCAAAGGGTTTGTTTGACACTTACCAAGCTCGTGGAAGCTGCAAGTGGCTCAGATGAAAGTTCTGATAGTGATGAGATCTCCCCATCTTTGTTTGGACTTCCTGAGGGCTAAAACAGCAGGGAGAGAGGCAGATACAGAGGACACATGTATTAGCATTTCTCAAGAAAATGAGTTTCAGAAAGAGAAAAATAGAAAAAGTGTTTAGTGTGTCAACATTAAAAATTGCAGTTCTCTGTCTCTCCCTTCGCCCTTTCTAATTGTTTCACTGCTATGAACTGGTCTGCTTGCATCAAGGAGAGAAAGAGAAAAAGAAAGAGACACACCGAGAGATAGAGATAGTTTGTGTGTGTGTGTGTGTGTGAGAGAGAAGAGGAGAGTGTGCATGATAGAGCTAGTTGTCATGGAGAGCTAATTAAACCTTTAAATGTGTTTGTTAAAGAATGGGGTTTGATGTTTAATTTCCAATTCAATTTGTTTCTTATATAAATGTATTATTTGTTCAAGTATTTGTTTCATTACACTTCTGTTGAGCTGTATTAACACATAGTTTAGTCATGGTGTGGTGACTGTGGCTAAGTGGAGAGCAGGGCCGTCCTTCAATCAGAGGATCGGCAGTTTGAACCCCGGCTCCTGCTCCACCAGTCGCATGTCGATGTGTCCTTGAGCAAGACACTTCACCCTGAAATGTCTCCCGTAGCTGTGCCTACGGTGTGATAGAATCTGAATTGGAAGTCGCTTTGGATAAAAGCGTCTGCTAAATCACTGTCATGTAATGTGTGAGTTTTTCAGGTCAAAGAGGCAAAGTATATAGAATTTGGGGGAAGATATGCATTTCCATCTATATATAACATACCAGCCATGAAGGCCAGGTTAAAGTAACCTATCAGGAGGCTGTCATATGGGACAAACTAAAAGCACTACTTGTTTGACACTTACCAAACACTTGGAAGACTCCAGTAGCTCAGATGGAAGGCTTGGTGCTGATGAGGTCTCCCTCTCTGGGTTTGGACTTCCTGAGGACTAAACACCAGAGACAAACACATATTACCATTTCTCCAGAACAAGACGTTCACAAAGAGCTGAAGAGCCAGATCTCTACACTCATACACACATTTTCTTTATTACTAAAACTAAAACATAATGTGCAGGAGGCCCCATTGAAAAGTCTTTGTAATTTAAGATCAGATGTTCAAGTCTTGGTTCTATGAATACTGTATCACTTTTTAAAGAGCCCCACCATCATTACCTGCATTTGGTGTTTTTCATATTCCATGTGCCTGAATAAGCATTGATTGTGATGCTTCCTCAGGCGATCTAAGCGTGCGCTCAGCCTGGTGGATGGTGCACTCTGTCTGCAGGAGGTTAAACACAGAACAGTTGATGTGACGTCTATTTACCTAGAGATCCATCACTTTTAACTTCTAATAGAAATATCTGTCATTTGAGGTGTGACCAGCTCTACAGTTAACCTGGCTATATTTAAGTCAAGAAAACTTCATGTTTACAGCTTGTGGAGATAAAGTTAATCAAGTCCATGCTTGAACCTATTCAAAGTAATAATCTTCCATACTTAAACACTTGTTATAGAGATAATAAACTGGCTTGAGTGAAGTTCAAGAAGCTCTAGTCAGTGTGTTAACCTGCACTTAATTCATCAGCTTACAGTGGCTTTCTCCAGTCAGCTGGCTTCTTAACTGGCATGACTGTCAACAAGAAGTATGGTTTCTGGGGACAGGGTAGTGGATTTCAGAGACCAGTGCAGGTAACGCTAAACGGGTTTCTAGCCTGCTTCTTACATGAGTGAGCACTTGCAGAACAGATGGAGCGGATGAAAGCAAAGATCTTTAATCGAAACGATGCGTCCTCGTATTTAAAATAGCTGCAACCAAAGTCCGACTGAAACTTAAACTAACAAAGCAGACTAAGTCCGTTTCCACTAGTGCCCAACTGACTGTTTCTACATTTAGACCCGTTCATCGTTGAGAGGCTCTCTGTCTAACTCACTGCGCAGTTCGGCTCCGACACGACCCCCCCCCCACACACACACACACACACACACACACACACACACGCCGCCAGCAGCGTCTATCAGTAATAATTTGATAAGTAATTATAAAAAATATTCGAAATTCAAGTCTGTTACTGATCTGCAGAACTATGTAATAACCTGGTTACCTGGTGCATGCAAACACATTGGGAAGAGTAATTGAACAAAATAAGTTATGGTAACTTGAGATACTCAATATAAAAAGCTAATGATAGCTACTGGTGGCTGTAAAGTAGCAGGTGAAAAAGCTTTTATTTAAATATTTTATTAGCAGTCCATAATCTGGAAAATGCTGACAACATAGTCCAATGCTGGCGGGAAGCTATGTCACGTTAGCATAACCATCCCATGCTAATATACAATTGAGTGAGATTTTGGCCGCAAACATGTGCTTAGCCGAACAAATATCAACTAAAACGGTTAACGGTTTAGTTTTATGTAATGTTACTTACTTTGTTGTCATTTGTTTACCCTTCTTGGGCATCAGTTGCGTTTCTGTCCTGTGCGGCCTGCTGCTGATGCGTCGTGATCCTTCTGATTGTCATCAGGAAGGAGAAACTTATAGACTGCGGCGAGTGGGGGGTGGGGACAGGTGAACCGGGGAGCGCAAATGTCAGGAAAAGTGTGTTCCTCCCTCACTTCTTTGAGTCAGTGCAGAAATAGTACCATTGCATTGCTTAATTCGTGTTTCTTTAAAATATCAGTACTTCGAAATAAAAAATATTTAAGCACATTTTGAATATCCTTATTTCTAAATTAATATTACAAAGTTGTGCTGATGTTGCAAACTATGTAAAAAAAACATAGCAAGTTGACTATCATAGTGTGCTGTATTAATAGTTTGGTATTGAATGCTTGTGTCTATAATTAATATTAATAAACATTATATAACGCATGTTCCTAATGTGTGTGTGTGTGTATATATATATATATATATATATATATATATATATATATATATATATATATATATATATATATGTTTATATTGCAGGTCATTTGGAGCAAGCAGAGTGGAGTTATGAATTTTTCACACACTTACCCATGGCTCCCATTCAATAAGAGGATTTTTTTCGCATTTTCGGGGGCGGGTTCACACACGCTGTGAGCATTTGTGTCAGCGGCAAGAAGGATGGACATGGATGATGAGCTCTATGATGTGGGCACCAAAAACACAACCAATCTCCTGGATAAATTTTAAATATATGAACAACTGACGGATTTCATGCATGCAGATGTGCACGTGCCCGTGCACTGCACCACGGGTGGTAGTCGGATTCAAGAAACTTCAAGGCTTGCATCGTGGCCTTCACTATCTCCTACTACCACGCCTCTTCCCGAACACACTCAAGGACCATTACCATTTTCTGAAGAAACATATGGATATGGGCACTTACAGCCACTAGCTGGGGCGACGAGCTCACTAGGCTAAGATGGTTGTCTGGGAACCGGAGGGTCGGCAGTTCGATCCTTGGCTGGGACGTGAGCTGAGTCGAAGTATCCTTGAGCAAGACACTGTCCCCCTAGCGGCTCCCCGGGCGCCTGTCATGGGCAGCCCACTGCTCCCTGGTACAGGGATGGGTCAAATGCAGAGAAAAAATTTCCCTCAACGGGATAAATATAGTGTAATAAATAAATAATAAATAAATAAGATGGCAAAAGGGCACTGCGAAATGTAGTTGGACACACTTTAGGATATGTGGATGATAGCTTCCATCTTGTAATGATGGAAAGACCCCAGGCTTTTTAGGAAAGACCTGTACAACGTAATGGCCAATGTTGAAAACAGTCACTTACAACTTCAAGAAGTTGCTGAACAGCATCTCTGCTACAAAGTCAGGCCCACTGTCCAGAAACAGGGCTCTGGCGACACGGCAAAGTACCATGTGTTGCGGCAGGACCTCACCTTCATCCTGTCCTTGTTCGACAAGGCAGTTGAGGAGGTCAATCCTCCCTTATTACCCCTATACCTAACCCAACCCTAACCCTACATGTCATTTTTTACTAACCCTAACCGTTTTCGGACTCTTTGGTACTGGAAGCCCCCACGCCACGTCAAGGCAGAGTCCATGTGGAGTTTTTTTATTTTTATTTTTTTAAATAATAAAAATAATAATTCTAGAAATTATAGGTGTTTCATCTTCTGGAGGACTTATTTACAAAGGGTTGCAGTTACTTTTCTTGTTTGTTTCAACAGAACATTATACATTACCACTGCAAACTTGAACAACAAAAATGAAAATTACAACATCAAAAATTCCAAACTTCAACAAAATTGACTACATTAACTGTGTTTACTGTCTTCATCTAATTTTTGTCCATGACTTTTCTCTTCTGTGTAATGTTTACTCATGTCTCTTGTCTATCTTTCTTACATTATCACTGTCTGTCTTTCTTCTGCACTGTTCTCCTCTTTGCTCTGAATGCCTCAAATCATCTGGCTGGTATCTTCTCTTGTGAACATTGTTTAAGGTACTCTTTGTATGCCGTTTTGGTTGTTGTCACTTTGTCCGTGTTCATCAGCGAAATCTCCAAATCGGTCCAAGCTTTGCTCGTTTTGGCCGGCAGGTACTTTGCCTGTGAACTCGCCATTGGCTTGATGTCATCTTGATCGCACACAGCCTGAACATCTTCAGGCACGATGTTAACTTTATGGGCTGTAATTTATGAATGTTTCCTGGAAAGAACATTTGGTACCAATTAAGAAAGAGACTTTGTGCATTTATAACACACACATACATACATATCTTTATAATATGTTTTATTTTAGTTTAACCTGGAGGGTATTTTAGTCAATACATGCACACAAATAAAATTAAATATATGGCAAATAAAGTTTCTAATAATAACTTAATGACGATTTAAATGAAGTTATTTATTTTTTTTTACAATAATTACAACCAAATCACATTCGTCTTTCCAGGAAACTGTCAAAGAAATTATTAGAAAAAGTACAGACCTGTAAGATTAAAAGGTAATGCTTCATTTCATGGGTCCATCATTTCTGAATAATTTATAATATTTTACAAAAAGTCTCCTGGAAAGAAATGAATATTCTTTCCAGGAAATGTTATTATCTATAATTATAGACCCATAAAATCAAACGTTACGTAAATCGATCAATAAATAAATCACAATACACACAAACTGTACAGTTTCCCAGTGCTTCACATAAAACCATTAAAAGCATCAACACTTAAGGCAAAAGAAAAGGAGATTTAAAAAACAATTAATAACTTTCATTGAAACATTAAAACAATACAAAGCAGTGTAAGAAATAAAATACTGTAGTAAAATGCAGGAAATTGTTAACATTTTAAATATACGTCCTAATCACTCTTGACAAGTTCAACAGTAGATGGGGGATATGTGGCTACAAATGGGAGGTCAGAGGTCCCTGCTGTAGCTTGAGTTTGCTGAAAGGGCCTGTGACATTTTTTTCTTGTGACAATTGATAAAAGGGTTTTGCCTTTGACTAAAGGGTAGCTTTGGTTGGGGTCCTATGCCTCCTAGGCACTGGCAGGGTTAGGTTCATTTAGGGGCGCGGCCCTCCTAAGAGGGCCACGAGGGGCACTGGCACAAGGGGGCTGCCCTTTAAAAAAAGCTTTGATAAAAGACTCCTAAAATAAATGAGAAAAAGGAATAAAAGAATAAATTATTAAAAGTTGTTTTTTAATAAAAATAATAATAATAGTTTCAAACCATTTAAGAAATAAAAATCAAATCAAAACTAAGAGCTGTAATAAAAAGAGGTTACAACAACCTAAAACCCAACAAAATAGAAATAAAGGAATACAATATTAAAGATTATTTTTTAATAAAATAACAATAAGAGTTTAAAAACAATTAAGAAATAAAACATTTTTGGCCACGGTCGTGTCAACTAATCCTTCTAGGTCTTTGTGACCCTGGAGGGCGACCAGCAGTAGGTGAACTCTCCATCGTCTCCGTACTGGTCGAGTCCTCCGAGGAAGATCTGGTCTGGATCGCAGTCCTTCAAATGGATCAATTTGCCCAGGCCCGTCAGGAAGGCAGCGTGGCGGTTGGATCCGTACTCGTTTGACAGGATGGCGACCTCATTGCTGACCTGACCGGCTCTGACAAACACTACTCGCATTATGAGGAGGTGTCTGGTCCAGGACCTTCACAACGCAGTCAATCACCTGAGTTTTGGGCAGCAGCAGAGGCTTGTTCGCTTCGTTTCCAAAGAAAGGGGAGTGGTACAGCTAGAGGAACACAAAACTGGGGCTCAGTGTTAAAACAGCTTCACAACAGAGCACCCACCAGCGGGGCAGTCGGAGAGGGAATGTTTAAGGGAGAGGAGGTTAAAAGTTAAAACAGGATAAGAGCTCCATGTTCCCCCCAGCCGGGGGGGGGGGGGGGGGGGGGGGTACAGGTCCATCCACTGAAAGAAACCCTCGCTTTAAAAGACTGGAAATAAAATTCATAAAAACAGACAGCAGGGGATAAAAGAACAAGAACAAAATAATACATTGTGTTTCCTTAATAAATATATAAATAAAAACATAAATATAACACAATATATAACAAAATAAATTATAAAACACAACAAGAGTATAAATACACAGACACCACATCTAAAAGGTAAGTGCTTTAAAACTGGGCTGAGGGGAAAAAAAGGGGGGAAAGTAAAACCATGCAAAAGGATAAGGAAACACTGGTTAAAGGGATAAGTGCTTTAAAAATGTGTAAAATTGTGCCAAATAAAATCATCCCATGTCTGCCGTTAAAAGATTATAATGAATTAATACAATAACATAGCATATTTCTTTGCTTTGTTTCCACTGACCGTTACTTTAAGTCTCTTCTTAAAATCCTGAAATCCACAGATGAATGATGCTACTTAGTCTATTCTGATAAATCCCTGCTGTGATACATCATAACGTATTGTATTGTAATTCCTAATAATAACTTAATAAAATACAAATATTTATCGCTGCAGTTCTTTTACATTCCTTAATGCCAGTTAACAACTAATTTGAATACAGTGATATTTATATTATTTAATGTAGAGGCTCAGCTCATCATGTCACCATGTTATCTTGAGAGTTTAGATAGTAGATAGATAGATAGATGGATGGATGGATGATAGATAGATACTTTATTCATCCTGCAATGGGACTTAAAACTTCATATTTCCCTTGTACCATGTTATCTCTGCTGTGAGCTAATTTAGTGTGCTACTGGAAGAGAGCATGTGGCAATTGTCTGCAATAATTGAATATCATAAGTGAGGGATACTTCTGTAGGCTCACCTAGCATAAGTGTTGTGAGCTAAAAAGAGTAACCTGATAATAAAAAACCCGCTTGCTTAATCGTAGCATCAGCTGCAGCATTTCCTGTTGAAATGGGATCAGAAGCGTTAGTGTGAACATCACATTTCATAACACAGACAGTTTTAGGGAATACCTTCTTTACTTGTCATCTGAATATAAGAAGTCTTCCTAGCAACTATGACAAATTAATTCATTATTTGTCTTTACTTAAGCATGAATTTGCATTTATTGGCCTGTCAGAAACATGGTTTACTGAGGACTCTAGATACATCTTTAAAATAACAAAATACAGTTCAGTTCACCATGCAAGAGAGGATGGATCTGGAGGTGGAATATCTCTGTTTATTCATGGTGACTTTCAATTCAAAATGTTGTCTTTACTCTAGTTACTTTTTCCTCTTATTCATAAAGCAACAAGAGTTACATGAGTTCTGTATTCACGATTAATAGAGCTAAACATATTAATAAAATAATGGATAATACATCGTTCCACAGTAATGTTAGGCACATCTAATGTATTAATCTAATCTAATATGTGAAACGGCAGAAAGGAACCATGAGCTCCCCATGTTCGTGAGTCTAAACTGATGTCATGTAAACGTCTCTTTCGTCCACGTCTAGTTTAGGTAGTCCAAGTGTCGGAGCTGACAGTAAAGCGTCCTTTATGTCATTAAAGGCAGCAGTCGAGCAGTCAGTCCAGGTCAGTTTGTTCTGAGCAGAAAGATGTTTACCATGAATCATAGAAGAGAGGGATGCCTCTCTTTCTGAGAAGTTTAGGATCCACTGATCTAATATGACGTCATTCATATAAAGCTCATCATTTGTTTCTTAGTTGTGTTTTAGGCACATTTTGAATTGCCTGTATTCTCTTGGGAGAGAGGGTTTTGCCCTCTGCTGTGATCACATGTCCCAGATATGAAACTATCCAGAGCAAATTTCAATTTGACGGATAGCCTTGTGACCATTTGCAGCCAACATTTAAGTAGGATAACTGTAATTGTAAATTACTCTAATCTGCATGCTTCTTCTGTTGGGCTGCAAATCATGATGTCATCAACATATTGTAACAAGGCAGAACCATTTGGTAACAATAAATCAGCCAGATTGTCTCTCAAGACACTGTTTAACGCCAGGGCATTCTGGATATCCCTGAGGACACCGGGTCCCTTTAAATTAGAAGCTACCCAAAAGTGACTCTTTGTGCACAGGTACAGAAATTAAAATATTAAAAAAAAACATTGGCCAAGTCGAAGATGGAGAAACTGTGTCTGGAGGGATGAGATACACAAGTGTGTGCACAAAGGTTCAAACTATTTCTAATATACACATATACACAAGTGTTTGCATGAAGGTTGTGAGGAATTTAAGTTTAGAAGTACAATAGTTTGATTTAAAGCACACCTAAAGAAAGTATAAAATATCATATGTTCACAAAATATTCACTTATGAAATGTATAATAGGTTTACAGTATATTCACTTGTAAAGGATAGTATAAGTGCAACATATATTACTTACAAAAGTGATAAACCACACAATCTTAATCAATTGAATGTATTAGACTAGAAGTATAGTAGTTGACTGTTTGGAGTAGAGAGAGGGCAAGGAGAGGAAGGGTGAGAGTTTCAGAGTTTTTCATGACCATATATGGAGATGTGATGGGTCGGAGGTGAATCGGCACCGCGGGAGACAGGACGGTGGTTAAGCGGGGGTCGGATGGACGAAGCTTTTACGAGGAGGTGGACCAACGGACATTACAAGGATCATCATATGGACCAATGGAGAGCATTGTCTGAGGCCAGGAGGAGACAATTGAATTTTAGCCAGCCACTGAAGTTGTTACTAGATTTTGAATGTAAACCGTTGACTTTTGGGTATAAAAACATTGTTCGGAGAGACGCTATTCAGTTCTTGGCGATCTTCTTTACTGTAAACTGGCGTTTGTTGGCCGGTTAGGGGGGGAGAGTGTTTGAACTCGGTTTCGCGATTCCTTACTGTCGACAGTGTAATTCAGTTTGTAATTGTCTTTTTAGCATTTGTGAATTATAAATACTTTTTCATTGTAAGCCGGATCCAGCTGATTTTTCTTAGCGTGACTTCGTTGCTCAAACAACAACGAAAGAGCGAGAGGTCCGCGGCCTCCTGCGAGCAGAGGTCTCACTCCATTACAAGGTTCAAACTAGTTACAATATACACAAGTGTATGCATGACGGTTCAAACTATTTACAATATACACAAGTCTGTGCGTGAAGGTTCAAATTATTTACAATATACACAAGTCAATGCATGAAGGTTCAAACTATTTACAATATACACAAGTCTGTGCGTGAAGGTTGAAATTATTTACAATATACACAAGTCAATGCATGAAGGTTCAAACTATTTACAATATACACAAGTCTGTGCATGAAGGTTCAAACTATTTACAAGATACACAAGTCTGTGCATGAAGACACAAGTGTGTGCATAAAGGTTCAAACTATTTACAATATACACAAGTCTGTGCATAAAGGTTCAAACTATTTACAATATACGCAAGTCTGTGCATGAAGTTTCAAACTATATACAATATACACAAGTGTGTGCATGAAGGTTCAAACTATTTACGATATACACAAGTGTGTTAAGAAGGTTCAAACTATTTACAATATAAACAAGTGTGTGCACAAAGGTTCAAACTATTTACAATTTACACAAGTGTATGCATGAAGGTTCAAAATATTTACAATATACACAAGTCTGTGCGTGAAGGTTCAAATTATTTACAATATACACAAGTCTGTGCGTGAAGGTTCAAACTATTTACAATATACACAAGTCTGTGCATGAAGGTTCAAACTATTTACAAGATACACAAGTCTGTGCATGAAGACACAAGTGTGTGCATAAAGGTTCAAACTATTTACAATATACACAAGTCTGTGCATGAAGGTTCAAACTATTTACAATATACACAAGTGTGTTAAGAAGGTTCAAACTATTTACAATATAAACAAGTGTGTGCACAAAGGTTCAAACTATTTACAATATACACAAGTGTGTGCATGAAGACACAAGTGTGTGCATGAAGGTTCAAACTATTTACAATATACACAAGTCAATGCATGAAGGTTCAAACTAATTACAATATACACAAGTCTGTGCATGAAGGTTCAAACTATTTACAAGATACACAAGTCTGTGCATGAAGGTTTAAACTATTTACAATATACACAAGTGTATGCATGAAGGTTCAAACAATTTACAATATACACAAGAGTGCATGAAGGTTCAAACTATTTACAATATACACAAGTCTGTGCATAAAGGTTCAAACTATTTACAATATACACAAGTCTCTGCATAAAGGTTCAAACTATTTACAAGATACACAAGTCTGTGCATAAAGGTTCAAACTATTTACAATATACGCAAGTCTGTGCATGAAGTTTCAAACTATATACAATATACACAAGTGTGTGCATGAAGGTTCAAACTATTTACGATATAAACAAGTGTGTGCACAAAGGTTCAAACTATTTACAATATACACAAGTGTGTGCATGAAGACACGAGTGTGTGCATGAAGGTTCAAACTATTTACAATACATACAAGTCAATGCATGAAGGTTCAAACTAATTACAATATACACAAGTCTGTGCATGAAGGTTTAAACTATTTACAATATACACAAGTGTATGCATGAAGGTTCAAACAATTTACAATATACACAAGATACACAAGTGTGTGCACGAAGGTTCAAACTATTTACAATATACACAAGTGTGTTAAGAAGGTTCAAACTATTTACAATATACACAAGTGTGTTAAGAAGGTTCAAACTATTTACAATATACACAAGTGTGTGCATGAAGACACAAGTGTGTGGATGAAGGTTCAAACTATTTACAATATACATAAGTGTGTGCACAAAAGTTCAAACTATTTACAATATACACAAGTGTCTGCCATAATTAAGTCAAGTACTTGACATAATCTGTCTGCCACTACAATCTAGTGATAATCAGTAAACAGCAAAGGTGGATACACATTTCTTAATAGCTCTTTATCAAGGATGAGTGGCTTTGCCCCAACTGAAACTTGAACCTGTGTGTGTGTGTGTGTGTGTGTGTGTGGCTAAGTGAGTATCCCAGAGTGTGTCCAACTACATTCCGCAGTGCCCTTTTGCCATCTTGGCTGTAAGTGCCCATATCCATATGTTTCTTCTCAAAATGGTAATAGTCCTTGAGTGTGTTCGGGAAGAGGCGTGGTAGTAGGAGATAGTGAAGGCCACGATGCAAGCCTTGAAGTTTCTTGAACCCGACTACCACCTCATCAATATCAAACATATATCTGAGAAAATGATGCGGATGCGACACCGTAGTGCAGTGCACGGGCATGTGCACATCCGCATGCATGAAATCCGTCAGTTGTTCATACATTTCAAATTTATCCAGGAGATTGGTTGTGTTTTCGGTGCCCACATCATAGAGCTCATCATCCATGTCCATCCTTCTTGCCGCTGACACAAATGCTCACAGCGTGTGTGAACCCGCCCCCGAAAATGCGAAAAAAATCCTCTTATTGAATGGGAGCCAATGGCAGCTATACCAAAGGAAAGAGCTAGAAACACCACAATCGGATAACATTAGCACTGGCATAAGACAAACACACACACAAAATTTCGTAAGTCTAGCACTAACTCCTCAAACGCTATTCATTATTTAAGGGTCAGTTAACGGTCACGAAACCCCTGTTACGTGACTATGCTGGCATGGGTAAGTGTGTGAAAAATTCATAACTCCACTCTGCTTACTCCAAATGACCTGCAATATAAACATATATATATATATATATATATATATATATATATATATATATATATACACACACACACACACACATTAGGAACATGCGTTATATAATGTTTATTAATATTAATTATAGACACAAGCATTCAATACCAAACTATTAATACAGCACACTATGATCGTCAACTTGCTATGTTTTTTTTACATAGTTTGCAACATCAGCACAACTTTGTAATATTAATTTAGAAATAAGGATATTCAAAATGTGCTTAAATATTTTTTATTTCGAAGTACTGATATTTTAAAGAAACACGAATTAAGCAATGCAATGGTACTATTTCTGCACTGACTCAAAGAAGTGAGGGAGGAACACACTTTTCCTGACATTTGCGCTCCCCGGTTCACCTGTCCCCACCCCCCACTCGCCGCAGTCTATAAGTTTCTCCTTCCTGATGACAATCAGAAGGATCACGACGCATCAGCAGCAGGCCGCACAGGACAGAAACGCAACTGATGCCCAAGAAGGGTAAACAAATGACAACAAAGTAAGTAACATTACATAAAACTAAACCGTTAACCGTTTTAGTTGATATTTGTTCGGCTAAGCACATGTTTGCGGCCAAAATCTCACTCAATTGTATATTAGCATGGGATGGTTATGCTAACGTGACATAGCTTCCCGCCAGCATTGGACTATGTTGTCAGCATTTTCCAGATTATGGACTGCTAATAAAATATTTAAATAAAAGCTTTTTCACCTGCTACTTTACAGCCACCAGTAGCTATCATTAGCTTTTTATATTGAGTATCTCAAGTTACCATAACTTATTTTGTTCAATTACTCTTCCCAATGTGTTTGCATGCACCAGGTAACCAGGTTATTACATAGTTCTGCAGATCAGTAACAGACTTGAATTTCGAATATTTTTTATAATTACTTATCAAATTATTACTGATAGACGCTGCTGGCGGCGTGTGTGTGTGTGTGTGTGTGTGTGTGTGTGTGTGTGTGTGTGGGGGGGGTCGTGTCGGAGCCGAACTGCGCAGTGAGTTAGACAGAGAGCCTCTCAACGATGAACGGGTCTAAATGTAGAAACAGTCAGTTGGGCACTAGTGGAAACGGACTTAGTCTGCTTTGTTACTTTAAGTTTCAGTCGGACTTTGGTTGCAGCTATTTTAAATACGAGGACGCATCGTTTCGATTAAAGATCTTTGCTTTCATCCGCTCCATCTGTTCTGCAAGTGCTCACTCATGTAAGAAGCAGGCTAGAAACCCGTTTAGCGTTACCTGCACTGGTCTCTGAAATCCACTACCCTGTCCCCAGAAACCATACTTCTTGTTGACAGTCATGCCAGTTAAGAAGCCAGCTGACTGGAGAAAGCCACTGTAAGCTGATGAATTAAGTGCAGGTTAACACACTGACTAGAGCTTCTTGAACTTCACTCAAGCCAGTTTATTATCTCTATAACAAGTGTTTAAGTATGGAAGATTATTACTTTGAATAGGTTCAAGCATGGACTTGATTAACTTTATCTCCACAAGCTGTAAACATGAAGTTTTCTTGACTTAAATATAGCCAGGTTAACTGTAGAGCTGGTCACACCTCAAATGACAGATATTTCTATTAGAAGTTAAAAGTGATGGATCTCTAGGTAAATAGACGTCACATCAACTGTTCTGTGTTTAACCTCCTGCAGACAGAGTGCACCATCCACCAGGCTGAGCGCACGCTTAGATCGCCTGAGGAAGCATCACAATCAATGCTTATTCAGGCACATGGAATATGTAAAACACCAAATGCAGGTAATGATGGTGGGGCTCTTTAAAAAGTGATACAGTATTCATAGAACCAAGACTTGAACATCTGACCTTAAATTACAAAGACTTTTCAATGGGGCCTCCTGCACATTATGTTTTAGTTTTAGTAATAAAGAAAATGTGTGTATGAGTGTAGAGATCTGGCTCTTCAGCTCTTTGTGAACGTCTTGTTCTGGAGAAATGGTAATATGTGTTTGTCTCTGGTGTTTAGTCCTCAGGAAGTCCAAACCCAGAGAGGGAGACCTCATCAACACCAAGCCTTCCATCTGAGCTACTGGAGTCTTCCAAGTGTTTGGTAAGTGTCAAACAAGTAGTGCTTTTAGTTTGTCCCATATGACAGCCTCCTGATAGGTTACTTTAACCTGGCCTTCATGGCTGGTATGTTATATATAGATGGAAATGCATATCTTCCCCCAAATTCTATATACTTTGCCTCTTTGACCTGAAAAACTCACACATTACATGACAGTGATTTAGCAGACGCTTTTATCCAAAGCGACTTCCAATTCAGATTCTATCACACCGTAGGCACAGCTACGGGAGACATTTCAGGGTGAAGTGTCTTGCTCAAGGACACATCGACATGCGACTGGTGGAGCAGGAGCCGGGGTTCAAACTGCCGATCCTCTGATTGAAGGACGGCCCTGCTCTCCACTTAGCCACAGTCACCACACCATGACTAAACTATGTGTTAATACAGCTCAACAGAAGTGTAATGAAACAAATACTTGAACAAATAATACATTTATATAAGAAACAAATTGAATTGGAAATTAAACATCAAACCCCATTCTTTAACAAACACATTTAAAGGTTTAATTAGCTCTCCATGACAACTAGCTCTATCATGCACACTCTCCTCTTCTCTCTCACACACACACACAAACTATCTCTATCTCTCGGTGTGTCTCTTTCTTTTTCTCTTTCTCTCCTTGATGCAAGCAGACCAGTTCATAGCAGTGAAACAATTAGAAAGGGCGAAGGGAGAGACAGAGAACTGCAATTTTTAATGTTGACACACTAAACACTTTTTCTATTTTTCTCTTTCTGAAACTCATTTTCTTGAGAAATGCGAATACATGTGTCCTCTGTATCTGCCTCTCTCCCTGCTGTTTTAGCCCTCAGGAAGTCCAAACAAAGATGGGGAGATCTCATCACTATCAGAACTTTCATCTGAGCCACTTGCAGCTTCCACGAGCTTGGTAAGTGTCAAACAAACCCTTTGAACTGGTCCTGTCCCTAATGACAGGCCTCCTAATAGTTTACTTCACCCTGTTATTGTTACTTGCCAGTTACAATGCAAGTATCCACCCAGGTAATCAGAAACGATTACTTGCTGGCTGTATTGTAGAGTTGGAAGCTTCAAATCTTCAATCATAAAAGATGATAGGCAAATTGTAAATCAACATTTGAATTCTCCCCTGCTTTTTTTTTTTTTGCATGTCTATTCATTCATTGTGTTTAAGCCCGACGGACCCGAATTCGGGTCCGTTGTAGCATTTATCGTCGAAAAAAGTCCATTTATGCATGTGTACAATTTATGAATATGAATATGAATATCCCCCCAAAAAATAAAAGATCTGGGTAAAACGTACAATCTAACACATTTTTACAAACTCCAAACTCCATTCTACACAACTATTTTTCGCAAATAAAAGATTTATCACAAAATCACGTATTTCTAGCCATAACTCGCTCTTCTCCGAGTTAGCATCACAAAGCTAACGGTTAGCATAGGCAACCGAGATAGCAAAAAGCACGAACATTCGACACAGATTCCAGAACTACCATTAGATCGTCTCTCCGGTAAACCCTCACAAAGCTGTGAGCAAACAAACACCAGAAACACAATGCGTAATATCCTTCAAAATCATCCAAAGCTTTTTCCCTTTTCGTTGTTCTGCTGTAAATCTCCCTTAATTCCGTCAACAATATTTCTACCTATTTCCGGTGCGTCGCTGAAATGTCCCCGTGTAGAAACAAGGGTCTGTCTAGCAATGCGCCGTGGGGGGAAGGGATCGATTTCTGGCGATCTTTTGCGCAGGTTTCAGGTGACGCGCCACGGTGTGTTTGTTAAATAGCCAGGACTCAGACGCTTCTAAGGAGGGTCCATTGACTGAAATCGACCAACCATAGGCTGAGCTAGGAGACCTGGACTGGAAGCCAGATGAGAAAATCCCATGGATGACAGACATAAACAGGCTCAGAGAGGATCCAGGCTCTCTAAATGATGCCAAACTGCTGCATATGATAGATTGAACACTATTAGTCATAAAGAAAGTGAAATATATAATTATATACTATATAAAATTACAATGGAACAGCTGGAACAAAATTACATTTTGGTTGCCCTTGGCTGAAATCTCTGCACTCAAACCTCTCTAGCGCTTGAATGCTTCACTTTATCAAAGAAAACATTGTGCAGAGAGACTCTCAACCTATTGGTCTATGATCTGGGAGAGGTTTGAGCTTTCAACTACAACATTAAAAAAATATATCTTATCGAAATTGGATTAATTTATAATCGGAGATAAAGAATTTCAATTTGTGCTGTGTTCCATCTTAATGTACTCTTAACCAGTAACATATATACTGATATTTACAAATCTGAACAAATCTCACAAGTGTCAGCTTTCTAAAATATAAAAACTATTAAAATACACCTTATATTTAGACGAAAATCACTCTCTTTACTATGGGTATGCAAAAATCGAGGAGAGGCCTACAAATAGGCATAGGGCTTAATAGGTTTTAAAGACGATAATTCTTGACAGTTGCAGATGAATATTAGGTAACGCCAATATTAGTAAGCTATTATACTATTTGTGGGCGGGTGGTAAGGCTGCACTGAATGTCCGTTTTTTTACATTCTAAGCTTTTATTGGGGTTTTTGAATGAAGCTTTGAATGTAGGTTGTCATATTTTAAGATGTTATCACCCTAGAATCATGGAAATGGGTTAGGGTTAGTAAATATGATTTAGTGTTTAAGTGGTAATATAAATGTAATTGAAGTTGCTGTCGGTTGACTGCATTGATAAGGTTATTTGGTAATGATGGTGGGGCTCTTTAAAAAGTGATACAGTATTCATAGAACCAAGACTTGAACATCTGACCTTAAATTACAAAGACTTTTCAATGGGGCCTCTTGCACATTATGTTTTAGTTTTAGTAATAAAGAAAATGTGTGTATGAGTGTAGAGATCTGGCTCTTCAGCTCTTTGTGAACGTCTTGTTCTGGAGAAATGGTAATATGTGTTTGTCTCTGGTGTTTAGTCCTCAGGAAGTCCAAACCCAGAGAGGGAGACCTCATCAGCACCAAGCCTTCCATCTGAGCTACTGGAGTCTTCCAAGTGTTTGGTAAGTGTCAAACAAGTAGTGCTTTTAGTTTGTCCCATATGACAGCCTCCTGATAGGTTACTTTAACCTGGCCTTCATGGCTGGTATGTTATATATAGATGGAAATGCATATCTTCCCCCAAATTCTATATACTTTGCCTCTTTGACCTGAAAAACTCACACATTACATGACAGTGATTTAGCAGACGCTTTTATCCAAAGCGACTTCCAATTCAGATTCTATCACACCGTAGGCACAGCTACGGGAGACATTTCAGGGTGAAGTGTCTTGCTCAAGGACACATCGACATGCGACTGGTGGAGCAGGAGCCAGGGTTCAAACTGCCGATCCTCTGATTGAAATAATACATTTATATAAGAAACAAATTGAATTGGAAATTAAACATCAAACCCCATTCTTTAACGAACACATTTAAAGGTTTAATTAGCTCTCCATGACAGCTAGCTCTATCATGCACACTCTCCTCTTCTCTCTCACACACACACACACACACACACACACACACTATCTCTATCTCTCGGTGTGTCTCTTTCTTTTTCTCTTTCTCTCCTTGATGCAAGCAGACCAGTTCATAGCAGTGAAACAATTAGAAAGGGCGAAGGGAGAGACAGAGAACTGCAATTTTTAATGTTGACACACTAAACACTTTTTCTATTTTTCTCTTTCTGAAACTCATTTTCTTGAGAAATGCTAATACATGTGTCCTCTGTATCTGCCTCTCTCCCTGCTGTTTTAGCCCTCAGGAAGTCCAAACAAAGATGGGGAGATCTCATCACTATCAGAACTTTCATCTGAGCCACTTGCAGCTTCCACGAGCTTGGTAAGTGTCAAACAAACCCTTTGAACTGGTCCTGTCCCTAATGACAGGCCTCCTAATAGTTTACTTCACCCTGTTATTGTTACTTGCCAGTTACAATGCAAGTATCCACCCAGGTAATCAGAAACGATTACTTGCTGGCTGTATTGTAGAGTTGGAAGCTTCAAATCTTCAATCATAAAAGATGATAGGCAAATTCTAAATCAACATTTGAATTCTCCCCTGCTTTTTTTTTTTTTGCATGTCTATTCATTCATTGTGTTTAAGCCCGACGGACCCGAATTCGGGTCCGTTGTAGCATTTATCGTCGAAAAAAGTCCATTTATGCATGTGTACAATTTATGAATATGAATATGAATATCCCCCCAAAAAATAAAAGATCTGGGTAAAACGTACAATCTAACACATTTTTACAAACTCCAAACTCCATTCTACACAACTATTTTTCGCAAATAAAAGATTTATCACAAAATCACGTATTTCTAGCCATAACTCGCTCTTCTCCGAGTTAGCATCACAAAGCTAACGGTTAGCATAGGCAACCGAGATAGCAAAAAGCACGAACATTCGACACAGATTCCAGAACTACCATTAGATCGTCTCTCCGGTAAACCCTCACAAAGCTGTGAGCAAACAAACACCAGAAACACAATGCGTAATATCCTTCAAAATCATCCAAAGCTTTTTCCCTTTTCGTTGTTCTGCTGTAAATCTCCCTTAATTCCGTCAACAATATTTCTACCTATTTCCGGTGCGTCGCTGAAATGTCCCCGTGTAGAAACAAGGGTCTGTCTAGCAATGCGCCGTGGGGGGAAGGGATCGATTTCTGGCGATCTTTTGCGCAGGTTTCAGGTGACGCGCCACGGTGTGTTTGTTAAATAGCCAGGACTCAGACGCTTCTAAGGAGGGTCCATTGACTGAAATCGACCAACCATAGGCTGAGCTAGGAGACCTGGACTGGAAGCCAGATGAGAAAATCCCATGGATGACAGACATAAACAGGCTCAGAGAGGATCCAGGCTCTCTAAATGATGCCAAACTGCTGCATATGATAGATTGAACACTATTAGTCATAAAGAAAGTGAAATATATAATTATATACTATATAAAATTACAATGGAACAGCTGGAACAAAATTACATTTTGGTTGCCCTTGGCTGAAATCTCTGCACTCAAACCTCTCTAGCGCTTGAATGCTTCACTTTATCAAAGAAAACATTGTGCAGAGAGACTCTCAACCTATTGGTCTATGATCTGGGAGAGGTTTGAGCTTTCAACTACAACATTAAAAAAATATATCTTATCGAAATTGGATTAATTTATAATCGGAGATAAAGAATTTCAATTTGTGCTGTGTTCCATCTTAATGTACTCTTAACCAGTAACATATATACTGATATTTACAAATCTGAACAAATCTCACAAGTGTCAGCTTTCTAAAATATAAAAACTATTAAAATACACCTTATATTTAGACGAAAATCACTCTCTTTACTATGGGTATGCAAAAATCGAGGAGAGGCCTACAAATAGGCATAGGGCTTAATAGGTTTTAAAGACGATAATTCTTGACAGTTGCAGATGAATATTAGGTAACGCCAATATTAGTAAGCTATTATACTATTTGTGGGCGGGTGGTAAGGCTGCACTGAATGTCCGTTTTTTTACATTCTAAGCTTTTATTGGGGTTTTTGAATGAAGCTTTGAATGTAGGTTGTCATATTTTAAGATGTTATCACCCTAGAATCATGGAAATGGGTTAGGGTTAGTAAATATGATTTAGTGTTTAAGTGGTAATATAAATGTAATTGAAGTTGCTGTCGGTTGACTGCATTGATAAGGTTATTTGGTAATGATGGTGGGGCTCTTTAAAAAGTGATACAGTATTCATAGAACCAAGACTTGAACATCTGACCTTAAATTACAAAGACTTTTCAATGGGGCCTCTTGCACATTATGTTTTAGTTTTAGTAATAAAGAAAATGTGTGTATGAGTGTAGAGATCTGGCTCTTCAGCTCTTTGTGAACGTCTTGTTCTGGAGAAATGGTAATATGTGTTTGTCTCTGGTGTTTAGTCCTCAGGAAGTCCAAACCCAGAGAGGGAGACCTCATCAGCACCAAGCCTTCCATCTGAGCTACTGGAGTCTTCCAAGTGTTTGGTAAGTGTCAAACAAGTAGTGCTTTTAGTTTGTCCCATATGACAGCCTCCTGATAGGTTACTTTAACCTGGCCTTCATGGCTGGTATGTTATATATAGATGGAAATGCATATCTTCCCCCAAATTCTATATACTTTGCCTCTTTGACCTGAAAAACTCACACATTACATGACAGTGATTTAGCAGACGCTTTTATCCAAAGCGACTTCCAATTCAGATTCTATCACACCGTAGGCACAGCTACGGGAGACATTTCAGGGTGAAGTGTCTTGCTCAAGGACACATCAACATGCGACTGGTGGAGCAGGAGCCAGGGTTCAAACTGCCGATCCTCTGATTGAAATAATACATTTATATAAGAAACAAATTGAATTGGAAATTAAACATCAAACCCCATTCTTTAACGAACACATTTAAAGGTTTAATTAGCTCTCCATGACAGCTAGCTCTATCATGCACACTCTCCTCTTCTCTCTCACACACACACACACACACACACACACACACACTATCTCTATCTCTCGGTGTGTCTCTTTCTTTTTCTCTTTCTCTCCTTGATGCAAGCAGACCAGTTCATAGCAGTGAAACAATTAGAAAGGGCGAAGGGAGAGACAGAGAACTGCAATTTTTAATGTTGACACACTAAACACTTTTTCTATTTTTCTCTTTCTGAAACTCATTTTCTTGAGAAATGCTAATACATGTGTCCTCTGTATCTGCCTCTCTCCCTGCTGTTTTAGCCCTCAGGAAGTCCAAACAAAGATGGGGAGATCTCATCACTATCAGAACTTTCATCTGAGCCACTTGCAGCTTCCACGAGCTTGGTAAGTGTCAAACAAACCCTTTGAACTGGTCCTGTCCCTAATGACAGGCCTCCTAATAGTTTACTTCACCCTGTTATTGTTACTTGCCAGTTACAATGCAAGTATCCACCCAGGTAATCAGAAACGATTACTTGCTGGCTGTATTGTAGAGTTGGAAGCTTCAAATCTTCAATCATAAAAGATGATAGGCAAATTGTAAATCAACATTTGAATTCTCCCCTGCTTTTTTTTTTTTTGCATGTCTATTCATTCATTGTGTTTAAGCCCGACGGACCCGAATTCGGGTCCGTTGTAGCATTTATCGTCGAAAAAAGTCCATTTATGCATGTGTACAATTTATGAATATGAATATGAATATCCCCCCAAAAAATAAAAGATCTGGGTAAAACGTACAATCTAACACATTTTTACAAACTCCAAACTCCATTCTACACAACTATTTTTCGCAAATAAAAGATTTATCACAAAATCACGTATTTCTAGCCATAACTCGCTCTTCTCCGAGTTAGCATCACAAAGCTAACGGTTAGCATAGGCAACCGAGATAGCAAAAAGCACGAACATTCGACACAGATTCCAGAACTACCATTAGATTGTCTCTCCGGTAAACCCTCACAAAGCTGTGAGCAAACAAACACCAGAAACACAATGCGTAATATCCTTCAAAATCATCCAAAGCTTTTTCCCTTTTCGTTGTTCTGCTGTAAATCTCCCTTAATTCCGTCAACAATATTTCTACCTATTTCCGGTGCGTCGCTGAAATGTCCCCGTGTAGAAACAAGGGTCTGTCTAGCAATGCGCCGTGGGGGGAAGGGATCGATTTCTGGCGATCTTTTGCGCAGGTTTCAGGTGACGCGCCACGGTGTGTTTGTTAAATAGCCAGGACTCAGACGCTTCTAAGGAGGGTCCATTGACTGAAATCGACAAACCATAGGCTGAGCTAGGAGACCTGGACTGGAAGCCAGATGAGAAAATCCCATGGATGACAGACATAAACAGGCTCAGAGAGGATCCAGGCTCTCTAAATGATGCCAAACTGCTGCATATGATAGATTGAACACTATTAGTCATAAAGAAAGTGAAATATATAATTATATACTATATAAAATTACAATGGAACAGCTGGAACAAAATTACATTTTGGTTGCCCTTGGCTGAAATCTCTGCACTCAAACCTCTCTAGCGCTTGAATGCTTCACTTTATCAAAGAAAACATTGTGCAGAGAGACTCTCAACCTATTGGGCTATGATCTGGGAGAGGTTTGAGCTTTCAACTACAACATTAAAAAAATATATCTTGTCAAAATTGGATTAATTTATAATCGGAGATAAAGAATTTCAATTTGTGTTGTGTTCCATCTTAATGTACTCTTAACCAGTAACATATATACTGATATTTACAAATCTGAACAAATCTCACAAGTGTTAGCTTTCTAAAATATAAAAACTATGAAAATACACCTTATATTTAGACGAAAATCACTCTCTTTACTATGGGTATGCAAAAATCGAGGAGAGGCCTACAAATAGGCATAGGGCTTAATAGGTTTTAAAGACGATAATTCTTGACAGTTGCAGATGAATATTAGGTAACGCCAATATTAGTAAGCTATTATACTATTTGTGGGTGGGTGGTCCGTTTTTTTACATTCTAAGCTTTTATTGGGGTTTTTGAATGAAGCTTTGAATGTAGGTTGTCATATTTTAAGATGTTATCACCCTAGAATCATGGAAATGGGTTAGGGTTAGTAAATATGATTTAGTGTTTAAGTGGTAATATAAATGTAATTGAAGTTGCTGTCGGTTGACTGCATTGATAAGGTTATTTGGTAATGATGGTGGGGCTCTTTAAAAAGTGATACAGTATTCATAGAACCAAGACTTGAACATCTGACCTTAAATTACAAAGACTTTTCAATGGGGCCTCTTGCACATTATGTTTTAGTTTTAGTAATAAAGAAAATGTGTGTATGAGTGTAGAGATCTGGCTCTTCAGCTCTTTGTGAACGTCTTGTTCTGGAGAAATGGTAATATGTGTTTGTCTCTGGTGTTTAGTCCTCAGGAAGTCCAAACCCAGAGAGGGAGACCTCATCAGCACCAAGCCTTCCATCTGAGCTACTGGAGTCTTCCAAGTGTTTGGTAAGTGTCAAACAAGTAGTGCTTTTAGTTTGTCCCATATGACAGCCTCCTGATAGGTTACTTTAACCTGGCCTTCATGGCTGGTATGTTATATATAGATGGAAATGCATATCTTCCCCCAAATTCTATATACTTTGCCTCTTTGACCTGAAAAACTCACACATTACATGACAGTGATTTAGCAGACGCTTTTATCCAAAGCGACTTCCAATTCAGATTCTATCACACCGTAGGCACAGCTACGGGAGACATTTCAGGGTGAAGTGTCTTGCTCAAGGACACATCAACATGCGACTGGTGGAGCAGGAGCCAGGGTTCAAACTGCCGATCCTCTGATTGAAATAATACATTTATATAAGAAACAAATTGAATTGGAAATTAAACATCAAACCCCATTCTTTAACAAACACATTTAAAAGTTTAATTAGCTCTCCATGACAGCTAGCTCTATCATGCACACTCTCCTCTTCTCTCTCACACACACACACACACACACAAACTATCTCTATCTCTCGGTGTGTCTCTTTCTTTTTCTCTTTCTCTCCTTGATGCAAGCAGACCAGTTCATAGCAGTGAAACAATTAGAAAGGGCGAAGGGAGAGACAGAGAACTGCAATTTTTAATGTTGACACACTAAACACTTTTTCTATTTTTCTCTTTCTGAAACTCATTTTCTTGAGAAATGCTAATACATGTGTCCTCTGTATCTGCCTCTCTCCCTGCTGTTTTAGCCCTCAGGAAGTCCAAACAAAGATGGGGAGATCTCATCACTATCAGAACTTTCATCTGAGCCACTTGCAGCTTCCACGAGCTTGGTAAGTGTCAAAACAAACCCTTTGAACTGGTCCTGTCCCTAATGACAGGCCTCCTAATAGTTTACTTCACCCTGTTATTGTTACTTGCCAGTTACAATGCAAGTATCCACCCAGGTAATCAGAAATGATTACTTGCTGGCTGTACTGTAGAGTTGGAAGCTTCAAATCTTCAATCATAAAAGATGATAGGCAAATTCTAAATCAACATTTGAATTCTCCACTGCTTTTTTTTTTTTTGCATGTCTATTCATTCATTGTGTTAAAGCCCGACGGAACCGAATTCGGGTCCGCTGTAGCATTTACCGTTGAAAAAAGTCCATTTATGCATGTGTACAATTTATGAATATGAATATGAATATCCCCCAAAAAAATAAAAGATCTGGGTAAAACGTACAATCTAACACATTTTTACAAACTCCATTCTACACAACTATTATACGCAAATAAAAGATTTATCACAAAATCACGTATTTCTAGCCATAACTCGCTCTTTTTCGAGTTAGCATAACAAAGCTAACGGTTAGCATAGGCAACCGAGATAGCAAAAAGCACGAACATTCGACACAGATTCCAGAACTACCATTAGATCGTCTCTCCGGTAAACCCTCACAAAGCTGTGAGCAAACAAACACCAGAAACACAATGCGTAATATCCTTCAAAATCATCCAAAGCTTTTTCCCTTTTCGTTGTTCTGCTGTAAATCTCCCTTAATTCCGTCAACAATATTTCTACCTATTTCCGGTGCGTCGCTGAAATGTCCCCGTGTAGAAACAAGGGTCTGTCTAGCAAGGCGCCGTGGGGGGAAGGGATCGATTTCTGGCGATCTTTTGCGCAGGTTTCAGGTGACGCGCCACGGTGTGTTTGTTAAATAGCCAGGACTCAGACGCTTCTAAGGAGGGTCCATTGACTGAAATCGACCAACCATAGGCTGAGCTAGGAGACCTGGACTGGAAGCCAGATGAGAAAATCCCATGGATGACAGACATAAACAGGCTCAGAGAGGATCCAGGCTCTCTAAATGATGCCAAACTGCTGCATATGATAGATTGAACACTATTAGTCATAAAGAAAGTGAAATATATAATTATATACTATATAAAATTACAATGGAACAGCTGGAACAAAATTACATTTTGGTTGCCCTTGGCTGAAATCTCTGCACTCAAACCTCTCTAGCGCTTGAATGCTTCACTTTATCAAAGAAAACATTGTGCAGAGAGACTCTCAACCTATTGGGCTATGATCTGGGAGAGGTTTGAGCTTTCAACTACAACATTAAAAAAATATATCTTGTCAAAATTGGATTAATTTATAATCGGAGATAAAGAATTTCAATTTGTGCTGTGTTCCATCTTAATGTACTCTTAACCAGTAACATATATACTGATATTTACAAATCTGAACAAATCTCACAAGTGTTAGCTTTCTAAAATATAAAAACTATGAAAATACACCTTATATTTAGACGAAAATCACTCTCTTTACTATGGGTATGCAAAAATCGAGGAGAGGCCTACAAATAGGCATAGGGCTTAATAGGTTTTAAAGACGATAATTCTTGACAGTTGCAGATGAATATTAGGTAACGCCAATATTAGTAAGCTATTATACTATTTGTGGGTGGGTGGTCCGTTTTTTTACATTCTAAGCTTTTATTGGGGTTTTTGAATGAAGCTTTGAATGTAGGTTGTCATATTTTAAGATGTTATCACCCTAGAATCATGGAAATGGGTTAGGGTTAGTAAATATGATTTAGTGTTTAAGTGGTAATATAAATGTAATTGAAGTTGCTGTCGGTTGACTGCATTGATAAGGTTATTTGGTAATGATGGTGGGGCTCTTTAAAAAGTGATACAGTATTCATAGAACCAAGACTTGAACATCTGACCTTAAATTACAAAGACTTTTCAATGGGGCCTCTTGCACATTATGTTTTAGTTTTAGTAATAAAGAAAATGTGTGTATGAGTGTAGAGATCTGGCTCTTCAGCTCTTTGTGAACGTCTTGTTCTGGAGAAATGGTAATATCTGTTTGTCTCTGGTGTTTAGTCCTCAGGAAGTCCAAACCCAGAGAGGGAGACCTCATCAGCACCAAGCCTTCCATCTGAGCTACTGGAGTCTTCCAAGTGTTTGGTAAGTGTCAAACAAGTAGTGCTTTTAGTTTGTCCCATATGACAGCCTCCTGATAGGTTATTTTAACCTGGCCTTCATGGCTGGTATGTTATATATAGATGGAAATGCATATCTTCCCCCAAATTCTATATACTTTGCCTCTTTGACCTGAAAAACTCACACATTACATGACAGTGATTTAGCAGACGCTTTTATCCAAAGCGACTTCCAATTCAGATTCTATCACACCGTAGGCACAGCTACGGGAGACATTTCAGGGTGAAGTGTCTTGCTCAAGGACACATCGACATGCGACTGGTGGAGCAGGAGCCAGGGTTCAAACTGCCGATCCTCTGATTGAAATAATACATTTATATAAGAAACAAATTGAATTGGAAATTAAACATCAAACCCCATTCTTTAACGAACACATTTAAAGGTTTAATTAGCTCTCCATGACAGCTAGCTCTATCATGCACACTCTCCTCTTCTCTCTCACACACACACACACACACACACACACACACTATCTCTATCTCTCGGTGTGTCTCTTTCTTTTTCTCTTTCTCTCCTTGATGCAAGCAGACCAGTTCATAGCAGTGAAACAATTAGAAAGGGCGAAGGGAGAGACAGAGAACTGCAATTTTTAATGTTGACACACTAAACACTTTTTCTATTTTTCTCTTTCTGAAACTCATTTTTTTGAGAAATGCTAATACATGTGTCCTCTGTATCTGCCTCTCTCCCTGCTGTTTTAGCCCTCAGGAAGTCCAAACAAAGATGGGGAGATCTCATCACTATCAGAACTTTCATCTGAGCCACTTGCAGCTTCCACGAGCTTGGTAAGTGTCAAACAAACCCTTTGAACTGGTCCTGTCCCTAATGACAGGCCTCCTAGTTTACTTCACCCTGTTATTGTTACTTGCCAGTTGCAATGCAAGTATCCACCCAGGTAATCAGAAACGATTACTTGCTGGCTGTACTGTAGAGTTGGAAGCTTCAAATCTTCAATCATAAAAGATGATAGGCAAATTGTAAATCAACATTTGAATTCTCCACTGCTTTTTTTTTTTTGCATGTCTATTCATTCATTGTGTTTAAGCCCGACGGACCCGAATTCGGGTCCGCTGTAGCATTTATCGTTGAAAAAAGTCCATTTATGCATGTGTACAATTTATGAATATGAATCTGGGTAAAACGTACAATCTAACACATTTTTACAAACTCCAAACTCCATTCTACACAACTATTATACGCAAATAAAAGATTTGCGTATAATCAAAAGCGAAAGCCTTAACTCCAAAAAATATGGATTGATGCACAATAGTTTGTTCAATAAAACATGTTCTTTTTTCAATCAATTTTGAGTTTTGGACTGGACAATTACAGAGATGAGGACTGCGTCACTCGCTGTGTGTGTGTGAGTGAGAAAGAAGGTGAAAGGTGTACTATTGCATTCAATGTTTCTGTAAGTTATTAATATTAGTAACTTGAGTGTCAACGTTATGAATGATGCTTAAAAGCTTCAAACTATTCAGTATAGCAAAAGAAAGTTAAAGGAACATTGCATGCAATAGTCCACCTTTTACCTTCCCTTCCCCTCTCTCTGTCACTCTCTCTCTCATTGACAGCAAGCACCACGGCACTCTGCACCTATTGTTATGTCATTTTGTGAACAAAAGTTATTTTCATTCAAGGAAGTTCATTTAATAAAAAGGACTACCTCATTTCATTTGATGAATCACTTCATTCAATGACAATTTTGTTTGAGAAATACATTTTTTGGGTGATGACGACATAAGCAGATGACAGACATTCTGAGCTTCATCCGTAAACCTCAAACAAATGTCAAAAAATGACATTGGGTAGAGCCCCAGCTATATGTGCAGCTACAATGAGATTGCACTATATTTGAGTTGTGGGTGTTTTGAGACAAAATAATTCATTAGTGGTTGTGTGCAAGCTATATGCATTCACCAAACCTAACATTTGGCTACAATGTCTACACCTGGGCAGCGCCTCACATTTTACTTTGCCATTGTTACTAATGGGAAAATCTACTGCATTTGGAACTTGCAGCATGTATCTACTCTTGATATCTGCTTGTTTGCAGCCCATTCACTTTTTTATAATGTACAGTTTGTATCAGAATGAGTTAGGTTGTCATATTTTCATCACATGGGAAAAAATGGCAAACATGGTCCCAACCATACATTCACCGCTGTGTTGTTATCATGTACCTTTACTTAAAACTACAAGGGTTTCATATCCTTCTTCAATGTATAACAGTAACTACTGCCAGTGCTTTATATTGTTTTGTTTTTCCCTTATAGGAAACAAGCCTGGACTTTGAGAGCAACACAGAGATATTATCCCCTGAAAGTCCATCCTCTGGTGTTGGTGATGACCCAGATGTTCCACCTGTGGGGACCTTCAAGATGATGACAAAAGGTTGGACATTGAATTATTATTGAAATGAACATTTCATTAACATTGAAATAAGAAATTCTTCAACTCAAAATGCAGAGAAATCCACTGAAGGGAACATTAACGACACAACCAAATCTTACTTCTTAGTTTCTTCTGCCATTGTCTTCTCTTCACTTGAGCAATCTGGAAAGAATAAAGTTTGGAGAAACACGGTCAAAGCAGAAAGATTGTCTGTGATAGGAAACCGATTCAGTCATGGTGGTTATCACACCCTTACCTAACTCTGACCCGATATGCTTCATGAATCAGCAACCTCCTCTAACACCTCTAACAATGGCGCAGCCCCCCCTCCTCCTCCCCCCGTCTTGAATCAGCGCAAACGTTTGGGGTAAACATGTAATGCCTTTTTAAAGTCCAAACTTTCTAAAAGCGTGACAAAACAGGAGAACTTTGACGGTTCAAACACTTAAACCAGGCGAAGCAACTAATTCTAATGAATAATTCCACTGACACACTACTGTATCAGTTCACATAACTGACAGGGCGCAAATGATTGCGCTAATTGCAGAGAGGTGTCACACTTTTTTTCATTCAATTTCCATTAAAAGTAACGGAGGTAAACACAGAGAGAGAGGGACCTGCTTTTACCGTGTCTGAAGATGAGTGTCGACAGGCCAGAGGTGGGCCGTTCTGAGAAGCTTTACCAAACCCCATACTCTGATTGGCTGAGCAGCTCAGGGGGGCAACGTGACCCCCAAAGTGAGCCCGCTGTCATCATGGAAATTTAAAGAACAAACAATGATGAGATAACGTAAATGTTAATATTCTTATCACTTTCATTATTTCCCCCCATGTTTTAGGGATGCTAGAGGTTTTGACTTGAGTTGTTTTGACCAGAAATAGATTAGCAACCATTTTTCTCAAGCATTTCCATTTGTTGGGCATACTTGTTGATCATTATCAGAGAAAAGACAGATGTGATAGATTGTTTTCGTTCTGACGTTATTTCATGTCTCTTCATACCTTTATCCTTCCCCTCTCTTCCATGCCATCATACTTTTCCTCTCTCGCCATCCTGCACACTCCTTTTCACATTTTCATCGTTCCCTCTCCAGTCCATGTAGATGGAAAGATGGCCTTGTTGATATTGTAGTATCAAACCGAAAAAAAAATCTTTGCATTTCATTTTTTTGTACTTTCTCCGACACTCTTAGACACTCCCAGGTCAGGTGGTGGTCTCTTCAACTCAGAGTGTCAGGTTTCACAGATCATCCAGTCAGAGTTGGTCTTCAATACAACCCCACTCCTGTCCTCTTTCTTTTCTTGATAGCCTAGAGCCTAGAGTTTCGCTCACCAAACCCGTAAGGCACGTGACTATGCTGCCATGGGCAAGTGTGTGACAAATTCATACCTGCTCTCTGAAACGTTTATTGAGGATCAATCGTACATTCGTTAACTAGACATGGGCTATCTAGACATTCTAAATGTTTAGAATGCACATTTCTAGTCACTCTGAACAATCACAGCGACTCAATCAAGAGTGAAATCGACCAGCAATTTCACCTCTGTTGTGACTTCCTGGGCACCACCGCTTTTACGGGTGACAGGTTCCCTGAAAGTGACACGCTGGACGTAGAAGGGTTCTTTACGGGGCAGACACCCTCGCTCTGCTCTATAAGACAAGCTTCCACGCGAAGCACGCAGTAGGACTTTTGACAGACAGCAGTTTGATTCTGCTGTTCCTAGCTCTGGCCAGCAGAGGGCACTCTAGGACCTCTCTTAGAAAATGTCACAGGCCCTTTGAGCAAACTCAAGCTACAGCAGGGACCTCTGACCTCCCATTTGTAGCCACATATCCCCCGTCTACTGTTGAACTTGTCAAGAGTGATTAGGACGTACATTTAAAATGTTTACTTGTATGCATCTCAATCTGTATATTCTTTGTACTTTTAATAGTTTATCAGGTAACTCCTCGTCTCCACCTCAATCCCTATATTTTATGTATTTGTAATAGTTTCATCAGATGTCACTGTGTTTTTACTTCAGAAGATGTTAGACTGCTCCATTAGCCTGCTGGCCTCCAAAATCCCGCTATCACGGGGTTCCTCCACCGCCTCCTCCGTCTCCTCATCCTCCTCCACCGCCTCCTCATCGTGCTCATGTTCTGGACTCAAGTCCATCTCCGTGTGCATGGGGACGGCAGGGTTCGAGGCTCTCAACTGCGCCAGATGCATCACCGTCACCTGATATTTGGCTGCCTTTTGTTGTAGCTCCCGAGCACCACGGTCCAGCTCGAGGTGGCCTTTCATTTTTCAGATGGTGGGGCATGGCCGCACATACTTTCTGACAGAGAGGGCAAGCGTGAACCATCTTTGTGCGAGTCATATCTGGAGGGGGGAAAAGGAAGGAAAAAGAGCCATTTAGATACGGTATTTCATCATGCAATTCGGGGAGAGGCAAACTGTTTGCCTGTTATCTGCTGCTGCTGCCTGCTGAAATGGCGTGGAACCGCCCCGCCCTGAAGTAGAGGAATCGGGGGGCAGTCGCTCCAGCCTTGAAGGCATTCATTCCCCCATGCTCCTCAGTAAATTGCTCAGTATGGCCATCTGTAGGGTTTTTGCTTAGCCTCCAGAACACACCCTTGCTATCAAATCATTCATGCCCACATGACAGCCATGCCATAGGAACAAGCTAAAGCCACCAAACTTGACACACACCTGCTCTGGCTTCATACTAACACGCACACCAAGTTTCAGGAGAATTGCACCACGTGACCCAGCACTATGTGTAGCGTGCACAGAATGACGTCACACAGGCTCAATCTGGTGCTACACATTCAATGAAAGTGCTCTGTAACATACAAAAATATACATTTAGGTGTACAGTCGCTCCACAGCGCGTTCTACTTCTATCCTGTACAGAGATTCTCATCCTCGCGAGACTTCAGTGTGGCTCTCCGTCACAGACACTGCTTATGTCGCAACACTGACACCTACTGGCGATCCACTGGATCTACTGCCTAACATGTAGCTGATGATAAATAACGCTGTACCCTCAATTTTAACTACAATTAACACTTCCTCCTCATAAACACATAGGAAACATAGTAAACTCTCTTAACTTACATTACACCCAAACAATTATTGTACTTTCTGAACGACATATGACTTGTTGTGCCACATATACACCATCTGGGCCTCTTCATCATATATGATGCAGTCTATGACAGCCATGCTGATTCAGCATTCCAAGTATTGTTCTTCGAATCTTTATTCCACTATTTCTTCCGTCGCGCTTGAAACTCTTCTTCTTCTTCAGTTTTTAAGCTACAGAAACCGTTCAACGATGTAAATGTTCAGCTCTTTCAGCTCATGTGTGTTATGTCTCTTCATATTTTCAATCTTTCAACTTTTTGAATTATGAAGCTTTTTGCAACCTATTTTTTGAATGGGATGTCTGTGGAGAATATTTTTAAATCCTCTTAAACTTCTTCAACTTTCAAATCCTTCTACTTCCTCATACTTTCAGCTACAGACACCATTTAAACTTTTGAATGTTGAGAAAACCCTGATCAATCATTGTATGTTATAATCATTTTGATATCTTTTACACTTTTTGAACTGTAGCAATTTTGCTTTTATGTGTTTTTCAGTCCTTTTCTGCTTTTATAATGGGTGTGTATTGCGCAGCTTAGAGTGCGTGATGTCACCGCTAGAGTGAAGAGGAGCTTGAGATTCCTGTGAAAAAAATATTTGTCTTTTGCCACTAACTCCTCAATTTTCACTCTTCATGCATAATTTTTGGATGGAAACGTAGCTAATCTTGTCCTTGTCGTAGACAAATGACTGTGGAATCCCACATATTTACACATTTGGAACAAAAGCCTTTAATTGAGAGGAAAACCAACTTTCTCCTCCATAGACCCCAATGTTAAAACGTACTTCAAAAAAGTCTTGCACAGACAACCGTACCCCATTTCTAAATCGCCATTGAAGCCACTTTTTTTTACACTACAGATCCAATTTTCGCATGATCTGTTCTTCAAGTCATCCTTGCGCTCCACTATTAATATTGGAAGAATAGGGGCTATGGTTATGGGGGTTTGTGGTTTTGTTTGACAGGTGTTTTCCAGTCTTTTTCTCATGAAAAGGCTGCCAGGCTGACAGGTGTTCGTGCTTGAACTAATTACTGATGTTTATAAACACACAGACTCATAGACTCTCCAACCGCTGCGTCGTCACCATGGGAACCAGTAACACACACACACACACACACACACACACTCTCTCTCTCTCTTTCTCTCTCTCTCTCTCTCTGTCTGTCTGTCTGTCTATCTGTCTGTCTCTCTCTCCCACACACTCAGTCCATCTGTCTGTCTGTCTGCCTGTCTCTCTCTCTCCCTTTCTGTGAATGAATCCTGTCATTTAATAACCTCTGTTTGTGTGTTTCATACATTCCGATTCTGTGTCCTCTCCTCCTCTCTCCCCCACCCAGCCCAACTCTTTCAAAATAAAAGCCCCATGGATTAACTGTATTTAAACATTAAGCTCAAAATGAGGCTTTTTTGTTGAAATAATTAATGCTGTTATTAATACTGTGACAACTACTACTACTGCTGCTAATATTTCTAGTATTACTACTACTGCTAATACTACTACTACTACAACTCCAACTTTTGCTGTTGCTACTACTACTACTATTACTGCTACTATCAATATTATTACTACCACTACTGCTATTCCTACCACTACAATTACTTATACTACAACTGCTACTACTACTACTGCTATTCATGCTACTACCAGTACTAATACTACTACAGCTATTAGTAGGACGGCTATAGTACTACTACTACTGCTATTACTGCTACTTCAAATACTGCCATTACAACTACTACTACTACGACTAGTACTACTGTTATATTAAATACTACGACCACTACTACAGCTATTACTACGACAACTGATACTACTACTTCTACTACTTCTTCTAATTACTAATACTTCTACTACTAATAATACTTCTACTACTACTACTCCTACTACAAATATCACTACTGCTACTACTAGTACTTATTCTAATGCTACTAGTACTTCTACTAATGATAATACTTCTACTACAACTACAACTTCTACTACTACTACTACAAATATCACTACTGCTGACATTGTTTAAGCCACAGAAACCGTTAGAATATCAAAATGTTCAGCTCTTTCAGGAGAGGGTGATATGACTTCATATTTGTAATCTTTAAACTATTTATAATATTAAGCTTTTTGCAATTTGTTTTGAATGGGATATCTATGGAGAAAATCTTCAAATCCTGTTAAACTTCTTCAACGTTCAAAGCCTTCTTCTTTCTCATACTTTCTGCTACAGACACCATAGTTAGACGTTTCAATAGAAGGGTTTTCAGCAGTGCAGTTTAAATGCTTTCGGGCTTCAACATTTTTCAGACAGGTAGTCTCTCATTTCTGTATTTTCAGCAATGTTTTTGCAATTCATTTCAGCTTTCAGCATTCCAACGCATTTTTAGCAGGAAATGCATTTTCTAGTTTGTATTTATTCTTTAGTCAAAGCGGAGGAGAAGCAGCCGTTTGAGAAGCTGTACCGACTGGGCTCGGTGCTCGGCAGGGGGGGGGTTCGGCACCGTCTACTCGGCCGCGCGCCTCTCCGACGGGCTGCCGGTAAGAAGAGCGCAAAGAGCCGCTTTTTTTTTGGTCCCACAGCACATGGCCGCTGCTGGGCGAGCACGCGTCAAGCTACACACACCGCAGGCGGCTGGGCTTCCGGTTTCTGCCTTCAAAAATAAAAGCAGCACTAAAGCGTTACAAAATATTAGCAAAAGTTATTTGAATTGTAAATTGACTAAAACAAAAACATTTTCCGATTATCCTAGCTGTTGTAGATAACAGATATATTTCACATATATTAGTTTTTTTTTCCCATATTCTACTTTCTTATTTACCTACATTTCTATTTTGTGATGTTTTTCTTACTTCATTTAATTTTCTCTTCATATATTTATTGTTCAGAACCAAAACACCGAGGTAAATTCCCATGTGTGAAAACCAACTGCGCATTATGGTTTGACTTTGTGCTTTTATTTGGAAGGCGGTGACTATTCCACCTTACTTCCGGTTTCCCCTCATGTCAGCTGTGTAACTTGACTCATCCCGGGTGTGCCTGGCATGTGGTCTTTGTTTTCACAAAGAAACGTGGTCTGTGACGCTTACACTTCCTCTTATAGTGAAAATCAATCGTGTTACTTCGCTTTATTCTCTTTGAGGAAACGGTAATAGTTACATGATTGATCATATTTTTATGAAATTATCCAAAAACTGGTGGGGGAATGCTTTTTAATTCACTATTGAAGAAAAACAAAGAGCTTTGTGTGACTGTTAACAGTCAGAGATTGATATTATGGCAGTTTATGATGTGTTTTTACAGATAACCATCATCTACCCTCTTATATAGTATGTTATAACTGTACGGTGTGTTGATGGCGTTTGTTTACATGCAGGTTGCTGTGAAGCACGTGTGCAGAGACAGAGTGACGGGGTGGGGCTCTCTGGTGAGATCATACATGCAGATATAACTGTTGTATAACAACTTCCTGTCAGTTTAACCACCACTTCAGCTACTATGTTAGTTCATTCATCCTTTTATGAAAAATGCCCGTGTACAAGATGACAACAATGAACAATTAAAACACATTATTTACCAGCACAAAAGACTAATTAGTCCCACATTTAGTAATTGCATGCATTTTAATTCATGCACAGCGAGCTGATGATCCGTTTCTTCCTCAGTGTGGCGCTGTGGTTCCTCTGGAGGTGGTGATGTTGAAGAAAGTGGGCGGGGCGTTCGGCGGCGTGGTGCGTCTGCTGGACTGGTGGGAGCAGGCGGACGGCTGGCTGATGGTGATGGAGCGTCCCGAGCTGAGCCAGGACATCAAGGACGAGAACCTGCTGGTGGACCTGAGGACCGGGCAGCTCAAACTGATCGACTTCGGCTCGGGGGCCCTCCTCAAAGACGAGGCTTTCACCGAGTTCAATGGTGAGTCCGATCAGCTGAGAGAATCTGAAGAGCTGTGGGGATTGTTTCTGAAAATCTAGACGTTTTAAAATATTGGGAAGGTGTTTTGGGTCAGTGACTACCGTCCCATCATGCACCGGTTCTGTAATGTCGTCAGCGTCTCCGGGAGTATTTTCCCGCACGATGGTGATCCGTCACTTCCTGCTCCACTCTGACACACACTGTACCTGTAGTGATGTAACTCTCCTCCCTCCAGGCACGCTGGTGTATGGTCCTCCGGAGTGGATCCGGTTCCGTCTGTACCACGGTCGCTCGGCCACAGTGTGGTCTCTCGGCGTGCTGCTGTACGACATGGTGTGCGGGGACATCCCCTTCCAACAGGACAAGGAGATCCTGAGAGGACGGATCTACTTCAGACGCGACGTCTCCTCAGGTGAGCCGGAGCGTGACGAGATCACGCGACCAGGTTTTTACATCGAAGTCGGAACAAAACCAGAGATGAGTGTTCTTCATCTCCTCCTTGTTTGTTTTTACTTCAGAGTGCCAGCAGCTGATTGGCTGGTGCCTGAGCCAGCAGCCGTCAGACCGGCCAACCCTGGAGCAGATCCTCCTCCACACGTGGGTGACTGGCAGCGACGGGCAGCGCACGGACGCCGCCGACGCCGCCAACGCTGCCAACCCCATCACACCTGACTCCTCCCCCAGCCAGCAGAGCCTCTGATTGGTCAGCGTTTGGCTGCTGGGAAGAGTTTATTTTTTTTGTGTGCTCCACAGTGACCCCCTGCTGTTCACGGGGGACGGAGCAGTTCCTCGTAGAGGCTCGACACTTGTCGAGGGTTCGTGTTCAGAGTGCCTTGAGTTTGAAAAGCTGCAGATCAGGAGTCGGAAAAGATATGTTTTTTTGAATATGTCTGCTCCCCTCTTCAGGTAAAGCTTTATTTTTCTACAGTGTCGGTTCATGGAGACGGTTGGTTGATTGTTTCTGTTGTTAAATGTTTTGTGTTGATAAACTACAACGTCTTCTCTCTGCCCTCGGTCTCTGGGTGTTAAATGCACGGTCAATGCAAATATATATATTTTTTTTATATATATATTTTGTACATTCTGTTATATTTCTTTAGTAAAGAGACATTCCTCATCATTTGTTTATTTATTTAAGTTGTCGAACTTTTCTAAAATGTTTTTACTTTTTGTAAAAAAAAAATCTTTTTTTCCTGAAAACCAGAATCAGGATTCCTCACATTCTGATTCTGTTAGTTCATGTTAGTTCAAACAATTTTTTCATAAAACTTGTTTGTATATAAACTGATTTTCTGTGTGATTTTGTGTGTCTTTTACCTAAAAAAAAATACATAAATAATGAAGTCTCTAATAGAGGAGCAAAATACATGAATTTGAACTTTTGTTTAAGACCGCCCTGAACAAACACTTAATGTTGTGACTATTTAATTGATAATGAAATGAACAATATAGGAAGACACAACTCTTTATTTCTCATTTCAAGGGTTAAAGAAGTCTCATAGTCTTCCATTAAGGCAACGAATGTTGAAATCGCTGAATAACTGAATATAACAATATAATTTATTGATGATTTAATTGCTGAATTGAAGGTAATCCATTTAATAATCATTGAAGCTCCACGAAATGGGCAAACAAACCCCTCAGTGAACACGTGGACAGCATTGGTGTTAATCAGTGATGGTAAAGAAGTAAACTCTTATATTTTAAGCAGCACGTTCTGTGATTATTTTGTGCACATGTGTTGTAGTAATAGCTGGTTGTTGTAGTCACTGCTTGAATTCAAACCGTCACTGTTCACTCTGAATGTGGATCGGTACTTTGACTGGAGGACACACATGACACCCAGAAACATCCCGAAGAACAGAGAAAACAGACCCCACCACACACTTCTAGTGGGCCATAAGAGATCATTGAGAGAGGGATTCTTTTTGTATTTTATCTTTATAAAATTCTGACAAATTAAACTTTTTAATACAAAATATAGTTTCTATGCGGACGACACCGTTGTGTTTAGTTCTAATGAATTTAAACACTTTTTTAAGTTTAGAAGTGGAATCTAAAATGTTGGCATTGACCAATGAATATTTCACAATTATGAAATCACTATTATGGATGATTACAAACAGTACTACGCCTCACACGGGACACCATTATGTTGAAGTTTGAGCTGGTCTGGTTGTTAGGAAATGACAAATATAATAAATGTTATCAATAGAACTCAATGTTTAAAAACATTAGATTTCAATAATAATGGGGAACCACAATGATGTTGGTTCAGTAGTTCAAAAAGGAATGAAAATGTCTACTAAAAGTAATTATTTATTATCAAAATGATACAATGTAATTAACAGGAAATCACATTTTTTACCAAAGGAAACTTTCAGCCATTTAAGGTAGACTCATAACATTGCTAATACTAAACTATCAATTTGTAACTTTGATTAATATTCAAATGAACAAGAACCAAATACCACCATATCAACAGCTGATAAATTGAAGTATTTTAGAGTTCCTGACTAGTAGTAGTAGTAGTAGTAGTCGTAGTTAGTAGCTGTAGCTGCTGATGTTAACACATCTATCGGAAATCATGAGAAAACACCGACAGCATTAATCTGATATACATCTCAGCCTGTCCTGGTTGTCATGGAAACATTCCTATGTCTGCAGTCAGTCAGCAGCTTCTTGTGAAATCAGATATAATCAGTTTCACACAACCGCAGTTCGGAAAGATGTGAATATGATCTGTAAAACTAAAGACGAGTCTCAGTAAAGCTCCACCTCATCCTGTACGCAGACATAAACTGAGGACAGCACATGAGACAATCAGAGAGACAGACGGGCAGAGAGACGGTCCACCTGGACGTCATGGATCACCTGTTGATGATGCTGCTGTTGTTGTTGTGGATCTCAGGTAGGACTCTGAATTAGAGATGATGTGTTTTATTACAATATTTCTGTTGTATCTTTAAATCAGAGAACACACACACACACACACACACACACACACACACACACACACACACACACGGGTCAACCACAAATAACTCTTTTCAAATTGGATGTAATGCATATTTGTGAACAATGTGTTTAAACTCACAAAATAAGGTCTCATTTGTTCACTTTTCAAAGTGGTTAAATATATTTTTAACAGTATTTTTTAACTTCATCTAAAAAATGTCAGGTGGCACCACCACATATTTGTAAAAATATATATATATATATATATATATCTATTTCCCTACTATTCATTATCACTAATACTTTGACAAGTATCCCTCAGAGTGTCTACAATGCCAAACACATACTTATTTTGTAAATGTCTTATTTTGATATTTTCATAAAGTAACACACAAAAGTGATTTAAAAGTATCCAAATGCATTCATCAAACGTATTAACATTACATATAACATTAAATTAAAACGCTCAGCAACTGGAATGCAACACTACTACAGACTAAATACAAATGGATTGTGAACAAATACAGGTTTGAATTTGATTTAAAAAAATACTTGAATGATTTTGAAACTTGTGACAAAATATTTCAAAACGTGTTGAACCATGTAAGGTCAACATTTCAGGTATAAACACACGGAAGAAACAATAAAACTGAAAAACTATTTCATTGAAATTTCACAAAACAGTTCAAGATTATTACAATCAAATAGAAAACTTCTTACTGAAAAATATAAATCGATGTGTTATTAATTATTGACTGCATGAACTGTACCGGCCTCCATGTTTAAATAAAAACACCACGAAAGTTTCCTCTTGGTTTAGAAAACGTGATGATGTTTCCTGAACTTTGTCAAATCGAACACATTCAAGTTAAAAATCCCCCAAAAATGAATCTAATCATAAGTCATTGATTATAATTGTAGTAAATCAATATTCCTGTAATGAATGTATATTCAGTAATGGTCTCTGTGTGCAGTGTTTTATAGTGTTGGTGGTAGAGTCCTCCATAGATTCACACTCATGACTAATAGACAGGAAACGATGCAGCATGTGATCAGTGATATCAGCCTCACTGTTTCCTGTTCACTCTCCTACAGACGGATCAGAGCAGCGTCACGTTACTGCTAATGCTGACTCAACAGTTCCTGCTGATGCTGCTTCATATTAAAACACCTCAACAAGACAATCACAATGGGAGCTTTTATTGTGAAGAACTCACAGGAAACACAATGTATTCATCACTGAAATCATGACTCACTGCCTATATATATATATATATATATATATATATATATACCTTATATAGATACATACATAGAATTATGGATATATTTATATATATACATACATTTATTTGTGTGTATATATATATACACACACACGTACATATACATACATATATTTAAAAATGATGGCAATAAAGTGACACTTAATATATTTGAATAGATTTTAAGTTTGATAAAAAAAAATTGAATAAATTAAAAAAAGAGTATATATAATAATAAGTATATCCAAATCAATTTCTAAAGCAAAACTGATTTATATTTACTAAGTATCGGAGAAAAAGTAATTTTGATTTACTCAATATCTGGGTGAACTTGATTTGGTTTTACTAATCCTCTGAAGGAAATTTAATTATATTTACTGATTATTTGAGATAAATTGATAAAAGCTTACTAAATATCTGGATAAACGACCAGTCACGCTGCCAATATTCTCAACGACACAGTTAAAGACTGTCAGAGGTGAATTTAATGATGAAATATTATACAAAACTTATAAAAAACTTACATTTCTGGTCTGTTTCTCTGCTGCGTTGGTGCTCAGCCTTCTGGTATCTCCGGACCGGGTAGCCTACCTTTGGACTACTGGAACAAAAAAATAAAATCACTCTTCTTCCACCTTAGCTAGACTAAAGTTAGCATATAGCAGACACCTGTAACGCCTGGAAGGGTGGAGCCAATCGAGGGCAGAGTAGGGGGCGGGTCTTTCCACAAGGCATTATGTCCCCTCCATTTACTGCCTGATAATAATCAATATAATATGCTGTTATCATAAGTAGTAGTGAGCTAATGACTGCTTCTGTCTGAAAGCTTCTCACACTGAAGTACACTCAAACAACACAAAGCTTGTTGTGATTGTATGTAATGGTGTGTGTGTGTTGGAGAAGTTTGGATGTGAGCTGCTATCTTCTTAACTTTGGACATTTGTCTTTTGTTAGCCCCTTCCCTCAGGATGCTCTGCCTTCTGAGGGAAGGGGCTGAATAAGAATTACAAATTAAATTAAAGCTGCAAGCAGCATTGATCGGGCCCTCGCAACGTCACACACGTCGAGGGTACTGGCAGGACTCTGGTTGATGCGGCAATAAATTTCTGTGACCATCATACACTGCATGCACAAGTTAGATGATATTTCCTGCGTCGACCAGCAGCATAGCAAGACCATGTTGCCAGGTCTTAAGCCTCAAATGTTTTGAGTGTACCTCCGATACAATCATAAATGTAAGCCTGTTAAGATCATTAAGAAAATGAACGTGTGAATGTGCTTCAGTATTTGTAACATAACAGACTGTCAGGTTACTGGGATGGAGTTCAACTCCCTGCAGTGTCCTACTGATTGTATTTGGACTTACATGAAAGTTAACAGAACAGCAGTGTCATTTGTTTTTACTTTAACACTTTAATTTAACACTGTTTTCATTTTAAGCTCTTCTGTAACTTTAGATTGTAGTGTGAAGCATTCATTGTAACATTTAACCTGATTCTCATGTAGAAGCTCTAGACAGATCATTTATACTAATGCCCACTGACATGGTTTGAAAAACACTGTTGATTAACTTTTGTTCTCCAAGCATCTTAGTTTGCACATATTTAGATCAGAGAAGTCTTTTTCTCATGGTGTGTCCACAAACCCTTTTTTTAAGATCAGTGTTCGGGCCGCTGTTATTATAGAATCCTGCTTACGTCCGTGGTTGCCAGTAGGTGGCGCTATGACTATGAGTTAATATTGGCATGCAGATGCCCTAAAATCATGACAGTAATCAAGCATGTCAACTTTGGGACAGTTTTGACAAAGTACAGTTGAGTTACAACAGCTTGATGGATGATGGCGAACCATGTAAAATGGCTGCTACACCAAGTCCATGTTGTTTGATGAAACCTCAAGCTTTTAGTAACTTTTAATCGCTATGGTCTTTAGATTGTTCTGACCAAATTCTAAGTTGATCGGATTAATTCACTAGGAGGAGTTCGTAGTACAGCACATGGAAATGGAAAAAAACAGGAGAAATTCATACAAAATTCAAAATGGCTGACTTCCGGTTGGGTTTAGAACATGAACCCCTAAGACTTTTTGTTAAGTCTACATGTGATACATCTGCTTACCAAATTTTATACAGCTAGGTGAAACGTACTGCGAGGGCTGCATCGTCAAAAAATTGTAGGGGGCGCTATCGAGCCAACTTGCCGCTCTGAAGCATTAAAATGACATCAGATAACTACATTCAGGATTTTAAATGTGTTTGACAAGTTTGGTTACGTTTTGAGCATTTTTAGCCCCTCAAAAACACTTTTGTTTTTCGTGGCGAAGAATGCGTCGCCACGGCAACGGCCTTTCACGAAACAACAACCTTTGAGTAACTTTTCATCACAAAGATCTTTAGATTGTACTGACCAAATTTGAAGTCGATCTGATTAATTCCCTAGGAGGAGTTCGTTAAAGTAGAGCCCCTGGAAATGTCTAAAATGACACTAGAAATTCATACAAATTTCAAAATGGCTGACTTCCGGTTGGGTTTAGGGCATGGCCCCAAGAGACTTTTATTTAAGTCCACATGTGATACATGTGCCTACCAAATTTTGTTCATCTATGTGAAACGTACTGCGAGGGCTGCTTCGTCGAAATTTTGTAGGGGGCGCTATTGAGCCGATTTAACACTCTGATTGAATAAAATCATATTATAGAACTACATTTTGGCCTTGTGATCTGTGTGTCAAGTTTGCTTGTGTTTCGAGCTTTTTTAACCTCTCCAAATGACCATCGTTTTTCACGGCGAAGACTGCGTTACCACGGCAACGGCGTTCGACGAAACATCAAAAGCTTAGAGAACTGGCATTATGAACTTCTTACATTTGTGTGGAACAAATTTGATGTTGATCTGATTTTCCAACTTAGAGAAACAAGCCAAAGTATAAAGACTTTAACTTACTGTTGCCAGTAGGTGGCGCTATGACTATGATTCAAAATTGGCTTGCAGATGTCTTCAGGCCTGGAGTTTAATCAAACATGTGAAATCTGGTAAAGATCTGATGATGCGGAGTCGAGTTACATCAGTTTATTCGTTCATGGCGAAGGATCGAAATTCGCAGAGCCGCCACGTCGCCACGCTTTGACAACTTCCTACAATTTTCACAATGAAGCATTATCAAGGTCTTAAGGCTTTTGTGACAAAATTTGAGAGGGATCCGATTAATCTGTGAGCAGTAGGGTGTCAAAGTACACAACCTATGACTTCCTGTTGCCACTAGGTGGCGCTATTACTATGATTCTAAATTGTCATATACATGTGTTCAGGGTCAAGATGTTATGACATCTGAGAAATTTGGAGCAGATTAGGCAATGTACAGCCAAGTTACAACAACTTCCTGTTTCATGGCAAATGGTGTTTTTTTGCCGCCACGCCACGGACACATAGTTCGATAACTTTTTGATCTTTGAGTATCGTTTCACTGCCAAGGTCTCAAGAGCATACTGACCAAATCTGAAGGCAATCGGGTTTAATCTCTTGGAGGAGTTTGTTAAAGTACGGTGCCTTGAAACGGTCCAAAAACGTCATAAAATTCAAAATGGCCGACTTCCTGTTTGGTTTAGGATATACCTCCTTTTGACTTTTTTGTACGTCCCATCACGTTCCACACACCTACCAAATTTCATACAGCTAGGTGAAACCCAAAGTTGGGGCTACTCTGTAGGGGGCGCTATCGAGCCAAAATGTCATGCCGCAGCTGGACACCCCAATAATACTGGAATTTTCACCACGATTGAATTTTGTGCCAAATTTCAAAAGATTCCCAGTATCCCAAGCACCTCCTTTTTGCGATGAAACTGGTACGATAATAATAATAATAATAATAAAAAACATTAGAATAACAATAGGTCCTCCGCTCCGACTACGTCGGTGCTCGGGCCCTAATTAAAGCTGCGAGCAGCGATGAACGGGCCCTCGCCTCCTCCCGCACGTCGGCGGTGCCGGCGGGACTCCGGCTTGCGCGGCCACCTGATGCTGGAAAATGCAAATAGTCCACCGCTTCCTGTGTCCACTGTGTGGCGCTACAGAACACGCTCAAACATGTATTATGTTGCTCTATAACAACTGTAAACCACATCGTGTAAAAGTCATGTCAATCGGATGCTGTTTGTCAGAAAGCGCAGATTTCCTTTCGCCAGCAGGTGGCGCTGTGAGTATTAGGGGATATGAGCTTGTAGACATCCTCAGGCAGTTCAGCTATTGGAAGAGAAATAGAGTTGCATGATGTTTGGACAATGATCAAAAAGATGAGTGGGAAAAGAAAATCAGTTAAAATCCCAGTTTTGATAGATGGAGACTATCGGGCAATTACAAACGAGGAGAAAGCTGAGTTATTGGGGAAGAAGTTTGCAAATGTTCATAGCGGACGCCATTTACATGAGATGCACAGACAGAGAAAAGAAGAAATTTTAGCAGCAAATACAGAAGTTAAAAAGAAAAAGGTCAATGAAGGAACACCTCTAGATATGGAGTTTACAATACAGGAGCTGAAAACAGCGTTGGAGGGAAGTGGGTATACTGCTCCAGGTCAAGACCAACTATGCTACGCTATGTTTAGACAATTACCAGAAGAAGCCTTGGAAATAATTCTAAAATTATTTAATAAGATTTGGAGGGAAGGTGTAATGCCAAGCAGCTGGAAGAGTGCTTTGATTCTACCTTTTGGTAAACCTGGTAAAGACCTAGCAAATGCTGGCAATTACAGACCAATAGCACTGACATCTCACTTGTGCAAGTGGATGGAAAAGATAGTTACGCGCAGATTAACTTATTTTATAGAACAAAGGGGCTTGCTAAATAAATCTCAGAATGGTTTTCGTAAAGGTAGATCGACACTTGACGCTTTAATAAAAGTCAGTAACGAGGCAGAGAAAGCAATAAGTATGAAGGAGATTATGGCTATAGTTTATTTTGATATAGAGAAAGCATATGACTCCATGTGGAGAGGGTCTACTGATTAAAATGTATAGAATAGGTATTGGTGGAAGGATGTATAACTGGATATTGGATTTCTTGTCAAGTCGATCATTCAAGGTAAAAGTTGGAGATGCTGTTTCAGATGAATTCAATATTGAAAATGGGATCCCTCAAGGTAGTGTTATTAGCCCTATATTATTTAATATTATGATAAATGACATCTTTATGGATATTGACAGAAATATTGGCTCCTTACTCTATGCTGATGATGGAGCGATATGGAAAAGGGGAAAACATATTAGACAAGTGATCAGTAGCATCCAAAAGGCTATATTTAATGTTGAAAAATGGTCATATGACTGGGGGTTTAAGATGCCTGTTGCTAAGTCCTGCTACATGATAATTACCAGAAAGAGAAATATAAACAATACTCATCTTAAATTATATGGACAAAGTATGGAGAGGGTGGCAGAGTTTAAATATTTAGGTTTATGGTTTGATGAAAAATGTTTGTGGAGAACTCATATTAAGCATATCGAAACTAAATGTAAAAAGGTGCTTAATGTTATGAGAGCAGTTTCTGGTCATGAATGGGGAGCAGACAAACGGTCACTAATGGATATCTATAGGGCCATTATACAATCAAGTATAGATTATGGATGTATGGTGTATGGAGCAGCTGCTAAGAGCACATTAGAAAAGTTAGATATAATTCAGTTCAGAGCTCTGAGACTTAGCTTGGGTGCAATTAAATCTACCCCAAACAACGCTCTTCTAGTGGAAGCTGACGAACTGCCATTGAGCTTAAGACGTTCAAAACTAGCTCTGGCATATTGGGTGAAGCTAAAGGGATCAGGAGAGGAACTTCCCACAACTAATGTGCTGTGTGAATGCTGGGAATACACCCGAATTAAAGGCAAAGGGTTTGGTTGGACAGTCAGTGCAATAGCCAAAGAATATGGTTTAAATGGGTTACAGTATGGTCCCAATGCAATGTGGGGAAATGTTCCTCCTTGGATATTACCAGTTCACAATGTAGATTTATCACTCATAGAACAGAGGAACAAATGGATGGAAAGAAACTCCTATGACATTGGACATCAGACTCAAGTATACATCAACAATAATTATTATAACTATCTGCAGATTTATACAGATGGATCTAAAGACAACGGGAATGGACACGTAGGATCAGGGGTTTTCATTCCAGAATTCAGTGTGACCTTATGTAAACGAATTAATGACAGACGGTCTGTGTTCACAGCTGAAATGACTGCAATCATCTTGGGACTGCAATGGGTAGAAGAGGTCAGGCCTGAGAGAGCGCTCATCTGTTCAGATTCTGCTGCAGCTTTAAACAGCCTAAAGTCAAAACAAGCAATAAGAGAGGATTTAGTGATGGAAATATCTCTGATCATGTTGAGACTTCAAAGACTGGGAATAATTGTTAAATTTTGTTGGGTTCCTGCTCATGTAGGAGTGGAGGGCAATGAGAGAGCAGATATGATTGCAAAGAGAGCACTAAAACTAAAAGAAGAGCAAATATTGAATATTCCTTTTGGGAAGGGGGAAGCCAAAGCATTAATAAGAGAGGCAGTACGGGATTTATGGCAGAAGAAGTGGGACAACGACAACAAAGGAAGACATTATTATAACGTTCAAAAATCCATAAATGTGAAGACATACAAAGGGAAGTATAGAAGAGAGGAGGTAATAATATCGAGGTTAAGATTCGGACATACAGGACTTAACTCAACGCTGTATTTAATGGCAAAAAGGGATTCAGATAAGTGTACTGTTTGTAATGTCACTGAAGACGTGGAGCATGTTATCCTAAAATGTCGAAGATACAATTCAGAAAGGAACATCTTGAAGCAAAAAAATTCGTCAATTGGGACGGAGGTGGAGTTTGGAGGGAGTTCTTGTAGTGGACGAAGAATGGCGTGAGTGTTGCAGGGCACTATTGAGATTTCTTAAAGAAACGGGATTAGACCGTTAGCAGGTGTTGATTAGGTAAATATTATTAGTAGTATTATGTATTTATTTATGCGTTTGAATTTATTTATTTATTTTTTAAGAACAGTAATGAAACTTTTACTCTGAAACTGCACACTCCGGTACAGTAGGTGGCGGTATGCACCTATTCAAGTTGGTTGCGACCCGCCAATCAAATTTAAAGAAGAAGAAGAAGAAGAAGACGGCAGCGGCTCGTGCAGCGGCGTCTGAAACCGGAGCGAGTGTTTACCGAGTTTACCGTGAGTACCGGGATGCAGAAAGGCCTGAAGAAGTACTTCGTCAGCATGGACGAGTACCTGTGCAGTCTAGGCCTCTACCGGAAGATGGTGGCGCGAGACGCGTCCAGTCTGTTCAGAGCCGTGTCCGAACAGGTGAGTCCGTTTAGAGGGGGGGGGGGGGGGGGGGGGTCAGAGCGGCGCTAGCGCGCGCGCGTGCGTGCGTGTGTATACAGTTGTGGTCAAAAGTTTACATACACTTGTAAAGAACATAATGTCATGGCTCTCTTGAGTTTCCCCGTTATTTCTACAACTCTGATTTTTCTCTCATAGAGTGATTGGAACAGATACTTCTTTGTCACAAAAAACATTCATGAAGTTTGGTTCTTTCATGACTTTATTATGGGTTAACAGAAAAAGTGATCAAATCTGCTGGGTCAAAAATATACATACAGCAGTGCTAATATTTGGTTACATGTCCCTTGGCCATTTTCACTTCAATTAGGCGCTTTTGGTAGCCATCCACAAGCTTCTGGCAAGCTTCTCGTTGAATCTTTGACCACTCCTCTTGACAGAATTGGTGCAGTTCAGTTAAATTTGATGGCTTTCTAACATGGACTTGTTTCTTCAGCATTGTCCACATGTTCTCAATGGGATTTTAGGAAGGCCATTCTAAAACCCTAATTCTAGCCTGATTTAGCCATTCCATTACCACTTTTGATGTGCGTTTGGAGTCATTGTCCTGTTGGAACACCCAACTGCGCCCAAGACCCAACCTTCGGGCTGATGATTTTAGGTTATCTTGAACAATTTGAAGGTAATCCTCCTTCTTCATTATCCCATTTCCTCTCTGTAAAGCACCAGTTCCATTGGCAGCAAAACAGCCCCACAGCATAATACTACCACCACCGTGCTTGACGGTAGGCATGGTGTTCTTGGGGTTAAAGGCCTCACCTTTTCTCCTCCAAACATATTGCTGGGCATTGTGGCCAAACAGCTCGATTTTTGTTTCGTCTGACCACAGAACTTTCCTCCAGAAGGTCTTATCTTTGTCCATGTGATCAGCAGCAAACTTCAGTCGAGCCTTAAGGTGCCGCTTTTGGAGCGAGGGCTTCCTTCTTGCACGGCAGCCTCTCAGTCCATGGAGATGCAAAACACGCTTGACTGTGGACACTGACACCTGTGTTCCAGCAGCTTCTAATTCTTGGCAGATCTGCTTTTTGGTGGTTCTCGGTTGACTCTTCACCCTCCTGACCAATTTTCTCTCAGCAGCAGGTGATGGCTTGCGTTTTCTTCCTGATCATGGCAGTGACAAAACAGTGCCATGCACTTTATACTTACAAACAATTGTTTGCACTGTTGCTCTTGGGACCTGCAGCTGCTTTGAAATGGCTCCAAGTGACTTTCCTGACTTGTTCAAGTCAATGATTCGCTTTTTCAGATCCATGCTGAGCTCCTTTGACTTTCCCATTGTAGCGTTTGTGGGCGTTTGTATCCAATGAGCCCTATTTAAATGGCCTCAGAGAAGTCACCAGCTGTAGTCACTCATAATCACTCACAAGAAGTTAAGAGGCCATGCTATGAAGCTCATTTCATTGACACAACTTTCTAAGTCACCAAAATTGCTAATTCATGTTGCTGTATGTATATTTTTGACCCAGCAGATTTGATCACTTTTTCTGTTAACCCATAATAAAGTCATGAAAGAACCAAACTTCATGAATGTTTTTTGTGACAAAGAAGTATCTGTTCCAATCACTCTATCAGAGAAAAATCAGAGTTGTAGAAATAACTGGAAACTCAAGAGAGCCATGACATTATGTTCTTTACAAGTGTATGTAAACTTTTGACCACAACTGTATATATGTATATATGTATATATATATATATATATATATATATATATATATATATATATATACACACACACCGTATTTTCCGCACTATAAGGCGCACTTAAAAGCCTTTAATTTTCTCAAAAAACGACAGTGCGCCTTGTAATCCGGAGCGCCTTATATATGGATCAATTGGTTAATTGGTTGATCCATACTGGTTGTACACGGCGCTCTGTCAAAATGTTTCAGTACGACTGGTAAACTACAAAGCCGCACCGCTTGCAGCATTACGGCTACCGTAGTCAGGGGCGTCGCCGAAGTAATAGCGGTAAACACCGGTACTGTGCTTACCGCTTGACTGAGTTTGACTGAATGATTTATCTGACTGTTTTGTTGACATTCCCTTTAGCACAGCTCCATCTAGTGGATGCATAATGCAACCCCAGTCAAACGTTTGACTGTAGTAGCTTCTATTCTATGCGCCTTATAATCCGGTGCGCCCTATATATAAAAACAGTTCTAAAATAGGCCATTCATTGAAGGTGCGCCTTATAATCCGGTGCGCCTTATAGTGCGGAAAATACGGTGTGTATATATATATATGTATATGTATATATGTGTATATGTGTGTGTGTATATATGTATGTATGTATGTATGTATGTATATATATATATATGTGTGTGTGTGTATATGTATGTATGTATGTATGTATGTATGTATGTATGTATATGTGTGTGTGTGTGTGTGTGTGTGTGTGTGTGTGTGTGTGTGTGTGTGTATATATATATGTGTGTGTGTGTGTGTGTGTGTGTGTGTGTGTTTGTGTGCTACACACCTGTACTACTCAGCACATCTGGTGTCAACTACCTGTGTGTGTGTGTGTGTGTGTGTGTGTGTAGTTGTATTACTCTCAGAACTACCATCAGAGGATCCGTCAGGACTGCGCCGACTTCATGAGAGCCAACAGATGCAACTTTGAACCGGTATGTTACATCATTAACTAGCTAGTTAACAGACACTTACTAGTTAATTAACATACACTAACCTGCTGGTAAACAGACACTAACCGGCTAGTTGACAGACACTGACCGGCTAGTGAACAGGCACTGACCGACTGGTGGACAGGCACTGACCGGCTAGTTGACAGGCTAGTGGACAGATACTGACCGGCTAGTGGACAGGCACTGACCGGCTAGTTGACAGGCACTGACCGGCTAGTTGACAGGCTAGTGGACAGATACTGACCGGCTAGTGGACAGGCACTGACCGGCTAGTGGACAGGCACTGACCGGCTAGTTGACAGGCTAGTGGACAGATACTGACCGGCTAGTGGACAGGCACTGACCGGCTAGTTGACAGGCACTGACCGGCTAGTGGACAGGCACTGACCGGCTAGTTGACAGATGTTGACAGGCACTGACCGGCTAGTGGACAGGCATTGACCGGCTAGTGGACAGGCACTGACCGGCTAGTGGACAGGCACTGACCGGCTAGTGGACAGATGTTGACAGGCACTGACCGGCTAGTTGACAGGCACTGACCGGCTAGTTGACAGACACTGACTGGCTAGTGGACAGGCACTGACCGGCTAGTGGACAGATACTGACCGGCTAGTGGACAGGCACTGACCGGCTAGTTGACAGACACTGACCGGTCAGTGGACAGGCATTGACCGGCTAGTGGACAGGCACTGACCGGCTAGTGGACAGATATTGACCGGCTAGTGGACAGGCACTGACCGGCTAATTGACAGACACTGAACGGCTAGTTGACAGACACTGACCGGCTAGTTGACAGGCACTGACCGGCTAGTGGACAGGCACTGACCGGCTAGTTGACAGGCACTGACCGGCTAGTGGACAGATATTGACCGGCTCGTGGACAGGCAAGGCAAGTTTAGTTGTATAGCACATTTCAACAACAAGGTAATTCAAAGTGCTTCACATAAAACCATTAAAAGCATCAAAACACAAGACAAAAGAAAAGATTTAAAAACAATTAAGAACATTCCTAGAAACATTAAAAACAGTCATTAAAACACTAAGACGCAGTTTAAGAAATAAAATACAGTATTAAAATGCAGGAGGTTGATTAATATCCTTGAATCTGGTTCAGTTATTAAAGGCAGCAGCAAACAGAAAAGTCTTCAGTCTGGATCTAAAGGAGCTGAGGGTCTCAGCAGACCTGCAGCTTTCTGGGACTTTGTTCCAGATATGTGGAGTAGAAGAACTGAACGCTGCTTCTCCATGTTTAGTTCTGACTCTGGGAACAGAAAGTAGACCGGTCCCAGACCACCCGAGGGGTCGGGATGGTTCATAAGATAGCAGCAGATCCCTAAACCATTCAGTGCTTTATAAACCAACAGCAGGATTTTAAAGTCAGTTCTTTGTTGGACAGGAAGCCAGTGAAGACCTCAGAACTGGAGTGATGTGATCCACTTTCTTGGTCTTAGTGAGGACTCTGAATCAGCTGCAGCATTCTGATTGACTTTTTACAGAGACCTGTAAACACACCGTTACAGTAGTCCAGTCTACTGAAGATAAATGATGGACACGTTGAGACATAAGTCCTCTAGTCCTTGATATGTTCTTCAGGTGATAGGACGCTGGTTTTGTGATTGTCTTGATGTGGCAGTTCAGGTTGAGGTCTGAATCCATAACTACACCTAGACTTCTGGCTTGGTTTGTGGTTTTTAATGTCAGTGATTGAAGCTTTCAATCGTTCGTCCTCGATACCAAAACCAATTACTTCTGTTTTATCTTTGTTTAATTGAAGAAAATTCTGGCTCATCCAGTTGTTGATTTGTTCAATGCATTTAGCAGCCCCTGTATGGGATTATAGTCGGCTGGTGATATAGTTATGTAGATTTGTGTGTCGTCTGCATAATTATGATAACACACAGACACTGACCGGCTAGTTGACGGGCACTAACCAGTTAGTTAACCTACACTAACCCACTAGTTAACCAGGTTGTTTACTCTTTCAGTTTGTTGAAGGTTCTTTTGAGAAATATCTGGAGCGTCTGGAGGACCCTAAGGTGAGTGTGTGTGTGTGTGTGTGTGTGTGTGTGTGTGTGTGTGTGTGTGTGTGTGTGTGTGTGTGTGTGTGTGTGTGAGACAGACAGGCGGGGTGTGTATGTGTAACAAGCGGTGTGTGTGTGTGTGTGTGTGTGTGTGTGTGTGTGTGTGTGTGTGTGTGTGTGTGTGTGTGTGTGTATAACAGGCGGGGTGTGTATGTGTAACAAGCGGTGTGTGTGTGTAACAGGCGGGGTGTGTATGTGTAACAAGCGGTGTGTGTAACAGGTGGGGTGTGTTTTCAGGAGACAGTGGGTCAGGTGGAGATCAAGGCTCTGTCTCAGTTCTACAGGTGAGAAACACTCAGGTACACATGATCATGTCTTTCATTGACTACAGACAGTGACTACAGACTTTTGTACTGCAGACTGCAGACATGTGCAGTCTGTAGTACAAATGTGTTTTGTGTGCAGCCGTTGTTTCCTGATCTACCGTTACCCGGGGAAACCAGCCACGGTGATCTCAGAGGACGACTTTGTTGACAAGGTGAAGAAGTTTGTGTCGTTTATTGTATAAAAATCATCTCTCAGTATTTTCTACAATTGTTACTTTGTTGCCTAGGTGACGCTGTGTTGCTCCATCAACGGTCACTATGACATCGTTTACCCGAGGACTTACCCCGTCTCTGCTGCCCTCTGTCAGTGTGAGTACTGGTCACTGATTGGTGGCTCGGAGTGAGTGACAGCTTTAAAGGGACAGTACAACATTTGTGTGTGTGTGTGTGTGTGTGTGTAGCTCTTTTCTATGAGCTGCTCTACACTCAGGTGTTTGGGTTTGAGGAGGCGGAGCTCTGTCAGGCTATGGAGGCCTTCAGGGTCGGAGGTCGTCGCTATAGAAACAGCCCATCAGTGTGTAGTGACGTCGACTTTGGGTATGACACACCTGAGGACCGATGTCACAGGTACGCACACAAACATACACATAGATGATGTCATGAAACAACATTCACCCAAACTTTAGTCCTGCAGCAAAAACATTTAACAAAAAAGCAGTTTGAGTCAAAATTGTATAAATGTGTTGTAGATCATTATAACTGACAATATAATAAGATACTCTTCATCATCACTTCCTCTTTGTTCTCTGTGTTTACTGAGTCACTCTTCATTGTCACTTCCTGTTTGTTCTGTGTTTACCGAGTCACTCTTCATCGTCACTTCCTGTTTGTTCTCTGTGTTTTGATGGCTGCTCACCTGTACTGTGACATCATGTTGTACTCAGGTGTGTGTTTGTTTTGCTCCACAGGGAGGAGGCGGAGTCGGCTGGAGCTGCAGACGATAAACTGCGCACCGTGACAGCCGAGACAAAGGTGAGGGGCCGACTCGTCATGATGTCATGTGACCATATCAGGGTGTTTTGTGGTGGTTAATGAAGAGTACTCAAGTTCTTTTCTATTTTGTTTTCCACTGCAGATAGCCGCCTCTAAATCCTGACTGAAAATCAAATTGTCTAATAAACTATAGTTGTAGTGTAAAAGATTGTTACATGTTCTATTTCAAAGCCAGAATAACGTGTCGCTTTAAAACAGCGAGAGGGTTCATGTTCACTCTTACAAGAAGCCAGTCAAATCTAATAATGAGATAAAGTACTAAAGCTATCATTATCAACGTCCACGTGAATATTAAGATCACCTACAATAAGTACTTTATCTGTTTTAAGGACTAAACTTGATAAGAACTCTGGACCTGAGACGCGGTACAAGATAAATATATAGAAGTGTTTTATTATACAATCCTAAAAGCTGCATTCATCCTGACCCGTTGTTTTTAATTGGTCAGCCTCCTGCTGAAGCCCCGCCCCCTTCCAGACTGTCTCTTCCTTATAAGGTCATGAAGTCTCTGGATGGAGAAGCATACAGAAACCTGGAGTTTGACGTGTGGCAGGACACCTGTAAAGGTACGAGTCCTGGAGAGGAACCTTTTTAAAACCTCAAAACATTCATATTGTATATATAATTTAGTTTTAAATATGAGCTCATATGTACTCACAATGATGGTTTCTAACATATGAATCAATAATCAATGTTTATCTGACAGAGATGCAGAAGACGGACTACGTGGTGTTTGCAGGGAGGCAGTACTTCCTGGGAGACAAGTGTCAGGTAACATTAATACTGGAACCACTATATCCAAATACTGCTTCAGGATCAGTACTGCTGGTAGTACAGCAGTAGAGTAGTTCTCTAAAGGATTCAATGTATCTCGTATCTTTTGTACTTGTAATTCTTTAAAGGATTCGATGTGTCTCGTGTCTTTTGTACATGTAGTTCTCTAAAGGATTCATGTGTCTTTTGTGCTTGTAGTCTTTCTACTTGTGTTTCACCTGCTTTTGAAACCTCCCTCAAGGAGTTGCATCGACCAATTGGCTTGATCGAGGTCAACATGATGGTTGTCATGTGGACGTCTCTGGGACGTTGTCCTCCTGTAAGACAGCCTCAGGTGTCTCCATAGTTCCATCTGTGTCTGTCTCAGGTGCGTCTGGAGCCAAAGGGGAAGTACTACAATGCCTTCATCCAGGAAGTAGAAACACACCCATCAGCTGTCACTGTCTTCATCGAGGAGCTGGGAGAAAAGTAACACACAACCTGACTGAAACTGACTTGAGCTGAGAACCACAAAGACGTCTTTCATGTCCACATGTCCTTCTCTGTCTCAGACAACTGGTTCCTCTAACGGATCTGAAACCAGTCAATCCAGTTCCAGCCTGGAACGTTGCTGCTCCCACCAGAAAGGGAGACCTGGGTTCGTTCACTATGAGGTCCACTTTGTCCCCTCTCCAGATGTTTGGTCTAATACCTCATGTCTCTACTGACTCCATGTTTCTACTGTCTCTATTGTCTTCATGTCTCTACTGACTCCATGTCGTCTTGTCTCCATGTCACCTCGTCGCCTTGTCTCCGTGTTGCCATGTCGCCTTGTCGCCATGTCTCGCAATGTGTTGCCATGTCTCGTTATGTATCGCCATGTCTCGTTATGTGTCGCCATGTCTCGTTATGTGTCGCCATGTCTCGCTATGCGTCGCCATGTCTCACAATGTGTCTTGCCATGTGTCACCATGTGTCGCCATGGCTCGTTATGTCTCCTTGTCCTCATGTCTCACTGTCGCCTTGACTATATGTCTCGGTATATCGTTATGTCTTGTTGTGTCTCGTTATGTATTGCCATGTCTCGTTATGTCGTTATGTCTCGTTATGTGTCGCCATGTCTCGTTATGTCTCCATGTCTTCTTGTCTCACTGTCTCCATGTTTCTTCTGCCAGACACGGACCCTCGTGGTCAGCGACATCATCACCGTCATCGCTACTTCAGGAAGTCTCGTGGCAGCAACGGGTTGAAGGGGGCGGAGCTTCTAATGCCGCCGCCGTCCTACGGAGGCCCGGCTCCCTCCGCCCTGCCCCCCCGCTTCCAGCCAGCGGGCCACCCCCGCCCGCCCCCACCCCTGTCACCGGGAGCCATGACCTACGACCCCTACGCCCCCCCACACCACCACCACCACCATCCCTCAGCCAGACCTCCTCGCTACGGAGCCTCCAGGTGGGACTCAAGCAGACCAACACCTGAGTGTCACCTGTAGGTCACAAACATGTCTGAGGAACTCCGCTCTCTCTCTGTGTGTGTGTGTGTGTGTGTGTGTGTGCGTGCGTGCGTGCGTGCGTGTGTGTGTCATGGATTCCGGTCAGAAGCTCCACCCGTTTCCTGAACCGTCACTTGATTGGTCCTCAGTTGACCTATTACCACCCTGGCAGGAGATATTACCATGACTACGAGAGCTATGCCTTCAGGTCACGGTAAACATCACATGACACATGGTGACCATGACTTTGTGGTAGTCTAACAGGACTACCACAAAGACAAACTTTTGTTGTTAACGTCGTTTGTTGTTGTTCAGTCGCAGTCGCCGTCAGCTGGCGGCAGCCATGAATAAAGACGGTCAGTTTGGTTTCCCCCCGGAGGTCGAGGAGGAGGAGCCGTCCGACCTGGACGCGACCATCACCTTCTACCAGCTGGACGACGCCGACGGTGTCTTCCCTCCACTGGCCGTGAGGAAAATACCTTGTCGTCGTATCTTCATGTCTCCTTGTCGTCGTGTCTTCATGTTTCCATGTCTCCTTGTCGTCTCATCCTCATGTCTCCTCGTTGTCATGTCTCCTTGGCGTCATGTGACTGTGTAATATAATGTGGCTCCTCCCCTTCTCAGGGCCCCACTGTGGCCCCTCCTCCATCCATGGGAGCTCCGCCCCCTCCCACTGGCTCCTCCTACAGAGTTCAGAGAGGCTCGGGGCCCCTCCCCCCCGCTCCTCCTCCAGGGAGCACCCCCGTCTGTTCATCAGAGGAGGACCAGGAGGACACCAGTACTTTGGAGGACCAGGGTAAGTCCTCTTTTATTGTGGAGGAGTCAGCAGGAAGTTGTTCCATGTAATCTGATTACTGTGTGTGTTTCTGTCAGTCGAGTACACTGACGATTACATCTACATCACTCAGGGTGAGTAAAGTTTACCTGGAAGTCTTCACTAAGGGACAAGGTCACAAGAAAAAGATGTGATGCAGTCTGAATGTGACCTGTTTTCAGATCAGAACTACCAGACCTCAGGTGTTTACTCTGCTGCTGAGCCCTCCACCAACCAGGTAACACACCTGACCTCAGACCTGCTGGATGTTTTCATACTGGGTTTGTGTTGTGGCATCTCAAATCTACAAATGAGACAAAACATGTTTTTCTCTTATTTTGAAAGGACGACCAGGAAAGAGGAACTGCTGACTCTCCACCGAGACCAGAGATGAACTACAGCTACACACAGCAGGTACACACCATGTTTACACATGTTGCCCTCGCCTACGTCTCACTTATGTCCCCTCGCCTACGTCCCCTCGCCAACGTCCCCTCGCCAACGTCCCTTTGCCTACGTCCCCTCGCCAACGTCCCCTCGCCTACGTCCCCTCGCCAACATCCCTTTGCCAACATCCCTTTACCTACGTCTAGGGATGCACCGATCCACGTTTTTCACTTCCGATACCGATACAGATATCTGAGGTTTAGTATCGGCCGATACCGATCTAATAGAGAAAAACAGTGCTGAATTGATTTAAAAAACGCAGCCGACGCTACGCGCCCCCAGATTGTCCATCGCTTTTCTCATGTTGCTGGCGTTGTCCCTCAGAATCACGTGGATTTTGCTCAACTGAATTTGCCACTTGTCAAACATTTCCTTCAGGCTAGCTGCTATCGCTTCGCTGGTGTGCGACCCACGAAAGTTTGTTGCATTTAATATTGCACTGTGTGGCACAAAAGTTTCATCCAGCCAGTGTGCTGTTAAACTTAAAAGTGACACAGGGGAAACGTCGGAGCTCCAGATGTCTGTCGTGAAACTTATCGATTTGACATCTTTTATCTCCTTCAATATGTGTTTGCACACTTTACCGTGCAGTTCAGGTAGCGCCGTCTCCGACAAATATTTTCGGCTTACCATGTCGTAGCGTGGTTCCAGGTGGTTAACTAGCAGCCGGAATCCCTTATCCCCGACAACTGAGAACGGCTGCCCGGTTCCAGATGGCTGATCCTTTAGCTCGCTCCATTTTGAAAACAATCTATGCGGCCAGTTCGCTAGCGCATGACGTTACGCAGAGCACAACGCATATAATTGGACTGAATAGATTTGCCTTTATGGATCGGTCACATTGTCACCGATACCCGATCTAGAATTTTTTCCTATATCGGGACCGATACAGATATTGATATCGGATCGGTGCATCTCTACCTACGTCCCCTTGCCTACGTCCCCTCGCCAACGTCCCCTCACCAACGTCCCTTTGCCTATGTCCCTTTGCCTACGTCCCCTCGCCAACGTCCCCTCGCCTCGACTGCGTCCCGTGATCCTCTTCCTCACCCCCCTCTCACCATCGTTGTCAACATTGTCACTCGGCCGACGCATCTGATCTTCTCTTCACTTAAAACACGACGATAGCCGACTGAACTTCCTGAAATGGTTTGATTCTGAACTAATCCCTGTGTGTGTGTGTGTGTGTGTGTGTGTGTGTGTGTGTGTGTGTGTGTGTGTGTGTGTGTGTGTGTTTTTTCAGGTAGTGAAACCATTAGTCATTTGCTCTTCACCCTCCTCTTCCTCCTCCTCACCCTCTTCTCCATCATCACGTGTACCTGCAACTGCCCACCTGCCGGCAGGCACACAGACACGCTCAGGTACACACACACACACACACACACACACACACACACACACACACACACACACACACACACACAGCAATACAACAAATGTGATTGTGTTTTGTTTTTTTTCTGTTCTTAGTTGCCATGGCGATTCCAGCCTCTTCTCCTTGGTTGGTTAATGAGTTAGGTGAGCCTGTCTGCACCAAGGTAGCTCCGCCCCCTTACTCCTATGACCCTAATGGCAACGATTTACCCCGAGGTCAGAGGTCAACCAACATAAACAACACACTGTGTCACTTTTTGTTGCAGCTTGTCGTCTCACTTCCTGGCTTGTGTGTGTGTGTGTGTGTGTGTGTGTGTGTGTGTGTGTGTGTGTGTGTGTGTGTGTGTGTGTGTGTGTGTGTGTATAGACTGCAGAGTTCTCCAGTATTACTTCAACTTAGGAGTCCAGGTAAGAGAATAACTAACTCTGCGCGGCCCCCCCCCCCTTAACTATTTACTAACTAACCCCCCCCCCCCCCTCCTCCTCTACAGTGGTACCATCAGAGCTGTTGGCAGCAGCAGCAGCAGGCGTACCCCGCCACCTCGCCGGAGGCCTCCTACTCCTACCAGCACTACACCCCCTACCTGAACCAGGAGCCCCCCCTGCATGGTAAGACCTACTCACTCTCTGATTGGCTGCTGGGTGAGAGAGAGCTGTCAGTTCATTGGTGGAGGTGTGACCACCAATCAGCAGCATCCTCAGCTCTTATTGTCAAATGTCAAACTGACACTTTTTACTGTACTTAATTAATGAGTGAGTTAATGCGTTAGTTTGAGTGAGTTAATGAGTTGGTTTGAGTGAGTTAATGAGTTGGTTTGAGTGAGTTAATGCGTTAGTTTGAGTGAGTTAATGAGTTGGTTTGAGTGAGTTAATGAGTTGGTTTGAGTGAGTTAATGAGTTAGTTTGAGTTGGTTCATGAGTTGGTTCAGTGGGAGCTGCGTTCACATGCTCTGACTGTATGAAGACAGAAGAACACATGTTGCTGAAACGTGTGGAACATTGTATTCATGTTGCACAGCAGTGGAAGGTTTAAATACAGTCACACACTGAGCACAGATAGTAGAAATATAACCGTGTGAAGAATACTGCTGTTAACAAGAACCTGATCTGTTTAAAGTGATTCAAACCAAATGTTATTGTACTTCTGTTCATATAGCAGTACTTTAAAATACAAGTGAGTAATACACTACTTTTAATTCATTATTGAACTTTGTGCACAACAGTGAGATTAATCAAGATTAAACATTGTAATCGTTGCCCAGCACTAATTATTATATACATTATACTTCTGCCCCCCCAGCCATCCCTCCTTTGTACCCTGAAACAGGAGGACTCCATCAACCCCCCTCCTATTACCCAGAATCCACCAGGGCAGGAGACGGACAGACTGACGGACACAGCGGCGGTCTGTACTCTGTTGTGTCATATAGTGAAGATGTGTGTGTGTATATGTGTATTTGTGTGCGTATATATGTGTGTGTGTGTGTGTGTGTGTGTGTGTGTATATATATATATATATCTCTCTTCTTCCTTCTCAAAACCTGCTGCCTACATTACCCACAATGCACCTCTCCCTGCTGACAGCAGTGTGGTAGGTTGTATTGTTATACAAATAAGCTTTGATATTATTATGGTCATTATTGGTTAATATTAATCGTATTATTAATAACAAAGATTATGATGATTATCAATCACACAAGAAGTTTTTAGATTAAACATGAGGTCATCGATGACCACGCCTTGTGATGAGGACTCATCTCTGACTCGACTGACATCACTGGAGGCTCCTCTGATCTAATGTGATCTGTTGTCTCCTCCATCAGGCCCCGCCCCCTCAGGAGAAGGCTCCTCCTCATCGACTAGCCCCGCTCCTCCAGGCACCGCCCCCTCTCTCCTGTACCAGGATCAGACGCCCCTCCCCTCTCCGTCGCTGCTGCACCTGCCGTACAAAACTTCGCCCCCCGCCACTTACCTGCCCTCGGCCCCTCCCCCTCACCTCACCCATCACTCCTCCTACTGCCTCCCCCCCTCCGCCCACTGGGGGGCGCTGCAGACTGGAGGCCACGCACAGCGGGTCTACTGCCCCGCCCCTAACTCCGCCCACGTGGTCGGTTACATCACAGCGCCGCCCCCCCACTAAGTTCCCCCCCCCCCCCATCTAACATTTGTGTTCAATGAACAGGGCTAGCAGCTAACAAGTCAGCAGGAAAACCTTGTTTATCAAACAATAAAATAATAATAAAGAGCCAAGAAGACCAAAACAAAGTAAACATTTTAATGTTGAATAGACGTTTTAAAAATCTAAATTGAACTGTAGTTTTCCTGTGTTAGCTTCACATGCTAAATGTTAGCTGGTGGCTAAGTGAATTCGAAGTGAATCACTTCCTGTTCAAAAGGTTCGTTATTTTTTTTTTTTAGAGAACCTACAACAACGTCAAGAGTTCTCATGTTTTGTCAGCCAGCCAATCAGAGAAGAGAGGGGGCGTGGCCAGTCCCTGTTTATTGATGAGGGATCTATTTGTGTTGAGTTTGTTTGTTTTTGTTTTTTTGTTTTAATAAAGTTTGTGTTTCACCAGCAGATGATGATGCTTCCTGTCGGGTCACATGACCGTTCTCATGTCTTCACGTGCTAACAGGCTAGCATCCTCAGTTTATTTGGATTTAAACGCGTGTCTCGTTGTCGTCAAGGTAACAGCTCGGGGGGGATCTCCACAGTCCAGAGGTCCCGACCCCCCCGGGTCCTCAGAGGCCCCCTGAGCCAGCGGGGGTTGGACAGGTGAGTCAGGTGTTTCTCCTGTAGACCAATCAGAACAGCCGACCGCTCCAGAGGCCGTAGCTCCTCCTCCTCCTGCAGGGAGGTGGGGCACAGCCAGGTCCCGCCCACATCCACCAATCCTTAAAAAAAGAGGTAGTCGTCACAGGTGAGGTGATGATGCCTTCAGGGACGACTCGTAAACACAGACTGACGTCACATTCTATGGAAGCCCATTCCACCAGAAACAAAACTAAAAACACAAAAAATCTCACAAAAAATCTCACAGTTAAGACTTTAAATCTCAGTTAAGACTTTAAATCTCATAGTTTCTCTTTAGTTCTTGTATTTTTTTTAATGTAAATTTTATTTTTACTAACAGTAATGGGTTTCCATACACGTCCCACCTGCCACCACGCCGCGGCCGAACCTCTCTCCGGAGTCCAGGAGCGCTCGTATCTGGACCCGGTTCATCCCCAGCGGGCCGCTCAGCACCGCCCTCCAGTCCTCATCCTGGTCCCAGTCCCGCTAGGCGATGTGGACCGCCAGGGTCTGGTTCTCCAGCGGGGCCAGCAGGGGCCTCCAGCGGCTCTCCACCGTCTTCAGCCCGTCCAGAACCAGACCTGCGTACGGCTGCCGGAACGACAAGCACCGCACCTGGAGCGACATGTCTGCAAAACAAGCGCACCTTTAACAAATCACGATGTTAATACGTTTAATTATTTCATTAATATAAATGTTTGACCGTTATTACAGTAACACATTCACTGTGATCATGTATTCTTTAATGAATTAGTGTTTGGTTCTAGACAGAGGAACACTAAAGGAGCAGCTCTCTGAATGGAGTCTGGTAGAACGTTAGAACACGGTACTAAAGGAGCAACTGTCCGGAGAGAGAAACGGTCCGTTAATGTTCATCGTTACCGGTCAGTAAAGTATTCACGTCTCTCTTCTGTTGTTCCCGCTGCTTTCACTCACTTCCGGTCCGAGTGAGTTTCTTCTTCACGTTAAACAATGCGCAGCTCTGCTGCCCTCCACAGGTGTGTGTGTGTGTGTGTGTGTGTGTGTGTGTGTGCGCGCGTGTGGATTCCATAGACAGTTGTGTGTGACAATATTTCCTATAATTTTGGCCATAAATGGTGAATAGAGAGTATAAACTGTGACTGGAGCAATTTGTTTGTAAAAGTCACAGAATATTTTCCTGCTCTGCTCCACTCTGACCGTGATGTCATCACTCTAACAAGTGAATGGGGCGATTTTGCTCCGTTCGTGATTTTTGGGAAAATGGGAAAATTGATTTTACACAAATCAAGACACAAACATTCTTCTCCCACATTCCCCCTTGAGTGACTCGAGTCACTCGTACTACAAAAACGTTAGAACCTCCCGCTGGTCTTCAGGTCCATGTACTTTTGTTTCTTCTATGTTTAAATTTTCATTGGTCGGTTATCTAACATAAAGAGCTTATGCATATGTTTGTGGACCGTCTACTGTCCTAAGTTTGTCATGTTTTCTCTGTAATATTTCACTGTATTGTTACTGAATCAGTTACCTAGTTAACATACTAAGTTTACTTTCTCTTCTCTTTTAACCTCTAGCTGTGGTTCTAGACTCTTTTAGACTGGGATCAGGATTAAGGGATACAAGTTATATCTAAAAGAACAACAGTTCCCCTCTTCGGCCATTCAAGTATTTAAAATGTATCAAAACAACACATATCACCCAGAATGGTTTATTATGCACATCATTAATCGATGTTGTAGCTATCAGTGGAATGTTAACTTCAACATGTTGAAATAAATCTCCTGAGATGAGATGAGACGCCTTCATCTCTGGTTAACTGTATAATGAGACAAGTCAGTGAGGTTCATAACAAACAATAAGCAAACAAACAATTTGTAAGAAATGACATCATCTAAGTATTTATATTACATTACATTACAGTCATTTAGCAGACGCTTTTATCCAAAGCGACTTACAATAAGTGCATCAACATTGGTAATCAAAAGAACTATCACCAGAAGTCATAAGTACATTTCCTTTAAACAAGCATCTAAGAGCATGAAGCAGAGCATAACTCAGAGCCAAAGTACAGAAACAAGAAAAACAGTTAGTGCTATAAGTAATACAAATACAATTAAAGCTGCAAGCAGCATTGATCGGGCCCTCGCAACTTCACGCACGTCGAGGGTACTGGCAGGACTCTGCTTGACGTGGCCATACATTTCTGTGACCGTCATACACTGCGTGCACTAGTTAAATGATTTTTCCTGCGTCGACCTGCAGCGTAGCAAGATCATGTTGCCAGGTCTTAAGCCTCAAATGTTTTAAGTGTACCTCCAATACAATCATAGATGTAAGCCTGTTAAGATCTTTAAGAAAATGAATGTGCATGAATGCACTTCAATGTTTGAAATATAACAGACTGTCAGTTTACTGTGACGAAGTTCAACTCCCTACAGTGTCCTACTGATTGTATTTGGACTTACATAAAGTTAACAGAACAGCAGTGTCATTTGTTTTTACTTGAACACTTTAATTTGACACTGTTTTCATTTTAAGCTCTTCTGTAAATTTAGATTGTAGTGTGAAGCATTCATTGTAACATTTAACCTGATTCTCATGTAAAAGCTCTAGACAGATCATTTATACTAATGCCCACTGACATGGTTTGAAAAACACTGTTGATTAACTTTTGTTCTCCAAGCATCTTAGTTTGCACATATTTAGATCAGAGAAGTCTTTTTCTCATGGTGTGCCCACAAACCCTGTTTGGGCCGTTGTTATTATAGAATTCTGTTTACGTCGGTGGTTGCCAGTAGGTGGCGCTATGACTATGAGTTAATATTGGCATGCAGATGTCCTAAAATCACGACACGAATCATGTAAAATTGCCGCGACACCAAGTCCATGTTATCCGATGAAACATCAAGCTTTTAGTAACTTTTAATCGTTAAGGTCTTTAGGTTGTTCTGACCAAATTCTAAGCTGATCGGATTATTTCCCTAGGAGGAGTTCGTAGTGCAGCACCTGGAAAAGGAAATAAAACCACAAGAAATTCATACAAAATTCAAATTGGCTGACTTCCGGTTGGGTTTAGAGCATGGACCCCTAAGACTTTTTTTTAAGTTTACATGTGATACACCTGCTTACTTAATTTCATACATCTAGGTGAAACGTACTGCGAGGGCTGCATCGTCGAAATATTGTAGGGGGTGCTATCGAGCCGATTTGCCACTCTGAAGCATTAAAATCACATCAGATAACTACATTCAGGATTTTAAATGTGTGTGACAAGTTTGATTTTGTTTTGAGTATTTTTAGCCCCTCAAAAACACCTTTGTTTTTCATGGCGAGGAATGCATCGCCACGGCAACAGCATTTCACGAAACAACAAGCTTTGAGTAACTTTTAATCACAAAGGTCTTTAGATTGTTCTGACCAAATTCTAAGTTGATCTGATTAGTTCCCTGGAAGGAGTTCGTTAAAGTAGAGCGCCTGGAAATTGAAAAAACGACACTGGAAATTCAGACTAAATTCAAAATGGCTGACTTCCGGTTGGGTTTAGGGCATGGCCCCAAGAGACTTTTATTTAAGTCCACATGTGATACATGTGCCTACCAAATTTTGTTAATCTCTGTGAAACGTACTGCGAGGGCTGCTTCGTCGAAATTTTGTAGGGGGCGCTATTGAGCCGATTTAACACTCTGATTGAATAAAATCATATTATAGAACTACATTTTGGCCTTGTGATGGGTGTGTCAAGTTTGCCTGTGTTTCGAGCTTCTTTAACCTCTCCAAATGACCATTGTTTTTCACGGCGAAGACTGCATTACCACGGCAACGGCGTTCGACGAAACATCAAAAGCTTAGAGAACTGGCATTATGAACTTCTTACATTTGTGTGGAACAAATTTGATGTTGATCTGATTTTCCAACTAAGAGAAACAAGCCAAAGTATAAAGACTTTAACTTACTGTTGCCAGTAGGTGGCGCTATGACTATGATTCAAAATTGGCTTGCAGATGTCTTCAGGCCTGGAGTTTAATCAAACATGTGAAATCTGGTAAAGATCTGATGATGCGGAGTCGAGTTACATCAGTTTATTCGTTCATAGCGAAGGATCGAAATTCGCAGAGCCGCCACGTCGCCACGCTTTGACAACTTCCTACAATTTTCACAATGAAGCATTATCAAGGTCTTAATGCTTTTGTGACAAAATTTGAGAGGGATCCGATTAATCTGTGAGCAGTAGGGTGTCAAAGTACACAACCTATGACTTCCTGTTGCCACTAGGTGGCGCTATTACTATGATTCTAAATTGTCATATACATGTGTTCAGGGTCAGGATGTTATGACATCTGAGAAATTTGGAGCAGATTAGGCAATGTACAGCCGAGTTACAACAACTTCCTGTTTCATGGCAAATGGTGTTTTTTTGCCGCCACGCCACGGACACATAGTTCGATAACTTTTTGATCTTTGAGTATCGTTTCACTGCCAAGGTCTCAAGAGCATACTGACCAAATCTGAAGGCAATCGGGTGTAATCTCTAGGAGGAGTTCGTTAAAGTACGGCGCCTTGAAACGGTCCAAAAACGTCATCAAATTCAAAATGGCCGACTTCCTGTTTGGTTTAGGATATACCTCCTTTTGACTTTTTTGTACGTCCCATCACGTTCCACATACCTACCAAATTTCATACAGCTAGGTGAAACCCAAAGTTGGGGCTACTCTGTAGGGGGCGCTATGGAGCCAAAATGTCACGCCACAGCTGGACACCCCAATAATACTGGAATTTTCACCACGATTGAATTTTGTGCCAAATTTCAAAAGATTCCCAGTATCCCAAGCACCTCCTTTTTGCGATGAAACAAGCGATGAAACTGATGTAACCAGTAGTCCAAAGGTAGGCTACCCGGTCCGGAGATACCAGAAGGCTGAGCACCAACGCAGCAGAGAAACAGACCAGAAATGTAAGTTTTCCATAAGTTTCGTATAATATTTCATCATTAAATTCACCTCTGACAGTCTTTAACTGTGTCGTTGAGAATATTGGCAGCGTGACTGGTCGTTTATCCAGATATTTAGTAAGCTTTTATCAATTTATCTCAAATAATCAGTAAATATAATTAAATTTCCTTCAGAGGATTAGTAAAACCAAATCAAGTTCACCCAGATATTGAGTAAATCAAAATTACTTTTTCTCCGATACTTAGTAAATATAAATCAGTTTTGCTTTAGAAATTGATTTGGATATACTTATTATTATATATACTCTTTTTTTAATTTATTCAATTTTTTTTTATCAAACTTAAAATCTATTCAAATATATTAAGTGTCACTTTATTGCCATCATTTTTAAATATATGTACGTGTGTGTGTGTATATATATATACACACAAATAAATGTATGTATATATATAAATATATCCATAATTCTATGTATGTATCTATATAAGGTATATATATACAGTTGTGGTCAAAAGTTTACATACACTTGTAAAGAACATAATGTCATGGCTCTCTTGAGTTTCCAGTTATTTTTACAACTCTGATTTTTCTCTGATAGAGTGATTGGAACAGATACTTCTTTGTCACAAAAAACATTCATGAAGTTTGGTTCTTTCATGACTTTATTATGGGTTCACAGAAAAAGTGACAAAATCTGCTTGGTCAAAAATATACATACAGCAACATGAATTAACAATTTTGGTGACTTAGAAAGTTGTGTCAATGAAATGAGCTTCATAGCATGGCCTCTTAACTTCTTGTGAGTGATTATGAGTGACTACAGCTGGTGACTTCTCTGAGGCCATTTAAATAGGGCTCATTGGATACAAACGGCCACAAACGCTACAATGGGAAAGTCAAAGGAGCTCAGCATGGATCTGAAAAAGTGAATCATTGACTTGAACAAGTCACTTGGAGCCATTTCAAAGCAGCTGCAGGTCCCAAGAGCAACAGTGCAAACAATTGTTTGTAAGTATAAAGTGCATGGCACTGTTTTGTCACTGCCACGATCAGGAAGAAAACGCAAGCCATCACCTGCTGCTGAGAGAAAATTGGTCAGGAGGGTGAAGAGTCAACCGAGAACCACCAAAAAGCAGATCTGCCAAGAATTAGAAGCTGCTGGAACACAGGTGTCAGTGTCCACAGTCAAGCGTGTTTTGCATCTCCATGGACTGAGAGGCTGCCGTGCAAGAAGGAAGCCCTCGCTCCAAAAGCGGCACCTTAAGGCTCGACTGAAGTTTGCTGCTGATCACATGGACAAAGATAAGACCTTCTGGAGGAAAGTTCTGTGGTCAGACGAAACAAAAATCAACTGTTTGGCCACAATGCCCAGCAATATGTTTGGAGGAGAAAAGGTGAGGCCTTTAACCCCAAGAACACCATGCCTACCGTCAAGCACGGTGGTGGTAGTATTATGCTGTGGGGCTGTTTTGCTGCCAATGGAACTGGTGCTTTACAGAGAGGAAATGGGATAATGAAGAAGGAGGATTACCTTCAAATTGTTCAAGATAACCTAAAATCATCACCCCAAAGGTTGGGTCTTGGGCGCAGTTGGGTGTTCCAACAGGACAATGACCCCAAACACACATCAAAAGTGGTAATGGAATGGCTAAATCAGGCTAGAATTAGGGTTTTAGAATGGCCTTCCCAAAGTCCTGACTTAAATCCCATTGAGAACATGTGGACAATGCTGAAGAAACAAGTCCATGTCAGAAAGCCTGAGTCAGCATTAGCAGTAACGTGACGCTGCTCTGATCCGTCTGTAGGAGAGTGAACAGGAAACAGTGAGGCTGATATCACTGATCACATGCTGCATCGTTTCCTGTCTATTAGTCATGAGTGTGAATCTATGGAGGACTCTACCACCAACACTATAAAACACTGCACACAGAGACCATTACTGAATATACATTCATTACAGGAATATTGATTTACTACAATTATAATCAATGACTTATGATTAGATTCATTTTTGGGGGATTTTTAACTTGAATGTGTTCGATTTGACAAAGTTCAGGAAACATCATCACGTTTTCTAAACCAAGAGGAAACTTTCGTGGTGTTTTTATTTAAACATGGAGGCCGGTACAGTTCATGCAGTCAATAATTAATAACACATCGATTTATATTTTTCAGTAAGAAGTTTTCTATTTGATTGTAATAATCTTGAACTGTTTTGTGAAATTTCAATGAAATAGTTTTTCAGTTTTATTGTTTCTTCCGTGTGTTTATACCTGAAATGTTGACCTTACATGGTTCAACACGTTTTGAAATATTTTGTCACAAGTTTCAAAATCATTCAAGTATTTTTTTAAATCAAATTCAAACCTGTATTTGTTCACAATCCATTTGTATTTAGTCTGTAGTAGTGTTGCATTCCAGTTGCTGAGCGTTTTAATTTAATGTTATATGTAATGTTAATACGTTTGATGAATGCATTTGGATACTTTTAAATCACTTTTGTGTGTTACTTTATGAAAATATCAAAATAAGACATTTACAAAATAAGTATGTGTTTGGCATTGTAGACACTCTGAGGGATACTTGTCAAAGTATTAGTGATAATGAATAGTAGGGAAATAGATATATATATATATATATATTTTTACAAATATGTGGTGGTGCCACCTGACATTTTTTAGATGAAGTTAAAAAATACTGTTAAAAATATATTTAACCACTTTGAAAAGTGAACAAATGAGACCTTATTTTGTGAGTTTAAACACATTGTTCACAAATATGCATTACATCCAATTTGAAAAGAGTTATTTGTGGTTGACCCGTGTGTGTGTGTGTGTGTGTGTGTTCTCTGATTTAAAGATACAACAGAAATATTGTAATAAAACACATCATCTCTAATTCAGAGTCCTACCTGAGATCCACAACAACAGCAGCATCATCAACAGGTGATCCATGACGTCCAGGTGGACCGTCTCTCTGCCCGTCTGTCTCTCTGATTGTCTCATGTGCTGTCCTCAGTTTATGTCTGCATACAGGACGAGGTGGAGCTTTACTGAGACTCGTCTTTAGTTTTACAGATCATATTCACATCTTTCCGAACTGCGGTTGTGTGAAACTGATTATATCTGATTTCACAAGAAGCTGCTGACTGACTGCAGACATAGGAATGTTTCCATGACAACCAGGACAGGCTGAGATGTATATCAGATTAATGCTGTCGGTGTTTTCTCATGATTTCCGATAGATGTGTTAACATCAGCAGCTACAGCTACTAACTACGACTACTACTACTACTACTACTAGTCAGGAACTCTAAAATACTTCAATTTATCAGCTGTTGATATGGTGGTATTTGGTTCTTGTTCATTTGAATATTAATCAAAGTTACAAATTGATAGTTTAGTATTAGCAATGTTATGAGTCTACCTTAAATGGCTGAAAGTTTCCTTTGGTAAAAAATGTGATTTCCTGTTAATTACATTGTATCATTTTGATAATAAATAATTACTTTTAGTAGACATTTTCATTCCTTTTTGAACTACTGAACCAACATCATTGTGGTTCCCCATTATTATTGAAATCTAATGTTTTTAAACATTGAGTTCTATTGATAACATTTATTATATTTGTCATTTCCTAACAACCAGACCAGCTCAAACTTCAACATAATGGTGTCCCGTGTGAGGCGTAGTACTGTTTGTAATCATCCATAATAGTGATTTCATAATTGTGAAATATTCATTGGTCAATGCTCTCTCAATGATCTCTTATGGCCCACTAGAAGTGTGTGGTGGGGTCTGTTTTCTCTGTTCTTCGGGATGTTTCTGGGTGTCATGTGTGTCCTCCAGTCAAAGTACCGATCCACATTCAGAGTGAACAGTGACGGTTTGAATTCAAGCAGTGACTACAACAACCAGCTATTACTACAACACATGTGCACAAAATAATCACAGAACGTGCTGCTTAAAATATAAGAGTTTACTTCTTTACCATCACTGATTAACACCAATGCTGTCCACGTGTTCACTGAGGGGTTTGTTTGCCCATTTCGTGGAGCTTCAATGATTATTAAATGGATTACCTTCAATTCAGCAATTAAATCATCAATAAATTATATTGTTATATTCAGTTATTCAGCGATTTCAACATTCGTTGCCTTAATGGAAGACTATGAGACTTCTTTAACCCTTGAAATGAGAAATAAAGAGTTGTGTCTTCCTATATTGTTCATTTCATTATCAATTAAATAGTCACAACATTAAGTGTTTGTTCAGGGCGGTCTTAAACAAAAGTTCAAATTCATGTATTTTGCTCCTCTATTAGAGACTTCATTATTTATGTATTTTTTTTTAGGTAAAAGACACACAAAATCACACAGAAAATCAGTTTATATACAAACAAGTTTTATGAAAAAATTGTTTGAACTAACATGAACTAACAGAATCAGAATGTGAGGAATCCTGATTCTGATTTTATTCCCGTTTTCAGGAAAAAAAAGAAAAAAATTTACAAAAAGTAAAAACATTTTAGAAAAGTTCGACAACTTAAATAAATAAACAAATGATGAGGAATGTCTCTTTACTAAAGAAATATAACAGAATGTACAAAATATATATATAAAAAAATATATATACACACACAAATATAATACTGAATATTTGCATTGACCGTGCATTTAACACCCAGAGACCGAGGGCAGAGAGAAGACGTTGTAGTTTATCAACACAGAACATTTAACAACAGAAACAATCAACCAACCGTCTCCATGAACCGACACTGTAGAAAAATAAAGCTTTACCTGAAGAGGGGAGCAGACATATTCAAAAAAACATATCTTTTCCGACTCCTGATCTGCAGCTTTTCAAACTCAAGGCACTCTGAACATGAACCCTCGACGAGCGTCGAGCCTCTACGAGGAACTGCTCCGTCCCCCGTGAACAGCAGGGGGTCGCTGTGGAGCACAAAAAAAAAATAAACTCTTCCCAGCAGCCAAACGCTGACCAATCAGAGGCTCTGCTGGCTGGGGGAGGAGTCAGGTGTGATGGGGTTGGCGGCGTTGGCGGCGTTGGCGGCGTCCGTGCGCTGCCCGTCGCTGCCAGTCACCCACGTGTGGAGGAGGATCTGCTCCAGGGTCGGCCGGTCTGACGGCTGCTGGCTCAGGCACCAGCCAATCAGCTGCTGGCACTCTGAAGTAAAAACAAACAAGGAGGAGATGAAGAACACTCATCTCTGGTTTTGTTCAAACGTCGATGTAAAAACCTGGTCGCGTGATCTCGTCACGCTCCGGCTCACCTGAGGAGATGATGCGTCTGAAGTAGATCCGTCCTCTCAGGATCTCCTTGTCCTGTTGGAAGGGGATGTCCCCGCACACCATGTTGTACAGCAGCACGCCAAGAGACCACACTGTGGCCGAGCGACCATGGTACCGATGGAACCGGATCCACTCCGGAGGACCATACACCCGCGTGCCTGGAGGGAGGAGAGTTACATCACTACAGGTACAGTGTGTGTCAGAGTGGAGCAGGAAGTGACGGATCACCATCGTGCGGGAAAATACTCCCGGAGACGCTGACGACATTACAGAACCGGTGCATGATGGGACGGTAGTCACTGACCCAAAACACCTTTCCGATATTTTAAAACGTCTAGATTTTCAGAAACAATCCCCACAGCTCTTCAGATTCTCTCAGCTGATCGGACTCACCAGTGAACTCGGTGAAAGCCTCGTCTTTGAGGAGGGCCCCCGAGCCAAAGTCGATCAGTTTGAGCTGCCCGGTCCTCAGGTCCACCAGCAGGTTCTCGTCCTTGATGGCTCGGTGGATAATGCTGCAGCTGTAGCAATGACGCACCGCCTCCAGCACCTGCAGGAAGAAGCCGCGCGCAGCCGCCTCGTCCAGCGCGCCGCGCTCCGTGATGTAGTCGAACAGGTTCTGGCTCAGCTCGGGACGCTCCATCACCATCAGCCAGCCGTCCGCCTACTCCCACCAGTCCAGCAGACGCACCACGCCGTCGAATGCCCCGCCCACTTTCTTCAACATCACCACCTCCAGAGGAACCACAGCACATACAACAGTTATATCTGCATGTATGATCTCACCAGAGAGCCCCACCCCGTCACTCTGTCTCTGCACACGTGCTTCACAGCAACCTGCATGTAAACAAACGCCATCAACACACCGTACAGTTATAACATACTATATAAGAGGGTAGACGATGGCTGAAATGAATTGCAAAAACATTGCTGAAAATACAGAAATGAGGTTGCAAAAAGCTTAATAATTCAAAAAGTTGAAAGATTAGAAATATTATGAGCTGAACATTTACAGAGTTGAACGGTTTCTGTAGCTTAAAAACTGAAGAAGAAGAAGAGATTCAAGCGCGACGGAAGAAATAGCGGAATAAAGATTCGAAGAACAATACTTGGAATGCTGAATCAGCATGGCTGTCATAGACTGCATCATATATGATGAAGAGGCCCAGATGGTGTATATGTGGCACAACAAGTCATATGTCGTTCAGAAAGTACAATAATTGTTTGGGTGTAATGTAAGTTAAGAGAGTTTACTATGTTTCCTATGTGTTTATGAGGAGGAAGTGTTAATTGTAGTTAAAATTGAGGGTACAGCGTTATTTATCATCAGCTACATGTTAGGCAGTAGATCCAGTGGATCGCCAGTAGGTGTCAGTGTTGCGACATAAGCAGTGTCTGTGACGGAGAGCCACACTGAAGTCTCGCGAGGATGAGAATCTCTGTACAGGATAGAAGTAGAACGCGCTGTGGAGCGACTGTACACCTAAATGTATATTTTTGTATGTTACAGAGCACTTTCATTAAATGTGTAGCACCAGATTGAGCCTGTGTGACGTCATTCTGTGCACGCTACACATAGTGCTGGGTCACGTGGTGCATTTCTCCTAAAACTTGGTGTGCGTGTTAGTATGAAGCCAGAGCAGGTGTGTGTCAAGTTTGGTGGCTTTAGCTTGTTCCTTTGGCATGGCTGTCATAGAAGGTTAAGTTTAGAGTTAGAGGTAGGGTTAGGGTTATGTAAGGATTTCTTAAAATTTGTGCTAGGCTCCTGAAATTTTGGGAGCGTATTTCTAGCCCACCATACGACGTTTGTGGTAAGTTTGGTGCTTCCAGCTGCTTCCTTTAGTATATGCTGTTGTCTAAGTACAGGGGTAATAACCACGATCACCAAAACGGTGATCGTCTATAACTTCTTGCAAGTTTGTGCTAAAATCCTGAGATTTTGTGTGTGTGTTCCCAGCACTTTGTGGCACCTTCGTATTAAGTTTGGCATTTGTAGCTACTTCCTCTGGTATGGCTGTCATAGACGGCCGTTGTAATAAATCCCAGGCTGCGTCATATATGATGAAGAGGCCCAGATTACCAAGAGCTATTGTGTAAAGCTCTTGGTCACTTAGTGCTATTCTCCTAAAACTTGGTGTGCGTGTTAGTATGAAGCCAGAGCAGGTGTGTGTCAAGTTTGGTGGCTTTAGCTTGTTCCTATGGCATGGCTGTCATGTGGGCATGAATGATTTGATAGCAAGGGTGTGTTCTGGAGGCTAAGCAAAAACCCTACAGATGGCCATACTGAGCAATTTACTGAGGAGCATGGGGGAATGAATGCCTTCAAGGCTGGAGCGACTGCCCCCCGATTCCTCTACTTCAGGGCGGGGCGGTTCCACGCCATTTCAGCAGGCAGCAGCAGCAGATAACAGGCAAACAGTTTGCCTCTCCCCGAATTGCATGATGAAATACCGTATCTAAATGGCTCTTTTTCCTTCCTTTTCTTTTTTCTAGATATGACTCGCACAAAGATGGTTCACGCTTGCCCTCTCTGTCAGAAAGTATGTGCGGCCATGCCCCACCATCTGAAAAATGAAAGGCCACCTCGAGCTGGACCGTGGTGCTCGGGAGCTACAACAAAAGGCAGCCAAATATCAGGTGACGGTGATGCATCTGGCGCAGTTGAGAGCCTCGAACCCTGCCGTCCCCATGCACACGGAGATGGACTTGAGTCCAGAACATGAGCACAATGAGGAGGCGGTGGAGGAGGATGAGGAGACGGAGGAGGCGGTGGAGGAACCCCGTGATAGCGGGATTTTGGAGGCCAGCAGGCTAATGGAGCAGTCTAACATCTTCTGAAGTAAAAACACAGTGACATCTGATGAAACTATTACAAATACATAAAATATAGGGATTGAGGTGGAGACGAGGAGTTACCTGATAAACTATTAAAAGTACAAAGAATATACAGATTGAGATGCATACAAGTAAACATTTTAAATGTACGTCCTAATCACTCTTGACAAGTTCAACAGTAGACGGGGGATATGTGGCTACAAATGGGAGGTCAGAGGTCCCTGCTGTAGCTTGAGTTTGCTCAAAGGGCCTGTGACATTTTCTAAGAGAGGTCCTAGAGTGCCCTCTGCTGGCCAGAGCTAGGAACAGCAGAATCAAACTGCTGTCTGTCAAAAGTCCTACTGCGTGCTTCGCGTGGAAGCTTGTCTTATAGAGCAGAGCAAGGGTGTCTGCCCCGTAAAGAACCCTTCTACGTCCAGCGTGTGACTTTCAGGGAACCTGTCACCCGTAAAAGCGGTGGTGCCCAGGAAGTCACAACAGAGGTGAAATTGCTGGTCGATTTCACTCTTGATTGAGTCACTGTGATTGTTCAGAGTGACTAGAAATGTGCATTCTAAACATTTAGAATGTCTAGATAGCCCATGTCTAGTTAACGAATGTACGATTGATCCTCAATAAACGTTTCAGAGAGCAGGTATGAATTTGTCACACACTTGCCCATGGCAGCATAGTCACGTGCCTTACGGGTTTGGTGAGCGAAACTCTAGGCTCTAGGCTATCAAGAAAAGAAAGAGGACAGGAGTGGGGTTGTATTGAAGACCAACTCTGACTGGATGATCTGTGAAACCTGACACTCTGAGTTGAAGAGACCACCACCTGACCTGGGAGTGTCTAAGAGTGTCGGAGAAAGTACAAAAAAATGAAATGCAAAGATTTTTTTTCCGGTTTCATACTACAATATCAACAAGGCCATCTTTCCATCTACATGGACTGGAGAGGGAACGATGAAAATGTGAAAAGGAGTGTGCAGGATGGCGAGAGAGGAAAAGTATGATGGCATGGAAGAGAGGGGAAGGATAAAGGTATGAAGAGACATGAAATAACGTCAGAACGAAAACAATCTATCACATCTGTCTTTTCTCTGATAATGATCAACAAGTATGCCCAACAAATGGAAATGCTTGAGAAAAATGGTTGCTAATCTATTTCTGGTCAAAACAACTCAAGTCAAAACCTCTAGCATCCCTAAAACATGGGGGGAAATAATGAAAGTGATAAGAATATTAACATTTACGTTATCTCATCATTGTCTGTTCTTTAAATTTCCATGATGACAGCGGGCTCACTTTGGGGGTCACGTTGCCCCCCTGAGCTGCTCAGCCAATCAGAGTATGGGGTTTGGTAAAGCTTCTCAGAACGGCCCACCTCTGGCCTGTCGACACTCATCTTCAGACACGGTAAAAGCAGGTCCCTCTCTCTCTGTGTTTACCTCCGTTACTTTTAATGGAAATAGAATGAAAAAAAGTGTGACACCTCTCTGCAATTAGCGCAATCATTTGCGCCCTGTCAGTTATGTGAACTGATACAGTAGTGTGTCAGTGGAATTATTCATTAGAATTAGTTGCTTCGCCTGGTTTAAGTGTTTGAACCGTCAAAGTTTTCCTGTTTTGTCACGCTTTTAGAAAGTTTGGACTTTAAAAAGGCATTACATGTTTACCCCAAACGTTTGCGCTGATTCAAGACGGGGGGAGGAGGAGGGGGGGCTGCGCCATTGTTAGAGGTGTTAGAGGAGGTTGCTGATTCATGAAGCATATCGGGTCAGAGTTAGGTAAGGGTGTGATAACCACCATGACTGAATCGGTTTCCTATCACAGACAATCTTTCTGCTTTGACGGTGTTTCTCCAAACTTTATTCTTTCCAGATTGCTCAAGTGAAGAGAAGACAATGGCAGAAGAAACTAAGAAGTAAGATTTGGTTGTGTCGTTAATGTTCCCTTCAGTGGATTTCTCTGCATTTTGAGTTGAAGAATTCCTTATTTCAATGTTAATGAAATGTTCATTTCAATAATAATTCAATGTCCAACCTTTTGACATCATCTTGAAGGTCCCCAGAGGATGGACTTTCAGGGGATAATATCTCAGTGTTGCTCTCAAAGTCCAGGCTTGTTTCCTATAAGGGAAAAACAAAACAATATAAAGCACTGGCAGTAGTTACTGTTATACAGTTAGGTCCATAAATATTTGGACATTGACACAATTTTCATCATTTTGGCTCTGTACACCACCACAATGGATTTTGAATGAAACAATCAAGATGTCAGCTTTAATTTGAGGGTATTTAGGTGCCAATCAGGTGAACGGTGTAGGAATTACAACACATTTTATATGTGGCCCCTCCTTTTTAAGGGACCAAAAGTAATTGGACAATTGGCTGCTCAGCTGTTCAATGGCCAGGTGTGTGTTATTCCCTCGTTATTTCATTGACAAGGAGCAGATAAAAGGTCTAGAGTTCATTTCAAGTGTGGTATTTGTGTTTGGAATCTGTTGCTGTCAACTCTCAATATGAAGTCCAAAGAGCTGTCACTATCAGTGAAGCAAGCCATCATTAGGCTGAAAAATCAAAACAAACCTATCAGAGAGATAGCAAAAACATTAGGTGTGGCCAAATCAACTGTTTGGTACATTCTTAAAAAGAAAGAACGCACTGGTGAGCTCAGCAACACCAAAAGACCTGGAAGACCACGGAAAACAACTGTGGTGGATGACAGAAGAATTATTTCCCTGGTGAAGAAAAACCCTTCACAACAGTTGGCCAGATCAAGAACACTCTCCAGGAGGTAGGCGTATCTGTGTCAAAGTCAACAATCAAGAGAAGACTTCACCAGAGTAAATACAGAGGGTTCACCACAAGATGTAAACCATTGGTGAGCCTCAAAAACAGGAAGACCAGATTAGAGTTTGCCAAAAAAACATCTAAAAGAGCCTGTACAGTTCTGGAACAACATCCTATGGACAGATGAGGCAAAGATCAACTTGTACCAGAATGATGGGAAGAGAAGAGTATGGAGAAGGGAAGGAACTGCTCATGATCCAAAGCATACCACCTCATCAGTGAAGCATGGTGGAGGTAGTGTTATGGCGTGGGCATGTATGGCTGCCAATGCAACTGGTTCCCTTGTATTTATTGATCATGTGACTGCTGACAAAAGCAGTAGGATGAATTCTGAAGTGTTTCGGGCAATATTATCTGCTCATATTCAGCCAAATGCTTCAGAACTCATTGGACGGCGCTTCACAGTGCAGATGGACAATGACCCGAAGCATACTGCGAAAGCAACCAAAGAGCTTTTTAAGGCAAAGAAGTGGAATGTTCTGCAATGGCCAAGTCAATCATCTGACCGGAATCCAATTGAGCATGCATTTCACTTGCTGAAGACAAAACTGAAGGGAAAATGCCCCAAGAACAAGCAGGAACTGAAGACAGTTGCAGTAGAGGCCTGGCAGAGCATCACCAGGGATGAAATCCAGCGTCTGGTGATGTCTATGGGTTCCAGATTTCAGGCTGTCATTGACTGCAAAGGATTTGCAACCAAGTATTAAAAGTGACAATTACATTGATGATTATGTTAGTTTGTCCAATTACTTTTGGTCCCTTAAAAAGGAGGGGCCACATATAAAATGTGTTGTAATTCCTACACCGTTCACCTGATTTGGATGTAAATACCCTCAAATTAAAGCTGAAAGTCTGCACTTGACGCACATCTTGATTGTTTCATTTCAAATCCATTGTGGTGGTGTACAGAGCCAAAATGATGAAAATTGTGTCAATGTCCAAATATTTATGGACGTTATATAACACTGACTGTACCGTTACCACAGCAAACATTACTGCTTCATATTGTTGTCAGGATAGTTTGTTAAGTTGATGAAAATGACTTGTTTTATATTAGAAATAACCCGTTAATTAGCTTACTGGTTTCTTGTCAGTTAATAGAGAGATGAAGTCACGCCCTTGCCGTGTCCTGTGGGACTTTATAAATACTATGTATAGCAGCTAACTGTGAGAGATAAATGTATATTTCATCCCGTTTGAATTGTGCCATGAATTACACATATGTTTGTGATTTTAATATTTAATTTTGCAAGTCAAGAAAGTCTCAGATCGTCATACATTTGTCATAGTATCATTTAGTTTTGTGTGAAACCGATCAGTGAACTACATCTCTGGTCTAGCATCATGCAGGTCAGCCGCACGGTCGTTACCGTGGCTAGCTAGCTAGCTAGCTAGGTAACTTAGCTACATTCATCTACAAATGTACCTATCTAACATGTGTTTTATCCTGCTACTGTTTTTATCAGCAAAGAATGGGAAATACCTGTTGTTCATGCAAGTACAGTCTTTTTTACAGTCTTACAGTTCAACACTTTGACAACAAAATGCTATGTTCTTGACTTAGAAATTAATATTTTACATTGACAAACATCATATGTGTAATTCATTCAGAAAATTCCACAGTCACGGCCGGCACGTGGTGCCCGTAGGCCCAGCAAGTGGACGTGGCGTTTGGTAGTTTAACACTTACATGTACACTTTACATGTCTAGGGATAATACAAAATAGGCCAATTTGTTTTAGATGCTTTCGAAACAGGTCTTCAAAATCTCAATATAAGTAAATATTTTGCAGCCTTTGTTTCTTCATAACGCATGTAATACTTGACAATTTCTTTACAGTGTTTGTATTAAGGCAATAAAGTAGTCCATGAATATGAGATATGAGTTGACAGATAATTACAAAGCCTCTTCATTGTAGATGTTTGATTATGGCGGTTTTGGTACACCTACAGTATATGAGCATATATATGACTTACACATGTTGTCTTTTTAATTCTTCAAGTTAATTTTATTTGTTTGCCCTCTGGCGTTTTTGAGAATAATGCAGCGCTTAGCATAGAGTATAAACGCCTCAGTTCATGCTAGGAGCTCGCGCTACGGCGCGAAGCGAGAGTATAAACAAAGTTTAGGGTCACGTGGTCAACCGGAAAGAGCCGGACTTCGCCTCTCTGTATGACGAACGTTAGCGTTAGCAGCTATGCTAGCGTTAGCACTTCGCTAGTATTAGCAAGTCAATAACACAGTTTTACTTTGATTCACCGGGAAAAAGTTTGCTCTTCTTGCTAAATTTGAATCTTGTTTGAGTTAGAACCCAATTGCAATGCCATTGTAAATGAGAAAGCTTAATTTTTCACGTTGAGTATAGAAACACACTTTGTTACTCACCGGTCAAGACTCAAGAGAACAATGTAGAAGGTCTGTTTAGTTCCGGAGTGAGGTTAAGATGAGGCGTTTAAGGGTACTTGGAAATTCAAGAGTCAAAAAAAATTGATACATCATGTCTTTTACTTTTCATACAACATGTACACATCAAAATATATAAACGTGCTCTTTAACCATAAAGCAAGAGTACTTTGTCACAGTTGATTTTATACACTTTTGCTCTGGGTTTATAATGTCTAATACTCACCTCATCACTGCTTCTGCTTGACTCAGCAGTTCAAGGTGGATAATCTTTTAGAATTTTGAGAATTCTTTCCATTTTTTAAACTATTTATACAGTCAAACCTTAAATTGTTTCAGGCCCTAGATTCATTAACACAGAGCCAAGAGGAAAATATTGTACTTTTACTGCACTACCTTTGTCCAACAGCTTCACTTTCTTTTCAGATTGAAAAGCTTGAACTGTACTGCTGAAAACTGTCGGAAGCTAAACTGTATTATCTAAAGAAGCTAAGAGCTGAATTACAATGCAGGAAAAGCTTGAAGCTAAACGATTTTACTGTCAAAGTTATAGTAGTAGTGGTAGTAGTAGTAGTAATAGTAGAAGTAGTATAACTATTAGTAGTTTTAGTAGTAACAGTAGTAGTAGTAGTAGTAGTAGTTGCAGTAATAGTAGTAGTAATAGCAGTTGTAGTAGTAGCAGTAAAAGTGGTAGTTGTACTATACATAGTATTAGTCATAAAAGTATTCATATAATATATAGTCATATTAAAAGTAGTAGTAGTACTAGTAGTAACAGTAGTGGTATTTGTAGGAGTAGTAGTAGTAGTAGTAGTAGAAGTAGAAGTAGAATTATTTTTCCCAAGGGGCGACATTAGAGACTGAGAGACTGAACTCAATCCTGCTCAATATTATTCCAACCCTTTATAAAAAGCAGTAAATTGTATGGTTTTGATAAGCTGCGAGTGGTAAGAGTAAATATTATGATCAGTGGTGGAATGTAACTAAGTATATTTGCTTAAGTACTGTACTCATGTACAAATTCAAGGTACTTTACTTGAGTCTGGCAGCTTAAGTGCTACTTGCACATTACAATTTTCCAAACTCTTCCTAACTAACAACAGAGTATAAGGGAGTAAAAATGAGCTCCACCTGAAACATCTGCAGCAGGAATAATGATCCAAACAAATATGTAATATCCATATATAATAGTAAAACACTGACAGGGATCATGTTTCTGATAAATTTGTACTTTTATTACTATTGTTTATAGTCCTGTGACCTCATGTTCAGTTCTTCAGTTCAGTGAACGATGCTCTGAAGTCAGGTTGAATGTGTGAGGTGAGATGTGAAGAACAGCTGACAGCTGATCGTCAGTGAGAGAGGATCTGGATCTGAATTTGTTAAACTTCATCACGGAGAAGGTTTGTTCACATATGGAGATCGATCCAAAGAGAACCAATGTCTTCTGAGCGTGTTGCTTTTGCAGTTTAGCTAGCAAAGCCTCAGATGTCCGTGTCCGCTCAACACATCCCACGTATCCAAAATGACCTGGCCCAGCTCCGGCGTAAGCTCGGCATGGCGGAAGAAACATGTCGGGCTGAATCCGGTTGCCGACTCGGCTGTGATACGGCCGGCTGATACACCGGTCCTCTTCCGGGGGAATGTGATTGCAGTGACGCTGCTGCTCGCACACATCCACGAACATACTAACGTACGTAAATTGAGATACACAATTATAAAACAGCAACAGTCGCCTTCAAAATAAAAGCAATACAGCTGTATTCCGTGCATGATGTACAATTATTTACATTTTATTCCTAATTTCCCATTGACGTCCCACAGCCAACGGGCCGGGTATGGCCCGCCGGCCGTTGAATGCCCAGATCTGATTGGAGAAGGTCATGGAATACATCTGTATGCCCAGTACTACATAGATACCGCCCTCATTAAATTTAGTGGCAAACTCTTCCCTTCCGAAACTGTGGCCAATACATTCTTTTCAGTTGACGCTGGTACCGCAACAGTAGAGTCAAACTCCCAGGCCACCACCTGGGGTGCTCCTATACCACCACAACACAAGAAAACATGAGGAAATTTGGCTTTGGAGGCTTTGTCCTCCAAACTAAATTTGGAAATAGAAACACATAGTTTCAGACAGATGACAGATGACTTCTGTTTGGAAATACCGATTGCTAAGCAAGATATAGCCATAATGTTTCAAAAAATTCTGGCAATTTCATTCATCTTTAAAAAAAACAACTTTGAGACATAGGCTAATTTGTGACATGTTTTCTTAATATCACTCGATAATTTATAGGTTAACTTACGATTTGAATCATCACATTTTGAAAAGAGCAACAGTCACCTCTTACAACTTGCATCAGGCTGGACACAGCGTACCACAGAGAACATCTGTGCAGTCACTGAGCCTTTTCATCCCACCGCTTTGGACCTTGTGTGTGTGTGTGTGTGTGTATGTGTTTTGTTTTTGTTTCTTTGCCAGTCACAAATTAACATTGCTAGCTAGATATCTCGGTTAGCAATCGTTATTTCCAAATATCAAACATCTATCTCTTGTTTTAGGTAAACTGTAAGAACTCTTTAATACGAAACACTAGTTTCTAATAATAATGTGCTAAAGAGGCAACACACTGTGAAATAAAAGAAATGTTACAGATAAAAACGTGTAGGCTACTGGCCTACTCCTTAACTTATCCTATAACTTTGTGTGTATTGTATTATTTCAGAATGGCGTTACAAAAACTTCTCTGGACTAAGCCCCCAACGCCTTATTTCAAGCCGCCGCCAATTCACGTATGTGTGTATATACACACATACGTGAATTGGCGGCGGCTTGAATAGATATCTCGGTTAACGATTGCTAACCGAGATATCTAGCTAGCAATGTTAATTGTTTTTAGCAATTTCATGGTTTTCGTCATTAATATATATATATATATATATATATATATATATATATATATAGAGAGAGAGAGAGAGAGAGAGAGAGAGAGAAAGAGACAGAGAATTAGAAATTAAAATATTATTTCACATGACCTTCTACAGGGGGATACACAGATGTGTCTCTGTCTTTGGAGGGAAGCTGCTGGGGACAGTAAGCTGCAGATTGGGACACGTATCAAGGTGTCCCATCTTAAAGGCACGCAGACTGACTATGGAATGCAGCTGCAGTCCACGAACTATACCAAAATTGAGGTAGGCCTACTTGGTTGTTGCTGTTGTATTTATTATTAATTTTTTTTAAATAACATTGACATTTGTTTTTTTAGACAATTCTTTTTACACAATCACATCTTCAAAATACACACAGTGAAGTCTGCTGAAGTGATGTAAATAAAATGTATTTGAAGTGACAATAAAAAAACAAATATGAACAAAGGGTGACATTTAAAATGAATAAGCAGCACCTACGGGCTGTGTAGTTTATTTGGATTTAAAAAATGGTAAAAAGTACGATTGATGTTTGGGTGATTGGTGACAGAGGGAGAATATCTAACAGAAGGGTATATGTCTACATTTCTCACGACAGGAGGTCAGCTCTGAAGACGTGGTGGGGGCATTGGGCGTGATGGACGTCGAGGGTGAGCCAGGCACCCTGAGCCTCCTCCTAGATGACGGTCGGACAGTTCTGATTGCAGAAGCTCTCTGGACACCAATCGAACCACACATGATTGAACCCCCAATCCAAGTATCAATAAAATTGACGGGCAATCGTGTCGGAACGATAGAAATTGTAAAATAATACATTGTTTAATGTTGTTGTATTCGCGTTCCTTAAAGTTGTTATTATAATGTAATAGTTGTGTATTCCATTTTTCATTGTGGTGTTATTTATGTCACTTCATATTCAACTGTTTTTATATCTATGAATTGTTATATATCCCATTAAATACAAATATTTAAATTCAAACTCTGCCTTAGTAATGGTGTGTGTTGTTTCACGTGAACTTCATTTTTAATTTAAATGCTGTGATGCTTATATGTGATGCATATTTTCTATAGACGTTTATATGCGTCTGAGTCAAGCCGGGTCCGCAGAGCATGTTGGAGAACCAAACGGAGGGCGGGAGGTCTGCGGAGTCCCCACGGCAGAGTGCCAGCCATCAGCCGCTGTACAGTGTGTCGTACTCCTGCGGGTGTGGAGCCTTCAACATGCTTTGGGGGACCCTGCTCTCCTCTAACCCGCTATGACTGCCTCTAAAGCCCCGGCAAAATACATCCAAGCAACACATTAATATCATAATACGCACATGTTATTATAGTCAGATATATCGTGCTTTAGAGAGGCAGTGATATTAGAAACCCGTCTATTTACACATTCACGCCGTCGATGATTTATAGCCAGTTGTGATGGTAATACATCGTAAATAATAGTACTTTCTGCATTTGGCAGCTTCAACTGTTTCTTTTAGCCTAGATTAGGCTATGTGTTTAACTTCTTCGTAGGCTATCATACTCTTTTTTCACTATTGCCTACATAAAGATTTCCTTACTTATGGATCACAGTCGTCAGTTATTCTGCCTCTGTGTATTCTCTGATTAGGACTAACAAACAATCCAATTTTTGTTGGTTGATTCTCTCTGTTGTGTCAAGTAGTTTTCTTTTTCTTAAAGCATATTTCCTCGTTTCTTCTCTCCTCGCATGATTTCCTTGAGGAGGGACTAAGACGCAAGGAAAGGACCCAAGTAAGGGAAACGGGGATGCAATTAAGAGACTTGGGATGTACCCATAAACTATCATAACAAAGACAGAAACCCCCATTTGTAGGAGCAGATCGGCTAAGTAGAGAGCAGGGCCGCCTTTCAATCAGACGTCATCTGTTCGATCCCCTGCTCTGCTAGTCTCATGTCAATGTGTCCTTGAGCAAGACACTTAAGCCCAAAATTGCTCCCTTAGCTGAGCCTATGGTAGATAGATACTGAATTGTAAGTCGCTTTGGATAGAAGCGTCTGCTAAATGACTGAAATGTAATGCTTTGAATGCTTTTGCCATTGAGTGTTGTGTTTTTGTTACCATACCCCGTATCCCTTGGCTTGCCTTACTCTGACGATACGGCTGTCAGATTGAGAGATGACGAGTTTATCTATTGTCCGTATGAAGCAGACATCGGTGAAACAACAATATAAAACAAATAGTGGCCCAAATAGATCATACAAAGCAAAGGAGCGATGCTGTCTAGCATACAACTGTGGTCACAGTGGTGATATGTTATCATATTCAAAATATTGTTGTCATACAAACATTAGGAAAAAGCCTTCGGAGCGCTTTTCCATTGAAAGGGTGGGTTGAAGCGCTGTCCAGCGCCCTGCGGCTGATGTGTGGAGACAGGCCCTTAGAATAAACTAAATTAAGATACATGAGCCGTCCTTTCTTCTGAAGCGTAAAATGAAGCGATGTCTGTTTCTGATGACGGCCGATCAGCTGATCACAGCTGTCAGCTGTAGAGACTTTTCAGAAGTTTGTGTCTGTACACATGATCACTGTACTTAATAATAGTAACTAATAATACTAATAACTAATAAATACACACAGTTTTCATCACTGTCAGAGTAGAGATGTGTTATATATACTGTTACCTCTTGAACAAACTGTGTCCTGCTTACAAGCTCAGGACCGATACCGACGGAATGCGTTTGTCATTTTTATGAATTATTTGCGTCTGTACGTTTTGAATTTCTGATTGTGACGTCATTATTGAATGACACAGAATATTATTATGGTTTCTCTTTTGATGTACCCTATATCCGAAAAACTTTCAGGTCTAGCCGTAGTACGTAGGAAATATCAATTACCATAATATCACTCATCGCTAGCACTACTAATACGAGTCTAGCAGAACAAGCGGTCAATTACAGGATCCAAGGTTATTGAGTGCACTGAAACAAATTCCTAATCAACTGCGGTTAGTACATAAATTATTGAATAATGATGAAACTGTTGGTAAACTGTTGCAATTTTGAACTATGCATTATTATTTGCATTGCTGCCACTATTACTGAAGCAATATGCCTTTAACCATGAAGCAGAATATGACTACCAACTCAGGGTAATATTTTATCACGATAAAAAAACAGGAATACATAATAATTCTGCTAGTATGTTGAATTTCAATTGATTTAATTAAAATACATTTATTTTTTGTCAAGTCCAAGGTTTATTTTGTCTTCTGGAAGATTCTTTCTTCTAAATGACAAAACAGACTATTGTACAGATTATAAAGCACGAAAGCATTTAAACTGCACTGCTGAAAACCCTTCTATTGAAACGTCTAACTATGGTGTTTGTAGCTGAAAGGATGAGAAAGAAGAAGGCTTTGAACGTTGAAGAAGTTTAACAAGATTTGAAGATTTTCTCCATAGATATCCCATACAAAACAAATTGCAAAAAGCTTAATATTATAAATAGTTTAAAGATTACAAATATGAAGTCATATCACCCTCTCCTGAAAGAGCTGAACATTTTGATATTCTAATAGTTTCTGTGGCTTAAACAATGTCAGCAGTAGTGATATTTGTAGTAGTAGTAGTAGTAGAAGTTGTAGTTGTAGTTGTAGTAGAAGTATTGTTTAAAGTATCATAATGTTAGATAAACACAAACAGGTTATTAAATGACAGGCTTCATCAGAAGCATTTCAGTTGGAATTCATTCAGTGGGGCTTGTATTTTAAAATGGTGTGTGTGTGTGTGTGTGTGTGTGTGGGGGGGGGGGGTCCTCTAAAAGTCCCTAATATCTGAATGACTGTATGACAGAGAGACACACACACAGAGAGAGAGAGACACACAGAGAGAGAGAGAGACACACAGAGAGAGAGAGACACAGAGAGAGAGAGAGACACACAGAGAGAGAGAGAGACACACAGAGAGAGAGAGAGACACACAGAGAGAGAGACACACAGAGAGAGAGACACACAGAGAGAGAGAGAGACACACAGAGAGAGAGAGACACACAGAGAGAGAGAGACACAGAGAGAGAGAGTGAGGCTTGTGTCTGTGAGTCTGTGTGTTTATAAACATCAGTAATTAGCTCAAGCACGAACACCTGTGAGCCTGACAGCCTTTTCATCAGAAAAAGACTGGAAAACACCTGTCAAACAAAACCACAAACCCCATAACCATAGCCCCTATTTTTCCAATATTAATACTGGAGAGGGAGGATGACTTGAAGAACAGATCATGCGAAAAATTGGATCTGTAGTGTAAAAAAAAGTGGCTTCAATGGCGATTTAGAAATGGGGTACGGTTGTCTGTGCAAGACTTTTTTGAAGTACGTTTTAACATTGGGGTCTATGGAGGAGAAAGTTGGTTTTCCTCTCAATTAAAGGCAATTAAAGGCTTTTGTTCCAAATGTGTTCCACAGTCATTTGTCTACGACAAGGACAAGATTAGCTACGTTTCCATCCAAAAATTATGCATGAAGAGTGAAAATTGAGGAGTCAGTCGCAAAAGACAAATATTTTTTTCACAGGAATCTCAAGCTCCTCTTCACTCTAGCGGTGACATCACGCACTCTAAGCTGCGCCATACACACCCATTATAAAAGCAGAAAAGGACTGAAAAACACATAAAAGCAAAAATGCTACTATTCAAAAAGTGTAAAAGATATCAAAATGATTATAACAATCATTGATCAGGGTTTTCTCAACATTTGAAAGTTGAAATGGTGTCTGTAGCTGAAAGTATGAGGAAGTAGAAGGATTTGAAAGTTGAAGAAGTTTAAGAGGATTTAAAAATATTCTCCATAGACATCCCATTCAAAAAATAGGTTGCAAAAAGCTTAATAATTCAAAAAGTTAGAAATATTATGAGACATAGCACACATGAGCTGAAAAAGCTGAACATTTACATAGTTGAACGGTTTCTGTAGCTTAAAAACTGAAGAAGAAGAAGAGTTTCAACAAACTAGAAAATGCATTTCCTGCTGAAAATGCGTTGGAATGCTGAAAGCTGAAAGCTGAAATGAATTGCAAAAACATTGCTGAAAATACAGAAATGAGAGACTACCTGTCTGAAAAATGTTGAAGCCCGAAAGCATTTAAACTGCACTGCTGAAAACCCTTCTATTGAAACGTCTAACTATGGTGTCTGTAGCTGAAAGTATGAGAAAGAAGAAGGCTTTGAAAGTTGAAGAAGTTTAACAAGATTTGAAGATTTTCTCCATAGATATCCCATTCAAAACAAATTGCAAAAAGCTTAATAATTCAAAAATGGTTTCCACCATAACAGGCACCAATGACCTACTGGACACAACTTTGAGCAGCTCAGCTCAGCCGGGGGCTCGTCAGTACCTCCACACCGTCCTTCACCCTGGACACTCCTTCAGGAGAGAGTCCAGCCCCATCTCTTTCACATTTTAGGGATCATTTTATGAACAGATTTATATTCTGGGTCACAGATCTTCTAAGAAAAATAAGACAGAATGTTATTTAATGTCTGGTGTCTTTTATCTCTCGTCTCTTTCATCTTCTATCATCTCTCCAGACTCTGTCAGGCTGGTGAATGGGACTAGTCTGTGCCCAGGCAGACTGGAGGTGAAGTCTAACCAGTCTAACAGGTGGTGGTCTTCAGTGTGTGAAGATGACTTTGACCAGAAGGATGCAGAGGTGGTCTGTAGGGAGCTTGGCTGTGGAGCTCCATCAGTCCTCCAGGGGGCGCTCTATGGAGAAGTGGAGGCTCCAATGTGGACCAAAGAGTTCCAGTGTGGAGGCCATGAGTCTGCTCTCCTGGACTGTAGAAGCTCAGGCTCAGATAGAAACACCTGCTCACCTGGCAAAGCTGTTGGACTCACCTGCTCAGGTAGAATTTGGCAACAAGCTACAGCCACCAAACTTGACACACACCTGCTCTGGCTTCATACTAATACGCACACCAAGTTTCAGGAGAATTGCACCACGTGACCCAGCGCTATACACCATCTGAGCATCATATATCTATATCTATATCTATATATATATATATATATATATATATATATCTATATCACTTTATATATATATATCTATATCTATATATATATATATATATATCTATATATATATATCTATATATATATATATCTATATAGATATATATATATATATCTATATAGATATATATCTATATAGATATCTATATATATAGACATCCTAAGCAGATGGCTGCATTTTTTGCAATTGATAACATCCCATTGGTTGCCACACTTAGTGTACCGTCCACTGTATCTACAATAGCAGAGCCTGCAATTTTCAGGCCTTCTCCTGCCGCAAAGAATATGCCCTGGATCAAACTCAAGTTTGTTAATTCATATGATTTTCTGTTCATGCAGATAGGGATACAGTTTCCAAACCCTATTTTAAATTTCCATCTGTTGGTGAGGGTCACAGTATCTTCTCTAAAGATAATGTCGCTGTGTGGATTATGTGCTTTTGGCTGTATCCACGACAGTTCTGTTTCCCCACATACCTCTGTCCATAACTGGTAGCCCCTTTTCCATCTTAAATCCCAAGGCACTGGGCTAGGCCAATTCGTTGAATCTCTCACTATGTTTCTAGCACTTGTCTCCAATTGTACAGCATTTTTACTACACCGGGTGGCCCATAATCCAGTGGTATTATTGTATTATGTATGAGCTAATACAGTTCACGCATATGGTCCCGTTTTTGTATCGGGGATAGGCTTGCTGTGGACTGAAGAGCAACTGGTTTTATATATATATATATATATATATATATATATATATATATCATTATAGAGATATATATCTATATATATATAGATATATATCTATATATATATATATAAATATATATCTATATAGATACATATGTTTATATAGATCTACAGTGCTATAAAAAGTATTTGCCCCCTTCCTGGTTTTTTATTTTTTTGCATATTTGTCACACTTAAATGTTTCAGATCATCAAACAAATTTTAATATTAGACAAAGATAACCCGAGTAAAGACAAAATGCAGTTTTTAAATGATGATTTAATTTATTAAGGGAGAAAAGCTATCCAAACCTACTTGGCCCTATGTGAAAAAGTAATTGCCCCCTAAACCTGATAACTGGTTTTGTCACCCTTGGCGGCAACAATTGCAATCCAGCGTTTGCGATAACTGACAATGAGTCTTTCACATTGCTGTGGAAGAATTTTGGCCCACTCTTCTTTGCAGAATTGTTTTAATTCAGCCACATTGGATGGTTTTCGATCAGAAACAGCTTGTTGAAGCTCACGCCACAGCATCTCAATCAGATTTAAGTCCAGACTTTGACTAGGCCACTCCAAAACCTTCATTTTGCTTTTGTTGAGCCATTCAGAGGTGGACTTGCTGGTGTGTTTTGGATCATTGTCCTGCTGCATAACTTAAGTGCGCTTGAGTTTGAGGTCACGAACTGATGGCCGGACATTCTCTTTCAGGATGTTCTGGTAGAGAGCAGAACTCATGGTTCCATCAATTATGGAAAGTCGTCCAGATCCTGCAGTTGCAAAGCAGCCCCAGACCATCACACTACCACCACCATGTGTGACTGTTGCTATGATGTTGTTTTTATGAAATGCTGTGTCAGTTTTACGCCAGATGTAACGGGACGCACACCTTCCAAAAAGTTCAACTTTTGTCTCGTCAGTCCACAGAATATTTGCCCAAAAGTCTCGGGGATCATCAACATGTTTTTTGGCAAATGTGAGACGAGCCTTTGTGTTCTTTTTGCTCAGCAGTGGCTTTCGCCATGGAACTGTCCCATGATGCTATTTGTGCCCAGTGTGTTTCTTATTGTTGAATCATGAACACTGATCTTAACTGAGGAGACTGAGGCCTGCAGTTCTTCAGATGTTGTTCTGGGGTCTTTCCAGACTGAGTCATGTCAGTTACTTTGTTTCTCATCTGTTCTTGAATTTCTTTACAACATCATCAGCATGATGTGTTGCTTTTTGAGATCTTTTAGCCGACTTCACTTTGTCAGACAGGTTCTATTTAAGTGATTTCTTGATTCAACAGGTCTGGCAGTAATCAGGCCTGGGTGTGGATAGTGAAATTGAACTCAGCTTTCCAAAAAATCACAGTTCATTCTTGATTTATCAAGGGGGGCAATTACTTTTTCACACAGGGCCAAGTAGGTTTGGATAGCTTTTCTCCCTTAATAAATGAAATCATCATTTGAAAACTGCATTTTGTATTTACTCGGGTTATCTTTGTCTAATATTAAAACAATTTTGATGATCTGAAACATTTAAGTGTGACAAATATGCAAAAAAATAAGAAACCAGGAAGGGGGCATATACTTTTTCACAGCACTGTATATATCTATATAGATATATATAATATAGATAGATATAGCTATATAGATATATAGAATATAGATAGATATAGCTATATAGATATATAGAATATAGATAGATATATATCTATACAGATATATATAGATATATAGAATATAGATAGATATATAGAATATAGATATATATCTATATATATATATCTATATCACTTTATCTATATATAGATCTATATCTATATAAATATATATATATCTATATAGATATACATATATCTATATATAGATATATATCTATAGATATATAGATATAGATATATATATATATATAGATTTATATATAAATATAGATTTATACATAAATATAAATATATATATATATAAATAAAGTGATAAAGCAAAAGTCAGTCCAAGTTAACAGATGTTAAACTTTATTTAATTCACAGCAAATCTATAACAAGAACATATTACAGCTCTCATATATTCATCTTATTATTTAAAGAGCTCCTAGAAAAGTCTCTGCTTAAATATACATGAGCATCTTAAATAAACATGTAATAAATAACAGAGGATGTTGGTAGCCATACGAGCTTTTAGAAAAAGAGACTCAGAGAGACAGAAAGTGCAAACGTGTGCCTGAGGACAGAAACTCAACTTCCTTCTTAATTTGGTAAATATTCAATGTAATTCTGTGGTCACTGGGATGTGTAGGGAGGTGAGGGGGTCTCAGCTGAGGACAGACCGGGGGTCTCAGCTGAGGTAGGTGAGGATGACCGACTGGATGGGCAGCCTGCAGACGGGACACAGCTTGTTCCTCTTCTTCAGCTTGCGGGCGCAGACGTAGCAGGACATCAGGTGTCCCGTCCGGCCGTGGACGATGCAGCCGTTCTTCGGCCGGGACTGACAGATGAGACAGGGGTTCAGGCACGAGTCCGGCAGCCGCCACTCCGCCGCAACGCTGCGGTCCAGCTGGGGGACCACGGGGTGAGGAGTAGGGGGGGAGGGGGGGAGAAGCTCCTGGGAGTCCATGGAGGAGGAGGACTGGGAGTCGGGGGTCCAGAGTGTCTGCTGTGAGGAGAAGGAGTGTGTGTACCTGGTCATCTGCAGACAGAGGACGGTGTCTGTGTGTGTGTGTGTGTGTGTGTGTGTACCTGGTCATCTGCAGACAGAGGACGGTGTGTGTGTGTGTGTGTGTGTGTGTGTGTGTGTACCTGGTCGTCTGCAGACAGAGGACGGTGTGTGTGTGTGTGTGTGTGTGTGTGTGTGTGTGTGTGTGTGTGTGTGTGTGTACCTGGTCGTCTGCAGACAGAGAGGCGTTGTCTTCTCTGTAGTCGTCAGAGTCGATGGACTCCACCTCAAACTCCACGCTGAAGTTGTCGCTTTCTGAGTCCGAGGCCGCAACCGTGACTTCCGACCTCCCGGACTAAAACACACACACTGCGTTATAAACAAACACAACATCAGCTAAATAACAGTGTGTGTGTGTGTGTGTGTGTGTGTGTGTGTGTGTGTGTGTGTGTGATACTCACTGTGCTGTGAGAGTCTGACGATTGGCTGCTGTGTCTGTCCAGAACACTGTCGGACCACCGCCTCCTCTTCCTTCCTTCCCCTTCCTCTTCCTCCCCTGACTCCCCCTCCTCCTCCTCCTCCTCTAAACTGTCCGAGGGCCCTGAAGAGACGAAGCAGAGTTCAACATCACAGGTTCTGTGTTCATGAGCAATAACGAGGAGGCGGGAGGAGAAACTCACCTGGATCACTGCTCCTGCAGCTCCTCCAGCTCCTCCTCCTCCTCCTCCTTCCTCTCCTGTCTGGTGATGAAGAGCGACTTTCTGAAGCTGCCTCCTAAAAGCAAAAAAAAACAACACAAATTCAGTCTCACTTTTAGTGATCTTTTAAAATAACCCTGAAGAGAAGTGTGAATGTTGTCCATTTGAAAGCCTGTAGGACACTGTGTGCGACATGTTCTTAAAGTCTTATTGTCTTCTACTAAAGTCAGCATTAAAAGTACTTCATTAAGCTTTTCTTACCCAAAAGTGTAAGACGCTCAAAACAAACCAACACAATGATGTCTGAGAGGCTCTTTTGAATTTGGTGCAACACAACGTGGCTGCATTATTATGATATTATTATTATTAGTCTTACCTCTGTCCCTCTGTCTGTCTGAGGTTCACTCGAGCTCGGCGGCGACTCTGAGAAAGAAAGAGAGAAAATCTTCAGCATCAAAGAGTTGAAGTGGAAGAATAGAGCTGAATCCAAATGTCCACTCTTCAAACTTCATTCTCAGGAGCAGTGGGATGGTCATGGTTAAGTTTGGGGATGAATTAGCACACGCCTCACATATAAAGTTCATGATCCTGTTTAGAACTATTCATGTGAAACAATAAGGACATTCATGTGAGATTTGTGCAAAGTCTGTAGCTTGTTATTAGAGTATGAGGAGCAGAGGGGCAGACTCTCTTCAGGCCTCTCGTGGACGCGATGAGCGGCGGTTTGTAAACTCACTCGGCTCTAACTGAAGTCTGAAGACTGTGGAGACATGTTGGATCCGACCAGAGAGAAAAGAATCGGTCCTACCTTGGTTCTTCACGGCCACCAGGTTCTTGGTGATCATAGCAAACAGAGCTCTGGAGAACACAAACACACCAAATACATGTACATCATACTGTACTTTTATTACACGTATATGAATCCAAACAGACAGTTAATCATCTACTTCCTGTTCTGTGTGCGTCTATTTCTCACCGCGGCTCTTTAACAGAGAAGCTGTCGACTCCCAGCACCCGCCCCAGTGCATCCTGGGAGCAGTGGACGATGTGCTGCTGCTTCTGGTCGTACAGCTGCTTCTGGATGATGTACTGACCCAGGTAGAATATCACCTGCGAGACAGACCATCACAGATGCATCATGGGAGACGTGCAAAACACCCGACTGTGCAGAACACCAGCTCCCGATGTCCCCCATCACGCTCAACGAAGCGTTCAAAAGTGCAGGAAACTGGATTTAGACGAGTACTTTTTTAACTTTCCGTTCATAAATGCGGTCCTTTTTTTTTTTTTACCTCCTTCATGGTAAAAACTTCTTTTGTAGCTCCTGCATCTTGCAGCAAAGTCTGGAACTCTACCTTTGGTCTCACCTAAACACACACACACACACACACACACACACACACACACACACACACACACACACACACACAGGCTAAAGTTAATTCAAACCCTGAAACAACCAGTTAACCAGTAAAGAAGTGAGTTAACTAGTTTCTCTCACCAGTTGCTCAGCCGTGTCCGTGTTGAGCTCCTGATCAGCTGACATCGTGACGCTGATTGTTTCTGATCATAAAGACACAAACCGGTAGTTAGTACCTCTTAGAATACTATTTAATATCCGTATGAGCACGACAGTACGATGGAAAACACCAAATATAGAACCTAATGATGCGCTACAAAGTGTACGGATGACAAATTATGAATTGAAGTCTATTTAGGTTTCTGCTGTAAGCTACTGTAGCTAACACATATCATGTGAAAAACAGAGGAAAACATCTCTATACCTGTGGTGATAATTAAAACATATGTATGTTCCCTGCACTAGTTCAAGCCTGACAGAAGTGCTCACTTAAAGGTGTACTCCCTCTTGTGGCCAAATGGGTCAATAACGCTTGTCTTCAATATGTACTATTCCTGGGTGCAGAAAACTGGAGCAGTCACTATTTTGTAAACTACAACACCACATGAACAATACATATTTTGGAAAACAGTATACAGTTTAGGTCATGCTATGGAGCTTTAATGAGATGAAATAAAATGAAATCAAAAACCATATGTTGGGGTGGCTTCTTGCCATTAACTTTGAAGTCCTTGTCCGAACATACATTCATTTGTTTTATTTGTTTATTTATTTTGCAGGGACAATGCACACCAATCAACAGTAAAACTGTAAGTGAGCCAGAGTTAGCCAGAGAGGCTAGTTTCATCTGCTGTCCCCGGCCAGATATTTGAAGGCTGCCTAAAAATTACAAAATTTCAAATAAAAATAGAATTCAAATTCATAGATAGACAGTAACGTATAGACAAAACCAATACACATATAAGCAAAAGCAAAGTGTACAACACCATTCAAAACAAATTGCAAAAAGCTTAATATTATAAATAGTTTAAAAATTACAAATATGAAGTCATATCACCCTCTCCTGAAAGAGCTGAACATTTTGATATTTTAACGGTTTCTGTGGCTTAAAAATGTCAGCAGTAGTGATATTTGTATTAGTAGTAGTAGTAGAAGTTGTAGTTGAAGTAGAAGTATTATCATTAGTAGAAGTACTAGTAGCATTAGAATAAGTACTAGTAGTAGCAGTAGTGATATTTGTAGTAGTAGGAGTAGTAGAAGTTGTAGTAGAAGTATTATTAATAGTAGTATTAGTAATTAGAAGAAGTAGTAGAAGTAGTAGTATCAGTTGTCGTGGTAATAGCTGTAGTAGTGGTCGTAGTATTTAATATAACAGTAGTAGTAGTCGTAGTAGTAGTTGTAGTAGTACTATAGCAGTCGTACTAATAGCTGTAGTAGTATTAGTACTGGTAGTAGCATGAATAGCAGTAGTAGTAGTAGCAGTTGTAGTATAAGTAATTGTAGTGGTAGGAATAGCAGTAGTGGTAGTAATAATATTGATAGTAGCAGTAATAGTAGTAGTAGTAGTAGTAGCAACAGCAAAAGTTGTAGTTGAAGTAGTAGTAGTATTAGCAGTAGTAGTAGTAGTAATACTAGAAATATTAGCAGCAGCAGTAGTAGTAGTTGTCGCAGTATTAGTAAGAGCATTAATTATTTCAACAAAAAAGCCTAATTTTGAACTTAATGTTTAAATACAGTTAATCCATGGGGCTTTTATTTTGAAAGAGTTGGGCTGGGTGGGGGAGAGAGGAGGAGAGGACACAGAATCAGAATGTATGAAACACACAAACAGAAGTTATTAAATAACAGGATTCGTTCACAGAAAGGGAGAGAGAGAGACAGGCAGACAGACAGACAGATGGACTGAGTGTGTAGAGAGAGACAGACAGACAGACAAACAGACAGACAGATGGACTGAGTGTGTAGACAGAGACAGGCAGACAGACAGACAGACTGAGTGTGTAGAGAGAGACAGACAGGCAGACAGACAGACGGACTGAGTGTGTAGAGAGAGACAAGCAGACAGACAGACAGACAGATGGACTGAGTGTGTAGAGAGAGACAGACAGACAGACAGACAGATGGACTGAGTGTGTAGAGAGAGACAGGCAGACAGACAGTCAGATGGACTGAGTGTGTAGAGAGAGACAGACAGACAGACAGACAGAGAGAGAGAGAGAGAGAGAGAGAGAGAGAGAGTGTGTGTGTGTGTGTGTGTGTGTGTGTTACTGGTTCCCATGGTGACGACGCAGCGGTTGGAGAGTCTATGAGTCTGTGTGTTTATAAACATCAGTAATTAGTTCAAGCACGAACACCTGTCAGCCTGGCAGCCTTTTCATGAGAAAAAGACTGGAAAACACAAACCCCCATAACCATAGCCCCTATTCTTCCAATATTAATAGTGGAGAGGGAGGATGACTTGAAGAACAGATCATGCGAAAATTGGATCTGTAGTGTAAAAAAAAGTGGCTTCAATGGCGATTTAGAAATGGGGTACGGTTGTCTGTGCAAGACTTTTTTGAAGTACGTTTTAACATTGGGGTCTATGGAGGAGAAAGTTGGTTTTCCTCTCAATTAAAGGCAATTAAAGGCTTTTGTTCCAAATGTGTTCCACAGTCATTTGTCTACGACAAGGACAAGATTAGCTACGTTTCCATCCAAAAATTATGCATGAAGAGTGAAAATTGAGGAGTCAGTCGCAAAAGACAAATATTTTTTTCACAGGAATCTCAAGGTCCTCTTCACTCTAGCGGTGACATCACGCACTCTAAGCTGCGCAATACACAGCCATTATAAAAGCAGAAAAGGACTGAAAAACACATAAAAGCTAAATTGCTACAGTTCAAAAAGTGTAAAAGATATCAAAATGATTATAACATACAATCATTGATCAGGGTTTTCTCAACATTCAAAAGTTTAAATGGTGTCTGTAGCTGAAAGTATGAGGAAGTAGAAGGATTTGAAAGTTGAACAAGTTAATAATTCAAAAAGTTGAAAGATTGGAAATATGAAGACACATAGCACACATGAGCTGAAAAAGCTGAACATTTACATAGTTGAACGGTTTCTGTAGCTTACAAACTGAAGAAGAAGAGTTTCAAGCGCGACGGAAGAAATAGTGGAATAAAGATTCAAAGAACAATACTTGGAATGCTGAATCAGCATGGCTGTCATAGACTGCATCATATATGATGAAGAGGCCCAGATGGTGTATATGTGGCACAACAAGTCATATGTCGTTCAGAAAGTACAATAATTGTTTGGGTGTAATGTAAGTTAAGAGAGTTTACTATGTTTCCTATGTGTTTATGAGGAGGAAGTGTTAATTGTAGTTAAAATTGAGGGTACAGCGTTATTTATCATCAGCTACATGTTAGGCAGTAGATCCAGTGGATCGCCAGTAGGTGTCAGTGTTGCGACATAAGCAGTGTCTGTGACGGAGAGCCACACTGAAGTCTCGCGAGGATGAGAATCTCTGTACAGGATAGAAGTAGAACGCGCTGTGGAGCGACTGTACACCTAAATGTATATTTTTGTATGTTACAGAGCACTTTCATTGAATGTGTAGCACCAGATTGAGCCTGTGTGACGTCATTCTGTGCACGCTACACATAGTGCTGGGTCACGTGGTGCAATTCTCCTGAAACTTGGTGTGCGTGTTAGTATGAAGCCAGAGCAGGTGTGTGTCAAGTTTGGTGGCTTTAGCTTGTTCCTATGGCATGGCTGTCATGTGGGCATGAATGATTTGATAGCAAGGGTGTGTTCTGGAGGCTAAGCAAAAACCCTACAGATGGCCATACTGAGCAATTTACTGAGGAGCATGGGGGAATGAATGCCTTCAAGGCTGGAGCGACTGCCCCCCAATTCCTCTACTTCAGGGCGGGGCGGTTCCACGCCATTTCAGCAGGCAGCAGCAGCAGATAACAGGCAAACAGTTTGCCTCTCCCCGAATTGCATGATGAAATACCGTATCTAAATGGCTCTTTTTCCTTCCTTTTCTTTTTTCTAGATATGACTCGCACAAAGATGGTTCACGCTTGCCCTCTCTGTCAGAAAGTATGTGCGGCCATGCCCCACCATCTGAAAAATGAAAGGCCACCTCGAGCTGGACCGTGGTGCTCGGGAGCTACAACAAAAGGCAGCCAAATATCAGGTGACGGTGATGCATCTGGCGCAGTTGAGAGCCTCGAACCCTGCCGTCCCCATGCACACGGAGATGGACTTGAGTCCAGAACATGAGCACGATGAGGAGGCGGTGGAGGAACCCCGTGATAGCGGGATTTTGGAGGCCAGCAGGCTAATGGAGCAGTCTAACATCTTCTGAAGTAAAAACACAGTGACATCTGATGAAACTATTACAAATACATAAAATATAGGGATTGAGGTGGAGACGAGGAGTTACCTGATAAACTATTAAAAGTACAAAGAATATACAGATTGAGATGCATACAAGTAAACATTTTAAATGTACGTCCTAATCACTCTTGACAAGTTCAACAGTAGACGGGGGATATGTGGCTACAAATGGGAGGTCAGAGGTCCCTGCTGTAGCTTGAGTTTGCTCAAAGGGCCTGTGACATTTTCTAAGAGAGGTCCTAGAGTGCCCTCTGCTGGCCAGAGCTAGGAACAGCAGAATCAAACTGCTGTCTGTCAAAAGTCCTACTGCGTGCTTCGCGTGGAAGCTTGTCTTATAGAGCAGAGCGAGGGTGTCTGCCCCGTAAAGAACCCTTCTACGTCCAGCGTGTCACTTTCAGGGAACCTGTCACCCGTAAAAGCGGTGGTGCCCAGGAAGTCACAACAGAGGTGAAATTGCTGGTCGATTTCACTCTTGATTGAGTCGCTGTGATTGTTCAGAGTGACTAGAAATGTGCATTCTAAACATTTAGAATGTCTAGATAGCCCATGTCTAGTTAACGAATGTACGATTGATCCTCAATAAACGTTTCAGAGAGCAGGTATGAATTTGTCACACACTTGCCCATGGCAGCATAGTCACGTGCCTTACGGGTTTGGTGAGCGTAACTCTAGGCTCTAGGCTATCAAGAAAAGAAAGAGGACAGGAGTGGGGTTGTATTGAAGACCAACTCTGACTGGATGATCTGTGAAACCTGACACTCTGAGTTGAAGAGACCACCACCTGACCTGGGAGTGTCTAAGAGTGTCGGAGAAAGTACAAAAAAATGAAATGCAAAGATTTTTTTTCCGGTTTCATACTACAATATCAACAAGGCCATCTTTCCATCTACATGGACTGGAGAGGGAACGATGAAAATGTGAAAAGGAGTGTGCAGGATGGCGAGAGAGGAAAAGTATGATGGCATGGAAGAGAGGGGAAGGATAAAGGTATGAAGAGACATGAAATAACGTCAGAACGAAAACAATCTATCACATCTGTCTTTTCTCTGATAATGATCAACAAGTATGCCCAACAAATGGAAATGCTTGAGAAAAATGGTTGCTAATCTATTTCTGGTCAAAACAACTCAAGTCAAAACCTCTAGCATCCCTAAAACATGGGGGGAAATAATGAAAGTGATAAGAATATTAACATTTACGTTATCTCATCATTGTTTGTTCTTTAAATTTCCATGATTACAGCGGGCTCACTTTGGGGGTCACGTTGCCCCCCCTGAGCTGCTCAGCCAATCAGAGTATGGGGTTTGGTAAAGCTTCTCAGAACGGCCCACCTCTGGCCTGTCGACACTCATCTTCAGACACGGTAAAAGCAGGTCCCTCTCTCTCTGTGTTTACCTCCGTTACTTTTAATGGAAATTGAATGAAAAAAAGTGTGACACCTCTCTGCAATTAGCGTAATCATTTGTTGTTGTTGGTGTTAGAGGAGGTTGCTGATTCATGAAGCATATCGGGTCAGAGTTAGGTAAGGGTGTGATAACCACCATGACTGAATCGGTTTTCTATCACAGACAATCTTTCTGCTTTGACCGTGTTTCTCCAAACTTTATTCTTTCCAGATTGCTCAAGTGAAGAGAAGACAATGGCAGAAGAAACTAAGAAGTAAGATTTGGTTGTGTCGTTAATGTTCCCTTCAGTGGATTTCTCTGCATTTTGAGTTGAAGAATTCCTTATTTCAATGTTAATGAAATGTTCATTTCAATAATAATTCAATGTCCAACCTTTTGTCATCATCTTGAAGGTCCCCAGAGGTGGAACGTCTGGGTCATCACCAACACCAGAGGATGGACTTTCAGGGGATAATATCTCTGTGTTGCTCTCAAAGTCCAGGCTTGTTTCCTATAAGGGAAAAACAAAACAATATAAAGCACTGGCAGTAGTTACTGTTATACATTGAAGAAGGATATGAAACCCTTGTAGTTTTAAGTAAAGGTACATGATAACAACACAGCGGTGAATGTATGGTTGGGACCATGTTTGCCATTTTTTTCCCATGTGATGAAAATATGACAACCTAACTCATTCTGATACAAACTGTACATTATAAAAAAGTGAATGGGCTGCAAACAAGCAGATATCAAGAGTAGATACATGCTGCAAGTTCCAAATGCAGTAGATTTTCCCATTAGTAACAATGGCAAAGTAAAATGTGAGGCGCTGCCCAGGTGTAGACATTGTAGCCAAATGTTAGGTTTGGTGAATGCATATAGCTTGCACACAACCACTAATGAATTATTTTGTCTCAAAACACCCACAACTCAAATATAGTGCAATCTCATTGTAGCTGCACATATAGCTGGGGCTCTACCCAATGTCATTTTTTGACATTTGTTTGAGGTTTACGGATGAAGCTCAGAATGTCTGTCATCTGCTTATGTCGTCATCACCCAAAAAATGTATTTCTCAAACAAAATTGTCATTGAATGAAGTGATTCATCAAATGAAATGAGGTAGTCCTTTTTATTAAATGAACTTCCTTGAATGAAAATAACTTTTGTTCACAAAATGACATAACAATAGGTGCAGAGTGCCGTGGTGCTTGCTGTCAATGAGAGAGAGAGTGACAGAGAGAGGGGAAGGGAAGGTAAAAGGTGGACTATTGCATGCAATGTTCCTTTAACTTTCTTTTGCTATACTGAATAGTTTGAAGCTTTTAAGCATCATTCATAACGTTGACACTCAAGTTACTAATATTAATAACTTACAGAAACATTGAATGCAATAGTACACCTTTCACCTTCTTTCTCACTCACACACACACAGCGAGTGACGCAGTCCTCATCTCTGTAATTGTCCAGTCCAAAACTCAAAATTGATTGAAAAAAGAACATGTTTTATTGAACAAACTATTGTGCATCAATCCATATTTTTTGGAGTTAAGGCTTTCGCTTTCGATTATACGCAAATCTTTTATTTGCGTATAATAGTTGTGTAGAATGGAGTTTGTAGTTTGTAAAAATGTGTTAGATTGTACGTTTTACCCAGATCTTTTATTTTTTGGGGGGATATTCATATTCATATTCATAAATTGTACACATGCATAAATGGACTTTTTCCGACGGTAAATGCTACAGCGGACCCGAATTCGGGTCCGTCGGGCTTTAACACAATGAATGAATAGACATGCAAAAAAAAAAAAAAAGCAGTGGAGAATTCAAATGTTGATTTAGAATTTGCCTATCATCTTTTATGATTGAAGATTTGAAGCTTCCAACTCTACAGTACAGCCAGCAAGTAATCATTTCTGATTACCTGGGTGGATACTTGCATTGTAACTGGCAAGTAACAATAACAGGGTGAAGTAAACTATTAGGAGGCCTGTCATTAGGGACAGGACCAGTTCAAAGGGTTTGTTTGACACTTACCAAGCTCGTGGAAGCTGCAAGTGGCTCAGATGAAAGTTCTGATAGTGATGAGATCTCCCCATCTTTGTTTGGACTTCCTGAGGGCTAAAACAGCAGGGAGAGAGGCAGATACAGAGGACACATGTATTCGCATTTCTCAAGAAAATGAGTTTCAGAAAGAGAAAAATAGAAAAAGTGTTTAGTGTGTCAACATTAAAAATTGCAGTTCTCTGTCTCTCCCTTCGCCCTTTCTAATTGTTTCACTGCTATGAACTGGTCTGCTTGCATCAAGGAGAGAAAGAGAAAAAGAAAGAGACACACCGAGAGATAGAGATAGTTTGTGTGTGTGTGTGAGAGAGAAGAGGAGAGTGTGCATGATAGAGCTAGCTGTCATGGAGAGCTAATTAAACCTTTAAATGTGTTCGTTAAAGAATGGGGTTTGATGTTTAATTTCCAATTCAATTTGTTTCTTATATAAATGTATTATTTCAATCAGAGGATCGGCAGTTTGAACCCTGGCTCCTGCTCCACCAGTCGCATGTCGATGTGTCCTTGAGCAAGACACTTCACCCTGAAATGTCTCCCGTAGCTGTGCCTACGGTGTGATAGAATCTGAATTGGAAGTCGCTTTGGATAAAAGCGTCTGCTAAATCACTGTCATGTAATGTGTGAGTTTTTCAGGTCAAAGAGGCAAAGTATATAGAATTTGGGGGAAGATATGCATTTCCATCTATATATAACATACCAGCCATGAAGGCCAGGTTAAAGTAACCTATCAGGAGGCTGTCATATGGGACAAACTAAAAGCACTACTTGTTTGACACTTACCAAACACTTGGAAGACTCCAGTAGCTCAGATGGAAGGCTTGGTGCTGATGAGGTCTCCCTCTCTGGGTTTGGACTTCCTGAGGACTAAACACCAGAGACAAACACATATTACCATTTCTCCAGAACAAGACGTTCACAAAGAGCTGAAGAGCCAGATCTCTACACTCATACACACATTTTCTTTATTACTAAAACTAAAACATAATGTGCAAGAGGCCCCATTGAAAAGTCTTTGTAATTTAAGGTCAGATGTTCAAGTCTTGGTTCTATGAATACTGTATCACTTTTTAAAGAGCCCCACCATCATTACCAAATAACCTTATCAATGCAGTCAACCGACAGCAACTTCAATTACATTTATATTACCACTTAAACACTAAATCATATTTACTAACCCTAACCCATTTCCATGATTCTAGGGTGATAACATCTTAAAATATGACAACCTACATTCAAAGCTTCATTCAAAAACCCCAATAAAAGCTTAGAATGTAAAAAAACGGACATTCAGTGCAGCCTTACCACCCGCCCACAAATAGTATAATAGCTTACTAATATTGGCGTTACCTAATATTCATCTGCAACTGTCAAGAATTATCGTCTTTAAAACCTATTAAGCCCTATGCCTATTTGTAGGCCTCTCCTCGATTTTTGCATACCCATAGTAAAGAGAGTGATTTTCGTCTAAATATAAGGTGTATTTTCATAGTTTTTATATTTTAGAAAGCTAACACTTGTGAGATTTGTTCAGATTTGTAAATATCAGTATATATGTTACTGGTTAAGAGTACATTAAGATGGAACACAGCACAAATTGAAATTCTTTATCTCCGATTATAAATTAATCCAATTTTGACAAGATATATTTTTTTAATGTTGTAGTTGAAAGCTCAAACCTCTCCCAGATCATAGCCCAATAGGTTGAGAGTCTCTCTGCACAATGTTTTCTTTGATAAAGTGAAGCATTCAAGCGCTAGAGAGGTTTGAGTGCAGAGATTTCAGCCAAGGGCAACCAAAATGTAATTTTGTTCCAGCTGTTCCATTGTAATTTTATATAGTATATAATTATATATTTCACTTTCTTTATGACTAATAGTGTTCAATCTATCATATGCAGCAGTTTGGCATCATTTAGAGAGCCTGGATCCTCTCTGAGCCTGTTTATGTCTGTCATCCATGGGATTTTCTCATCTGGCTTCCAGTCCAGGTCTCCTAGCTCAGCCTATGGTTGGTCGATTTCAGTCAATGGACCCTCCTTAGAAGCGTCTGAGTCCTGGCTATTTAACAAACACACCGTGGCGCGTCACCTGAAACCTGCGCAAAAGATCGCCAGAAATCGATCCCTTCCCCCCACGGCGCCTTGCTAGACAGACCCTTGTTTCTACACGGGGACATTTCAGCGACGCACCGGAAATAGGTAGAAATATTGTTGACGGAATTAAGGGAGATTTACAGCAGAACAACGAAAAGGGAAAAAGCTTTGGATGATTTTGAAGGATATTACGCATTGTGTTTCTGGTGTTTGTTTGCTCACAGCTTTGTGAGGGTTTACCGGAGAGACGATCTAATGGTAGTTCTGGAATCTGTGTCGAATGTTCGTGCTTTTTGCTATCTCGGTTGCCTATGCTAACCGTTAGCTTTGTTATGCTAACTCAAAAAAGAGCGAGTTATGGCTAGAAATACGTGATTTTGTGATAAATCTTTTATTTGCGTATAATAGTTGTGTAGAATGGAGTTTGTAAAAATGTGTTAGATTGTACGTTTTACCCAGATCTTTTATTTTTTTGGGGGATATTCATATTCATATTCATAAATTGTACACATGCATAAATGGACTTTTTTCGACAGTAAATGCTACAGCGGACCCGAATTCGGTTCCGTCGGGCTTTAACACAATGAATGAATAGACATGCAAAAAAAAAAAAAGCAGTGGAGAATTCAAATGTTGATTTAGAATTTGCCTATCATCTTTTATGATTGAAGATTTGAAGCTTCCAACTCTACAGTACAGCCAGCAAGTAATCATTTCTGATTACCTGGGTGGATACTTGCATTGTAACTGGCAAGTAACAATAACAGGGTGAAGTAAACTATTAGGAGGCCTGTCATTAGGGACAGGACCAGTTCAAAGGGTTTGTTTTGACACTTACCAAGCTCGTGGAAGCTGCAAGTGGCTCAGATGAAAGTTCTGATAGTGATGAGATCTCCCCATCTTTGTTTGGACTTCCTGAGGGCTAAAACAGCAGGGAGAGAGGCAGATACAGAGGACACATGTATTCGCATTTCTCAAGAAAATGAGTTTCAGAAAGAGAAAAATAGAAAAAGTGTTTAGTGTGTCAACATTAAAAATTGCAGTTCTCTGTCTCTCCCTTCGCCCTTTCTAATTGTTTCACTGCTATGAACTGGTCTGCTTGCATCAAGGAGAGAAAGAGAAAAAGAAAGAGACACACCGAGAGATAGAGATAGTTTGTGTGTGTGTGTGTGTGTGTGAGAGAGTAGAGGAGAGTGTGCATGATAGAGCTAGCTGTCATGGAGAGCTAATTAAACTTTTAAATGTGTTTGTTAAAGAATGGGGTTTGATGTTTAATTTCCAATTCAATTTGTTTCTTATATAAATGTATTATTTGTTCAAGTATTTGTTTCATTACACTTCTATTGAGCTGTATTAACACATAGTTTAGTCATGGTGTGGTGACTGTGGCTAAGTGGAGAGCAGGGCCGTCCTTCAATCAGAGGATCGGCAGTTTGAACCCCGGCTCCTGCTCCACCAGTCGCATGTTGATGTGTCCTTGAGCAAGACACTTCACCCTGAAATGTCTCCCGTAGCTGTGCCTACGGTGTGATAGAATCTGAATTGGAAGTCGCTTTGGATAAAAGCGTCTGCTAAATCACTGTCATGTAATGTGTGAGTTTTTCAGGTCAAAGAGGCAAAGTATATAGAATTTGGGGGAAGATATGCATTTCCATCTATATATAACATACCAGCCATGAAGGCCAGGTTAAAGTAACCTATCAGGAGGCTGTCATATGGGACAAACTAAAAGCACTACTTGTTTGACACTTACCAAACACTTGGAAGACTCCAGTAGCTCAGATGGAAGGCTTGGTGCTGATGAGGTCTCCCTCTCTGGGTTTGGACTTCCTGAGGACTAAACACCAGAGACAAACACATATTACCATTTCTTCAGAACAAGACGTTCACAAAGAGCTGAAGAGCCAGATCTCTACACTCATACACACATTTTCTTTATTACTAAAACTAAAACATAATGTGCAGGAGGCCCCATTGAAAAGTCTTTGTAATTTAAGGTCAGATGTTCAAGTCTTGGTTCTATGAATACTGTATCACTTTTTAAAGAGCCCCACCATCATTACCTGCATTTGGTGTTTTACATATTCCATGTGCCTGAATAAGCATTGATTGTGATGCTTCCTCAGGCGATCTAAGCGTGCGCTCAGCCTGGTGGATGGTGCACTCTGTCTGCAGGAGGTTAAACACAGAACAGTTGATGTGACGTCTATTTACCTAGAGATCCATCACTTTTAACTTCTAATAGAAATATCTGTCATTTGAGGTGTGACCAGCTCTACAGTTAACCTGGCTATATTTAAGTCAAGAAAACTTCATGTTTACAGCTTGTGGAGATAAAGTGAATCAAGTCCATGCTTGAACCTATTCAAAGTAATAATCTTCCATACTTAAACACTTGTTATAGAGATAATAAACTGGCTTGAGTGAAGTTCAAGAAGCTCTAGTCAGTGTGTTAACCTGCACTTAATTCATCAGCTTACAGTGGCTTTCTCCAGTCAGCTGGCTTCTTAACTGGCATGACTGTCAACAAGAAGTATGGTTTCTGGGGACAGGGTAGTGGATTTCAGAGACCAGTGCAGGTAACGCTAAACGGGTTTCTAGCCTGCTTCTTACATGAGTGAGCACTTGCAGAACAGATGGAGCGGATGAAAGCAAAGATCTTTAATCGAAACGATGCGTCCTCGTATTTAAAATAGCTGCAACCAAAGTCCGACTGAAACTTAAAGTAACAAAGCAGACTAAGTCCGTTTCCACTAGTGCCCAACTGACTGTTTCTACATTTAGACCCGTTCATCGTTGAGAGGCTCTCTGTCTAACTCACTGCGCAGTTCGGCTCCGACACGACCCCCCCCCCACACACACACACACACACACACACACACACACACGCCGCCAGCAGCGTCTATCAGTAATAATTTGATAAGTAATTATAAAAAATATTCGAAATTCAAGTCTGTTACTGATCTGCAGAACTATGTAATAACCTGGTTACCTGGTGCATGCAAACACATTGGGAAGAGTAATTGAACAAAATAAGTTATGGTAACTTGAGATACTCAATATAAAAAGCTAATGATAGCTACTGGTGGCTGTAAAGTAGCAGGTGAAAAAGCTTTTATTTAAATATTTTATTAGCAGTCCATAATCTGGAAAATGCTGACAACATAGTCCAATGCTGGCGGGAAGCTATGTCACGTTAGCATAACCATCCCATGCTAATATACAATTGAGTGAGATTTTGGCCGCAAACATGTGCTTAGCCGAACAAATATCAACTAAAACGGTTAACGGTTTAGTTTTATGTAATGTTACTTACTTTGTTGTCATTTGTTTACCCTTCTTGGGCATCAGTTGCGTTTCTGTCCTGTGCGGCCTGCTGCTGATGCGTCGTGATCCTTCTGATTGTCATCAGGAAGGAGAAACTTATAGACTGCGGCGAGTGGGGGGTGGGGACAGGTGAACCGGGGAGCGCAAATGTCAGGAAAAGTGTGTTCCTCCCTCACTTCTTTGAGTCAGTGCAGAAATAGTACCATTGCATTGCTTAATTCGTGTTTCTTTAAAATATCAGTGCTTCGAAATAAAAAATATTTAAGCACATTTTGAATATCCTTATTTCTAAATTAATATTACAAAGTTGTGCTGATGTTGCAAACTATGTAAAAAAAACATAGCAAGTTGACGATCATAGTGTGCTGTATTAATAGTTTGGTATTGAATGCTTGTGTCTATAAATAATATTAATAAACATTATATAACGCATGTTCCTAATGTGTGTGTGTGTGTGTGTATATATATATATATATATATATATATATATATATATATATGTTTATATTGCAGGTCATTTGGAGTAAGCAGAGTGGAGTTATGAATTTTTCACACACTTACCCATGCCAGCATAGTCACGTAACAGGGGTTTCGTGACCGTTAACTGACCCTTAAATAATGAATAGCGTTTGAGGAGTTAGTGCTAGACTTACGAAATTTTGTGTGTGTGTTTGTCTTATGCCAGTGCTAATGTTATCCGATTGTGGTGTTTCTAGCTCTTTCCTTTGGTATAGCTGCCATTGGCTCCCATTCAATAAGAGGATTTTTTTCGCATTTTCGGGGGCGGGTTCACACACGCTGTGAGCATTTGTGTCAGCGGCAAGAAGGATGGACATGGATGATGAGCTCTATGATGTGGGCACCGAAAACACAACCAATCTCCTGGATAAATTTGAAATGTATGAACAACTGACGGATTTCATGCATGCGGATGTGCACGTGCCCGTGCACTGCACTACGGTGTCGCATCCGCATCATTTTCTCAGATATATGTTTGATATTGATGAGGTGGTAGTCGGGTTCAAGAAACTTCAAGGCTTGCATCGTGGCCTTCACTATCTCCTACTACCACGCCTCTTCCCGAACACACTCAAGGACCATTACCATTTTCTGAAGAAACATATGGATATGGGCACTTACAGCCAAGATGGCAAAAGGGCACTGCGGAATGTAGTTGGACACACTCTGGGATACTCACTTAGCCACACACACACACACACACACACACACACACACACACACACACACACACACACACACACACACACACACAGGTTCAAGTTTCAGTTGGGGCAAAGCCACTCATCCTTGATAAAGAGCTATTAAGAAATGTGTATCCACCTTTGCTGTTTACTGATTATCACTAGATTGTAGTGGCAGACAGATTATGTCAAGTACTTGACTTAATTATGGCAGACACTTGTGTATATTGTAAATAGTTTGAACTTTTGTGCACACACTTATGTATATTGTAAATAGTTTGAACCTTCATCCACACACTTGTGTCTTCATGCACACACTTGTGTATATTGTAAATAGTTTGAACCTTCTTAACACACTTGTGTATATTGTAAATAGTTTGAACCATCTTAACACACTTGTGTATATTGTAAATAGTTTGAACCTTCGTGCACACACTTGTGTATCTTGTGTATATTGTAAATTGTTTGAACCTTCATGCACAGACTTGTGTATATTGTAATTAGTTTGAACCTTCATGCATTGACTTGTATGTATTGTAAATAGTTTGAACCTTCATGCACACACTTGTGTCTTCATGCACACACTTGTGTATATTGTAAATAGTTTGAACCTTTGTGCACACACTTGTTTATATTGTAAATAGTTTGAACCTTCTTAACACACTTGTGTATATTGTAAATAGTTTGAACCTTTATGCACAGACTTGTGTATATTGTAAATAGTTTGAACCTTTATGCACACACTTGTGTCTTCATGCACAGACTTGTGTATCTTGTAAATAGTTTGAACCTTCACGCACAGACTTGTGTATATTGTAAATAATTTGAACCTTCACGCACAGACTTGTGTATATTGTAAATATTTTGAACCTTCATGCATACACTTGTGTAAATTGTAAATAGTTTGAACCTTTGTGCACACACTTGTTTATATTGTAAATAGTTTGAACCTTCTTAACACACTTGTGTATATCGTAAATAGTTTGAACCTTCATGCACACACTTGTGTATATTGTATATAGTTTGAAACTTCATGCACAGACTTGCGTATATTGTAAATAGTTTGAACCTTTATGCACAGACTTGTGTATCTTGTAAATAGTTTGAACCTTTATGCACAGACTTGTGTATATTGTAAATAGTTTGAACCTTCATGCACTCTTGTGTATATTGTAAATTGTTTGAACCTTCATGCATACACTTGTGTATATTGTAAATAGTTTAAACCTTCATGCACAGACTTGTGTATCTTGTAAATAGTTTGAACCTTCATGCACAGACTTGTGTATATTGTAATTAGTTTGAACCTTCATGCATTGACTTGTGTATATTGTAAATAGTTTGAACCTTCATGCACACACTTGTGTCTTCATGCACACACTTGTGTATATTGTAAATAGTTTGAACCTTTGTGCACACACTTGTTTATATTGTAAATAGTTTGAACCTTCTTAACACACTTGTGTATATTGTAAATTGTTTGAACCTTCATGCATACACTTGTGTATATTGTAAATAGTTTAAACCTTCATGCACAGACTTGTGTATCTTGTAAATAGTTTGAACCTTCATGCACAGACTTGTGTATATTGTAATTAGTTTGAACCTTCATGCATTGACTTGTGTATATTGTAAATAGTTTGAACCTTCATGCACACACTTGTGTCTTCATGCACACACTTGTGTATATTGTAAATAGTTTGAACCTTTGTGCACACACTTGTTTATATTGTAAATAGTTTGAACCTTCTTAACACACTTGTGTATATTGTAAATAGTTTGAACCTTCATGCACAGACTTGTGTATATTGTAAATAGTTTGAACCTTTATGCACACACTTGTGTCTTCATGCACAGACTTGTGTATCTTGTAAATAGTTTGAACCTTCATGCACAGACTTGTGTATATTGTAAATAGTTTGAACCTTCACGCACAGACTTGTGTATATTGTAAATAATTTGAACCTTCACGCACAGACTTGTGTATATTGTAAATATTTTGAACCTTCATGCATACACTTGTGTAAATTGTAAATAGTTTGAACCTTTGTGCACACACTTGTTTATATTGTAAATAGTTTGAACCTTCTTAACACACTTGTGTATATCGTAAATAGTTTGAACCTTCATGCACACACTTGTGTATATTGTATATAGTTTGAAACTTCATGCACAGACTTGCGTATATTGTAAATAGTTTGAACCTTTATGCACAGACTTGTGTATATTGTAAATAGTTTGAACCTTTATGCACACACTTGTGTCTTCATGCACAGACTTGTGTATCTTGTAAATAGTTTGAACCTTCATGCACAGACTTGTGTATATTGTAAATAGTTTGAACCTTTATGCACACACTTGTGTCTTCATGCACAGACTTGTGTATCTTGTAAATAGTTTGAACCTTCATGCACAGACTTGTGTATATTGTAAATAGTTTGAACCTTCATGCATTGACTTGTGTATATTGTAAATAATTTCAACCTTCACGCACAGACTTGTGTATATTGTAAATAGTTTGAACCTTCATGCATTGACTTGTGTATATTGTAAATAATTTGAACCTTCACGCACAGACTTGTGTATATTGTAAATAGTTTGAACCGTCATGCATACACTTGTGTATATTGTAACTAGTTTGAACCTTGTAATGGAGTGAGACCTCTGCTCGCAGGAGGCCGCGGACCTCTCGCTCTTTTGTTGTTGTTTGAGCAACGAAGTCACGCTAAGAAAAATCAGCTGGATCCGGCTTACAATGAAAAAGTATTTATAATTCACAAATGCTAAAAAGACAATTACAAACTGAATTACACTGTCGACAGAAAGGAATCGCGAAACCGAGTTCAAACACTCTCCCCCCCTAACCGGCCAACAAACGCCAGTTTACAGTAAAGAAGATCGCCAAGAACTGAATAGCGTCTCTCCGAACAATGTTTTTATACCCAAAAGTCAACGGTTTACATTCAAAATCTAGTAACAACTTCAGTGGCTGGCTAAAATTCAATTGTCTCCTCCTGGCCTCAGACAATGCTCTCCATTGGTCCATATGATGATCCTTGTAATGTCCGTTGGTCCACCTCCTCGTAAAAGCTTCGTCCATCCGACCCCCGCTTGACCACCGTCCTGTCTCCCGCGGTGCCGATTCACCTCCGACCCATCACATCTCCATATATGGTCATGAAAAACTCTGAAACTCTCACCCTTCCTCTCCTTGCCCTCTCTCTACTCCAAACAGTCAACTACTATACTTCTAGTCTAATACATTCAATTGATTAAGATTGTGTGGTTTATCACTTTTGTAAGTAATATATGTTGCACTTATACTATCCTTTACAAGTGAATATACTGTAAACCTATTATACATTTCATAAGTGAATATTTTGTGAACATATGATATTTTATACTTTCTTTAGGTGTGCTTTAAATCAAACTATTGTACTTCTAAACTTAAATTCCTCACAAATTCCCCCCTAACTCACTGTTCACAGTGAGTTATCAAATCCCTGATATAACTGTCCCTGTTCAGACAGTATTCAACAACAGTTCTAGTTCTTCCCCATCATCTACACGTATCTGATTGCCCTGCATATGTGTTTCCCTAAGCGCAGTATCAATTAATCGTTGCAGGAGTCCTCGGATGCAAGGGATGCAGCAGCATCCACAAAGGATAAGAGCTGTGGCGACAACACAAAGAGAGATTAAGATTGACAAGAATGCATTTTTGTATTTACCAAACATACCATCCAACCAGTCGGTGAACGGATCATCAACACCAGAATTCTCTGCTAGCTCTTGGCTGAGAGCTGTCAATCCAGCCAGCGCCTTGGTCACCGATCCATCAGGAGCTGTGTTGTTCGGAATGAAAGTACAACAGGCAGATCCAAACATCTTGCAAACGCCGCCTCTCTCTGCTAAAATCATATCTAATGTCATTCTGTTCTGCCAGGCCATTAAACTAGTTTTATCTAACTGCTCATGAAGCCCTGCTATGGCATCACGGGTGAAGTTTACAAAACGCTGCTGATTGTAATATATATAATTAATCCAATCGACATTTTTATTAATTGTCACCCACCAGAAAAAGGCAGATTCTAAACCTGCTGCAATTTGATTTCTGGCTTTAAATTTGTCAGGCACCCCCCTGGGCACCCCAATAGTATCTATATATACTTGATTGTCAAATGAGCCTCCCGGGCTATCAGCACCTCTTTTGGATCGTCTGTTTATCCGTGTGCGCGGGGAGATAAGATCTTGATAAGTTTCGTCATTGACAGGCAAAATATAAAATGGCAGGATAAGTTGTACTAGCGCGCATGTGCCTGTCCAATTACCAGGTAAAATGGGGTATATGATTCTACTACCACACCACCACCACAGGTCAGCTCTGGCAGTTGTCTGAGTTAGCACGCTTTTATATTGATAATCCTTGGCACTGTGAGTACTGTTGCAATTTGCTTCAGTAATATTGCCTACTGAGGGTCCTTTAGCATTGTTGGAAACTATGCAGTCAAACGCACCTTCTGAAATCACAAACAAAGGTGGAGTACTCAATACCACAGGCGGGTAAGCCCAATGATACTCTTGACATGTGTGATGAAGGGGCAGAACCCTGTCAGTAAATAGAGCCAAAATACAACCAAATGCAGAGCTAAGGGGCTGGAATTTTGACGGGACAGGGGTGAGTAAAGGTCTAGGTTCAGAGCACACTATGCAGTCTGTACCTCGTACACTTGAGGTCGAATATTGTACCCACTGGAGCCATAAATTCGAATCGCCGAACCCAGTCTCCATACTCAATACATTACGCCATGAGGTGTCAGTCAAACGTTGAACCCGATCATCAGTGGTCACCTGTTTGTTATTAATAGCGGGTTTGACAATAATTCTAAGGAGTCCCAATGGATCATAGTCAATGCCAGATCCCCTACCTGCTAATACGTAAACTCCGCTGTCTTTCAATTTAGGGTTTTTTAAAGTGAGTATTAAGGGGTTACAATTCCCCTTCTCGCATCCAGGGTTAATAGTCAAAGATTTAATCATTGTTAGTCGGGCTTTAAGATCTGGGTTGGGGTTATTCCCCCAATCTTCTTTCCCAGTGGACAAAAAAGCCCATCTCCATTCCTCACATTCACACCCATACACTTGTACGATTGGACCGCCACATTGGTTATTAGCGATACACATATATTTGATCATCCAATGGTAGGTGGCACCATTCCCTAAGCAGGGAACTACAGCACAGAAATCAAATTGTACCGATGATGTTGTGCCTTCTATAAACGTAAGATTAAGGGAAACCTTTGTGTTAGGAGTTGGTGACAGAGAGGTGTTTCGTCGTCTTCTGAGTTTAGTATGGTTTGTTACAAGAGTCAAGCTTTGAGTCTTAGTCTGGTTGCATTCATTTTGTGGTTCCTGATTATATTTAACTTCCCACACTAATATCGGAAGTACTACTACTACTGAAATCAAGAAAAGAATAATTAATGACCTCCCTAGCTCACTGAATTTAGGGTCTCTAAATGAATGCCATTGTTTAGTCTGTGGGGAAGGCATCATTTTTGGTACCATCTAACCCCTCTTTTGGTGTATTTACTGCTTCAAGATTTGCTCGGGCGATGTTTAATCTAGTCTCTGCTCTGGTTCGGCTTGGTGCCTCAGTTGTTGCACAGTGAGTGAGGTGGTGCCAATTATTTCCAGGTTTATTTTTTACCTTTACCGCATGCGAGGTTGCCAATATTACCTCCCATGGACCAGTCCACCTTGGTTCACTCCACTTACGCTTATGGACTTTTATCCACACCCAGCTTCCTGGTAATACAATAGGGGACTGCTTTCCCTTGTCAACGGCTGCCTCTGCGTTCGTCACCTGTGAAAACAAAACTTGACTCATTTTAGTTAGCGCCCTAGTATACTCCTCAATTTCTAGGGTTAACAGATCTAAGTTAGGGCCATGACTGCTGGACCTTGGTGGACCAGGCATTGGCCTGCCTGTAAGTATCTCATGTGGTGTTAAATGAGTGTTATTGTGTTCTGTGTTTCTCATGGACATCAGTGCCAATGGTAAGGCATCCGGCCATTTAATGGATGTGCTGTGGCAGATTTTAGCAATTTTTCTTTTCAAAGTTTGATTGGCTCTCTCCACTATACCTTGAGATACTGGATGATAAACTGATCCAAACCTATGTTGGATCCCTAGGCACTTTTCTACCGCTGCTAGATGTTCATTAGCAAAATGAGAGCCATTGTCTGATTGAATAACTCTCGGAAAACCATATCTCGGGATTAGTTCATTTCTAAGCCATTTTACCACTGTTGCACCATCTTCATTCCGGCAAGGTATCGCCTCTACCCATCGGGAGAAACGATCCACCATTACCAACATGTAACGCATTCCTCGCACTCTGTTATCAATTCCCATGTCTGTATAATCGATACAAATTTCCTGAAAAGGAGCTTGTGGTACCGGATAGCTCCCCATAGGACACTTATATACTGGTTTGTTGTTAAAGCCATTACAGGATACACAGTCTGTAACAAAGATTTCCACCATCTCTTTTAAATACGGATGCCACCAATTCTTCTCCAAAGCTGCACATGTCCGCCTTTTTGACTCATGAGATGGACCATGTGCTTCAATCATCAGCAAGTGCACTAGTTCGGGAGAAGCTACCATTCGTCCATCATGGGACCTCCACAATCCTTCCTTGCAGGTTGCTCCCTGAGCCAACCACTGAGAATGCTCATGAGCACCAGCCTTTTTCTGCAATAACACAAGATCACCTTTAGTCGGGGATATTTGTAATTCATTTTGACTTACCACCAACATTTGTGTTTCATCACCAATGTACCCTCCAGCTTTCTTAGCTGCGAGGTCGGCAGCATCATTTCCCCTTGCTTCTTGGTCGTCCTCCTTTGAGTGACCTCTGCATTTTATGACAGAAATTTGTGCTGGCAACATTACTGCAGCCAGTAAAGTTCTTAATGCCTCATGGTGCTTAACCAGGGCTCCTGAACTAGTCAAAAACCCTCTCCTCAGCCACTGAGGCCCATCTAAATGCACTGCACCATGAGCATAAGCCGAATCAGTATAAATGTTTACTTTTCTGTCCTTGGCCAAGCTAAGGGCTCGGGTTAGCCCTACCACTTCTGCCAATTGAGCTGAGGCAGGTTGAGGAATGATAGCAGCTTCCGCCTCCACCAATGTCCCATCAGGTAATTGCTCCACTACTGCATATGAAGCTATGTTACCTGCTGGACCTCGATAACAACAACCATCACAAAAGAGTGTCATATCTGCGTCTGGATCCTTTTCTCCTTTAAGATCTGATCTTAACTTTATCTCCTTTCTAGCCACTTCTGCACAGTCATGAGTGCCCTCATCATGTGGCAATCCAGACGTCATATTCACTCCTCCTGAGGTGAAAGATAGGTGGGGTTGTGTCAAAGTATCTGATAATTTAGCTCCTCTCATAGCTGTTTGTGAGAAGGCTTGAGTCTCCAGATAGGCAACTACACCATGCTGTGTGTGTATTTTCAAGGGGTGGCACATAACTAAGTAAGCGGTCTTTTGGACTGCCCTAGCTATTGCTGCTAGGTGTCTAGTACACCCTACTTGTCCTAGTTCTATGGGGTCTAATTTGGAACTATGGTAAGTTAAAACTGCCCTTCCCTCTCTTCTCATCTGATATAAGACTGCGTTTACTACTCCTTGCTTTTCTCCTACATCTAAATGAAAATCTGCTTCATAATCTGGAACTGCTAGAGCGGCTGCATGAGCCAAACACTGCTTGGTCTTGATGAATGCTTCTTCTCCTTCAATTGTCCAGATCAATTCTGCCCTCAGATTTCGGTTTCCAACTTTGGTCAGCATGTCTCGCAGTGGCTGGGTGAGATTGACATAGTCTGGTACATAGCTTCGGCTGTAGCCTGTCAGTCCCAGAAATCCGAGCATTTCTTGGACGATTCTAGGTTTGGGATAGGTCAGAGCCGCTGATTTCTGCTCAGGTGATATCTTCTTCTTATTTCCTGAGAGTACTCTTCCCAGGAATGTCACTTGCCTTCTTCCAACTTGAGTCTTTTGTCGTTTGATTTTGTAGCCACATTCCGCTACTCTTTTCAGCACAGCTTCCGTTGCTGCTAGACAGCTTTCTGCTGATGGAGCTGCCAACAGTAGATCATCAACATACTGAATCAGGGTCACTCCTTGTGGCAATTTGAGTTCTTTCAGATCTTCTTTCAATGCCGCATTGAATATGCCAGGGCTATCCTTAAACCCTTGAGGCATTCGGTTGTAGGTGTATCTTTGGCCTTGAAAGGTAAATGCAAACATTTCTTGACTTGAGGGGTCGAGTGGCAGGCAAAAAAATGCGTTTGCCAGATCCAGTACAGTGAAATACTGGTGTTGTGGACTTATGTTCTGTAGCGCCACATATGGGTTGGGCACTGCGATCCCTTTTGTCTTGGTAGCTTGATTTACTTCCCTCAAATCATGTACCATTCTCCAACCTTTTCCTCCAGCTTTGGGGACAGGCAATATAGGCGTGTTCCAGGGAGAGTCTGATGGTCTCAACACTCCTGCTTCGAGCAGACCATAAATGGTGTCTGTTATCCCTTCTACAGAATCTTTGTTGAGTCGATACTGTGGTTTCCACACAGAAGGCTGTCCAGATTTCTTTTCTATTTTCACTGAATGGTGGGGGGTGCAGCCGACATCATAGTCTCCTTTTGCCCATAGATGTTCTGGCATTCGGTTTAGCAAATCTTCCGCTGCTGGATGGTCTGACAACTCACGACCATGGTGTCTTTCCAGTTCCTGCTTTTCCAATATGCCTTTTTCTCTGCTACAATGTGATATTTTCCAAATTATCTTATCTGGGCTATGGTGAAGTAATGGGGAGGCGGTGGGACACCAGTTTGTTGTTTCCTGGGCTCTTTTCATCATCGGTCCTAATGAACGGGCTTCTTGACCGGCTGCTATGGCCAGCGTGACATGAGGTACACTTTCATGGTCCAGCTCATACCATTGTGCTTGGGTTTCAGTGAGTTCACAATATGCTGCTACTCCTTCTGGACCCACGAAGATATCAGTAATCCTAATCATTTCTTGAACTCCTTCTCTTTCTTGCTCCCATGCATCTGTATATTCTTCATCAGGTGTTCTCAGGTAGTTGTAGGTGCAATGAAATGGGTCAATAGGAGGGCCATATGCTCCTTGACTGTTGATCCATGGCTTCCAGTCTTGATAAGTTTTGTTGACACAAGGCTGTTCCCTTTCTCCTGGTAACAGCCTGGCCCAAAACACCTCAGTCTTTTCCTCTTGTTCTTCGGAATTTGTCATAATGAGAATTCTTTCTCCGTGTGTCTGCCATGGAGTGAGAGGCTGACCCTTGAAAGTATCCAGCGCTGTTTGAACTGGTAGGGGCAGGCCTTTCCGTACTACATCTCGCCATACTACCATTGTAGGTTCACTGCTGTCATGTCTCCCCCCTGTGGCCATATACCACTCTGATTCCACTCTTTTTAGATACTGATGCATCTCCTCCTCTGGTTTCATCTTCATTCCAGTGAGAGCAGCCATGTTTGGTCTTGTAGGCCACATTTCTCGCATTACTTTCCAAAAGATTCCTCGGAAATTATCGAATGGAGTCTCTTCTGGTCTGCCAGACGTTCCTGTTCCTGCTTCCAGGGCATTTATTTTGACTGTTCCCTCCGCTCGAACTATTATGGCCCGTATGTCTCCAAGTGCCAATTTATCTGCTGCCGTAAGTTTTTCAAAGAGGCAGATCCACGGGTTGGCTCCTCCTCCCAGCGATGGCAGTGCTTCCTGTAGCATGTTCATATCTCGATGTCCCCACGGCACAAACTCAGCTTGTCCGTTGGATTTCACCAGCAGAGGGCACTGTTGGGCTGGAGATGATGTTGACATTTCACCTCTTACTGGACAAACCCAATTTGCATAGCGGTTTGTTTTCTTCTTTTCTCTGGTGGAACGTCTGAGAGGTTGAGGACCTCCAGATGCTCCTTGCATCTCCTCACTTCCATCTTCCTCGTCAGTGCTATTAGGATAGTCATCGTCATCTGAGGATGTTTTTGATCTACTAGGTTTGAGGTACAGGACTCCTTCCGTCTCAAACTTCTCACCCTTGTCCTTCTGTTCAACTTTCTTCTTCTTTGTTTTCTCTACTTTACTTTTTCTTTGCTCTACCTCTAGTCGCAGACTTGCACAGGTTCGTTCTAGGTCTGTGAGGTCTGCCTTTACATCTGCATTTCTTCTTTCTTCTTTCTTTCTGTACCCTTCTTCTTTCTCTGCACGTACTTGCTGTTTCAGTCTTTCGAACTGTCTTCCTTCTTCATCCATTCGATACAATGCGTATTCTGTGTCAATCTCCACTAGTCTGCTCTCTTCTTGACTTTGGGGCTCACTTCCTTCAGCATCTTGTTCTCGCACAGATTCCAAATTACACAAGCCCTCTTTATTACTTTCTTCTCCTTCTCTGCTCACGATGGAATCCTGGCGCCCTGCTCCGTCTAGATTCTCTCGTTCTTGAGTCAATATTCTCACTTCTTCCCGCATCATTTCCAACACAGACTTGGTTAGGTCTTTGGATTTAGACTTCATCCTTCTCCTAGTTTCCCCTTCGTCATCTGTTTCCATGTCCAACTCTCCTCCCCTGATTTTGCGCACGGGTGCTTGGATTGAGAAGTTTTCCAAGAAGGGATTGTTCATTCTCCGTTTCCTCTGATCATATGGTGGGGGAAGCTCAGACTGCGCCTGTGCTTCCGTTAGCAATGACGGGTACAATGGTGAGTAGACCGGGTTGTTCGGTTCGAGACTGGTGATGTCCTTATGGGGTTTGAAATCTGTCACTTCTGGTTTCAGGACTTCAGGCAGTCCCACAGCAGATGCAGGGGTGGTCGGATCGACTGCCTTCCAGTAGGTGAGCAGCCGTTTGGTCTCTGCGCACCTCTTGTCTTCTTTGTCGAGGGCTCTTTTCTTGCCGTGCTTGCTTGTGAAACTGGCTCCTTCATACTCAGCAGTGGCATCGTTTCTTGCCCTTGCAGCCTCTTTCCACACCTTGCGTCTGTGATCAGCAGTAGGGGCCACCACTTCCGGAAACCACCCATTCTTTTGCCATTTTTCCAGATATTTCTTCATTTTCTCCCATTCCCTTTTCCTTTCTTTGGGCTCCGTCTGATCCTCCATTCTTTCTCTGGCTCTTCCCAGCATTTCCTTAGTGTTCAGTGTGACCATCATGCAGCCTGGGAGTATCTTTAATCTGTTTTATTGTTTCTTTATTTTTTACCTCACACTTCTCACTGTCTACGAAGCTCTTCTCTAATCATAATTCTGACCGTGTAAAACTGTATGCAATGGAAATGTATAAAAAAAATTTTTTTTTAATATAAAATCTAAATTAAAATTAAAAACTCCAAAACTTGAAAATTTTAATTTTAAATTTAAAATATCGAATCAAAATCTCAATGGTCTATGGTAATTGAAATCAAAACTCAGGATCAATTTCAAATTCAACAACGTAAATTAAAATATTGGATTAAACCAGCCTTACAATTGAAGAAGCGAAATCAAAACTATCAATAAAATATAAAACGTTGAATTACAATTATTTTAACAATTACTGGATTAAAATTGTTTTAATTATCTAACAAGTACAATTAAATGTATCAGTGATAATTAGAAACATCTAATTAAAAACTAACTTCATCAACTAAATCAAAATGTTGAATTTATGCTTATAAAATTCACCCTACTGTAATTATCTGAAACACGTACTTCCTTTTAACTATTTTGTGCCTACTTCTTCAGCCCACCAGATGGCAGACTTTCTGTAGTCCTAATGCACTTACTATTCCGGGTCTATAGGGGGCAAACTTTTGTAGTTCTACTTTCTGCAAAAACCATGTGCTCACAGCACGTGCCTCGTGGCTAAAACAAAAGGCTAAGCTAACTACTAGCATGAGCCAATAATTAACACACAACTAAAGCCTAACTAGCCGGGAACATGTGCTGCAAGCTATCTCGATGCTAACACAAAGACTTTACCGGCCACAGACATGTGCCTGAAGTCCTCTCACAGAACAAAGGGCTCAACCACCTTTCTCTCAGTACTCCACACACACTCTTTATTTCACTAGACCGGGACTTGGCTTTTCACCAACGTACCGGTTATTTCTCATAATCTCCTCTTTTATCTAAATATATAAGGTTAGACACCAGAGCCTACAGCCTCCAGTACAACCAATACATCCACGCCTTACTCAATCACCATGTATTCTACTCTATATTATCTAAGCCACTCAGTAGCCTTATTTATAATACTATACTCTCTCTTATCACGTGATGTAAACAACACAGCGACACTCTCAGAGAATACAACACCAGCAAACCACACTTCAGCAATCAGTATTCTCTCCCATCACGGGTGGAGAATAGACTGACTCGTTAGCGTGACTTCGCTCTGAAAAGAAAACACGATACTAAACTACAAATCCCCAATGTACTTTCCCCTGTTCCTCCCCGGAATTCAGTCTCCTTAGACCCAAGTCAAAACCAGCGAACTACCACCCGAGAATCAACCCCCCCCCTTTTTCGGGCAGAGTTACGGCGAATCCTCGTTGGCTTAGCTTCGCTAGTCTCAGCCAATATTTCGTCTGTTACTAATTCGTTCCCACCCAGTACATAAGCCCCCGCATTGTTAAACACAGAACGCCAGTATAGGACTACTCAGAGATCGTCACCTGTTGAGCGTAATCTATCCGCAATTCACTGTTAATCGTTTAATCAATCGGTGCTTTTAAGCCCCAGGCTTTTTCCTCGGCGATCGCTCCGTTCTCTTGACGGACGTCCCGGTATATTTTCTCTCGTCCAGCTCGGTGTCTGGACGGTATTTACAAACATGCATCACACTCAAATTTGTAATCAGTTTGTAAGTGTGTTTCCGCACTCAATACAGTCCCATCACTTTAGATTTCAAGTTATTATACTTCACCGGCCTCCTGCAGCTTCTCCTCTTATCCGGCCGTCAGAAGCGCCGACCCCCGACACCTTCGCTAAGTTTTTCCTATATAACTATACAGATTTTATTAAAAAGGTTCTGCCTACCTTTCGTCCGTTGGGCCCCGAAGGTATCGCCGGTCAACGCCTCGTCCAGTCCGTGTCCTGAGGTCCACTGAGAAATGCCCACCCAGGGACGCCAAATTGTAATGGAGTGGGACCTCTGCTCGCAGGAGGCCGCGGACCTCTCGCTCTTTCGTTGTTGTTTGAGCAACGAAGTCACGCTAAGAAAAATCAGCTGAATCCGGCTTACAATGAAAAAGTATTTATAATTCACAAATGCTAAAAAGACAATTACAAACTGAATTACACTGTCGACAGTAAGGAATCGCGAAACCGAGTTCAAACACTCTCCCCCCCTAACCGGCCAACAAACGCCAGTTTACAGTAAAGAAGATCACCAAGAACTGAATAGCGTCTCTCCGAACAATGTTTTTATACCCAAAAGTCAACGGTTTACATTCAAAATCTAGTAACAACTTCAGTGGCTGGCTAAAATTCAATTGTCTCCTCCTGGCCTCAGACAATGCTCTCCATTGGTCCATATGATGATCCTTGTAATGTCCGTTGGTCCACCTCCTCGTAAAAGCTTCGTCCATCCGACCCCCGCTTGACCACCGTCCTGTCTCCCGCGGTGCCGATTCACCTCCGACCCATCACATCTCCATATATGGTCATGAAAAACTCTGAAACTCTCACCCTTCCTCTCCTTGCCCTCTCTCTACTCCAAACAGTCAACTACTATACTTCTAGTCTAATACATTCAATTGATTAAGATTGTGTGGTTTATCACTTTTGTAAGTAATATATGTTGCACTTATACTATCCTTTACAAGTGAATATACTGTAAACCTATTATACATTTCATAAGTGAATATTTTGTGAACATATGATATTTTATACTTTCTTTAGGTGTGCTTTAAATCAAACTATTGTACTTCTAAACTTAAATTCCTCACAACCTTCATGCAAACACTTGTGTATATGTGTATATTAGAAATAGTTTGAACCTTTGTGCACACACTTGTGTATCTCATCCCTCCAGACACAGTTTCTCCATCTTCGACTTGGCCAATGTTTTTTTTTAATATTTTAATTTCTGTACCTGTGCACAAAGAGTCACTTTTGGGTAGCTTCTAATTTAAAGGGACCCGGTGTCCTCAGGGATATCCAGAATGCCCTGGCGTTAAACAGTGTCTTGAGAGACAATCTGGCTGATTTATTGTTACCAAATGGTTCTGCCTTGTTACAATATGTTGATGACATCATGATTTGCAGCCCAACAGAAGAAGCATGCAGATTAGAGTAATTTACAATTACAGTTATCCTACTTAAATGTTGGCTGCAAATGGTCACAAGGCTATCCGTCAAATTGAAATTTGCTCTGGATAGTTTCATATCTGGGACATGTGATCACAGCAGAGGGCAAAACCCTCTCTCCCAAGAGAATACAGGCAATTCAAAATGTGCCTAAAACACAACTAAGAAACAAATGATGAGCTTTATATGAATGACGTCATATTAGATCAGTGGATCCTAAACTTCTCAGAAAGAGAGGCATCCCTCTCTTCTATGATTCATGGTAAACATCTTTCTGCTCAGAACAAACTGACCTGGACTGACTGCTCGACTGCTGCCTTTAATGACATAAAGGACGCTTTACTGTCAGCTCCGACACTTGGACTACCTAAACTAGACGTGGACGAAAGAGACGTTTACATGACATCAGTTTAGACTCACGAACATGGGGAGCTCATGGTTCCTTTCTGCCGTTTCACATATTAGATTAGATTAATACATTAGATGTGCCTAACATTACTGTGGAACGATGTATTATCCATTATTTTATTAATATGTTTAGCTCTATTAATCGTGAATACAGAACTCATGTAACTCTTGTTGCTTTATGAATAAGAGGAAAAAGTAACTAGAGTAAAGACAACATTTTGAATTGAAAGTCACCATGAATAAACAGAGATATTCCACCTCCAGATCCATCCTCTCTTGCATGGTGAACTGAACTGTATTTTGTTATTTTAAAGATGTATCTAGAGTCCTCAGTAAACCATGTTTCTGACAGGCCAATAAATGCAAATTCATGCTTAAGTAAAGACAAATAATTAATTAATTTGTCATAGTTGCTAGGAAGACTTCTTATATTCAGATGACAAGTAAAGAAGGTATTCCCTAAAACTGTCTGTGTTATGAAATGTGATGTTCACACTAACGCTTCTGATCCCATTTCAACAGGAAATGCTGCAGCTGATGCTACGATTAAGCAAGCGGGTTTTTTATTATCAGGTTACTCTTTTTAGCTCACAACACTTATGCTAGGTGAGCCTACAGAAGTATCCCTCACTTATGATATTCAATTATTGCAGACAATTGCCACATGCTCTCTTCCAGTAGCACACTAAATTAGCTCACAGCAGAGATAACATGGTACAGGGGAAATATGAAGTTTTAAGTCCCATTGCAGGATGAATAAAGTATCTATCTATCCATCCATCCATCCATCTATCTATCTATCTACTATCTAAACTCTCAAGATAACATGGTGACATGATGAGCTGAGCCTCTACATTAAATAATATAAATATCACTGTATTCAAATTAGTTGTTAACTGGCATTAAGGAATGTAAAAGAACTGCAGCGATAAATATTTGTATTTTATTAAGTTATTATTAGGAATTACAATACAATACGTTATGATGTATCACAGCAGGGATTTATCAGAATAGACTAAGTAGCATCATTCATCTGTGGATTTCAGGATTTTAAGAAGAGACTTAAAGTAACGGTCAGTGGAAACAAAGCAAAGAAATATGCTATGTTATTGTATTAATTCATTATAATCTTTTAACGGCAGACATGGGATGATTTTATTTGGCACAATTTTACACATTTTTAAAGCACTTATCCCTTTAACCAGTGTTTCCTTATCCTTTTGCATGGTTTTACTTTCCCCCCTTTTTTTCCCCTCAGCCCAGTTTTAAAGCACTTACCTTTTAGATGTGGTGTCTGTGTATTTATACTCTTGTTGTGTTTTATAATTTATTTTATTATATATTGTGTTATATTTATGTTTTTATTTATATATTTATTAAGGAAACACAATGTATTATTTTGTTCTTGTTCTTTTATCCCCTGCTGTCTGTTTTTATGAATTTTATTTCCAGTCTTTTAAAGCGAGGGTTTCTTTCAGTGGATGGACCTGGTGGACGGATCCAACCGCCACGCTGCCTTCCTGACGGGCCTGGGCAAATTGATCCATTTGAAGGACTGCGATCCAGACCAGATCTTCCTCGGAGGACTCGACCAGTACGGAGACGATGGAGAGTTCACCTACTGCTGGTCACCCTCCAGGGTCGCAAAGACCTAGAAGGATTAGTTGACACGACCGTGGCCAAAAATGTTTTATTTCTTAATTGTTTTTAAACTCTTATTGTTATTTTATTAAAAAATAATCTTTAATATTGTATTCCTTTATTTCTATTTTGTTGGGTTTTAGGTTGTTGTAACCTCTTTTTATTACAGCTCTTAGTTTTGATTTGATTTTTATTTCTTAAATGGTTTGAAACTATTATTATTATTTTTATTAAAAAACAACTTTTAATAATTTATTCTTTTATTCCTTTTTCTCATTTATTTTAGGAGTCTTTTATCAAAGCTTTTTTTAAAGGGCAGCCCCCTTGTGCCAGTGCCCCTCGTGGCCCTCTTAGGAGGGCCGCGCCCCTAAATGAACCTAACCCTGCCAGTGCCTAGGAGGCATAGGACCCCAACCAAAGCTACCCTTTAGTCAAAGGCAAAACCCTTTTATCAATTGTCACAAGAAAAAAATGTCACAGGCCCTTTCAGCAAACTCAAGCTACAGCAGGGACCTCTGACCTCCCATTTGTAGCCACATATCCCCCATCTACTGTTGAACTTGTCAAGAGTGATTAGGACGTACATTTAAAATGTTAACAATTTCCTGCATTTTACTACAGTATTTTATTTCTTACACTGCTTTGTATTGTTTTAATGTTTCAATGAAAGTTATTAATTGTTTTTTAAATCTCCTTTTCTTTTGCCTTAAGTGTTGATGCTTTTAATGGTTTTATGTGAAGCACTGGGAAACTGTACAGTTTGTGTGTATTGTGATTTATTTATTGATCGATTTACGTAACGTTTGATTTTATGGGTCTATAATTATAGATAATAACATTTCCTGGAAAGAATATTCATTTCTTTCCAGGAGACTTTTTGTAAAATATTATAAATTATTCAGAAATGATGGACCCATGAAATGAAGCATTACCTTTTAATCTTACAGGTCTGTACTTTTTCTAATAATTTCTTTGACAGTTTCCTGGAAAGACGAATGTGATTTGGTTGTAATTATTGTAAAAAAAAATAAATAACTTCATTTAAATCGTCATTAAGTTATTATTAGAAACTTTATTTGCCATATATTTAATTTTATTTGTGTGCGTGTATTGACTAAAATACCCTCCAGGTTAAACTAAAATAAAACATATTATAAAGATATGTATGTATGTGTGTGTTATAAATGCACAAAGTCTCTTTCTTAATTGGTACCAAATGTTCTTTACAGGAAACATTCATAAATTACAGCCCATAAAGTTAACATCGTGCCTGAAGATGTTCAGGCTGTGTGCGATCAAGATGACATCAAGCCAATGGCGAGTTCACAGGCAAAGTACCTGTCGGCCAAAACGAGCAAAGCTTGGACCGATTTGGAGATTTCGCTGATGAACACGGACAAAGTGACAACAACCAAAACGGCATACGAAGAGTACCTTAAACGATGTTCACAAGAGAAGATACCAGCCAGATGATTTGAGGCATTCAGAGCAAAGAGGAGAACAGTGCAGAAGAAAGACAGACAGTGATAATGTAAGAAAGATAGACAAGAGACATGAGTAAACATTACACAGAAGAGAAAAGTCATGGACAAAAATTAGATGAAGACAGTAAAGACAGTTAATGTAGTCAATTTTGTTGAAGTTTGGAATTTTTGATGTTGTAATTTCCATTTTTGTTGTTCAAGTTTGCAGTGGTAATGTATAATGTTCTGTTGAAACAAACAAGAAAAGTAACTGCAACCCTTTGTAAATAAGTCCTCCAGAAGATGAAACACCTATAATTTCTAGAATTATTATTTTTATTATTTAAAAAAATAAAAATAAAAAAACTCCACATGGACTCTGCTTTGACGTGGCGTGGGGGCTTCCAGTACCAAAGAGTCCGAAAACGGTTAGGGTTAGTAAAAAATGACATGTAGGGTTAGGGTTGGGTTAGGTATAGGGGTAATAAGGGAGGATTGACCTCCTCAACTGCCTTGTCGAACAAGGACAGGATGAAGGTGAGGTCCTGCCGCAACACATGGTACTTTGCCGTGTCGCCAGAGCACTGTTTCTGGACAGTGGGCCTGACTTTGTAGCAGAGATGCTGTTCAGCAACTTCTTGAAGTTGTAAGTGACTGTTTTCAACACCTCATTGGCCATTACGTTGTACAGGTCTTTCCTAAAAAGCCTGGGGTCTTTCCATCATTACAAGATGGAAGCTATCATCCACATATCCTAAAGTGTGTCCAACTACATTTCGCAGTGCCCTTTTGCCATCTTATTTATTTATTATTTATTTATTACACTATATTTATCCCGTTGAGGGAAATTTTTTCTCTGCATTTGACCCATCCCTGTACCAGGGAGCAGTGGGCTGCCCATGACAGGCGCCCGGGGAGCCGCTAGGGGGACAGTGTCTTGCTCAAGGATACTTCGACTCAGCTCACGTCCCAGCCAAGGATCGAACTGCCGACCCTCCGGTTCCCAGACAACCATCTTAGCCTAGTGAGCTCGTCGCCCCAGCTAGTGGCTGTAAGTGCCCATATCCATATGTTTCTTCAGAAAATGGTAATGGTCCTTGAGTGTGTTCGGGAAGAGGCGTGGTAGTAGGAGATAGTGAAGGCCACGATGCAAGCCTTGAAGTTTCTTGAACCCGACTACCACCCGTGGTGCAGTGCACGGGCACGTGCACATCCGCATGCATGAAATCCGTCAGTTGTTCATATATTTAAAATTTATCCAGGAGATTGGTTGTGTTTTCGGTGCCCACATCATAGAGCTCATCATCCATGTCCATCCTTCTTGCCGCTGACACAAATGCTCACAGCGTGTGTGAACCCGCCCCCGAAAATGCGAAAAAAATCCTCTTATTGAATGGGAGCCAATGGCAGCTATACCAAAGGAAAGAGCTAGAAACACCACAATTGGATAACATTAGCACTGGCATAAGACAAACACACACACTAAATTTCATAAGTCTAGCACTAACTCCTCAAACGCTATTAATTATTTAAGGGTCAGTTAACGGTCACAAAACCGTAAATTATGTGACTATGCTGGCATGGGTAAGTGTGTGAAAAATTCATAACTCCACTCTGCTTACTCCAAATGACCTGCAATATAAACATATATATATATATATATATATATATATACTGCGGCGAGTGGAGGGTGGGGACAGGTGAACTGGGGAGCGCAAATGTCAGGAAAAGTGTGTTCCTCCCTCACTTCTTTGAGTCAGTGCAGAAATAGTACCATTGCATTGCTTAATTCGTGTTTCTTTAAAATATCAGTGCTTCGAAATAAAAAATATTTAAGCACATTTTGAATATCCTTATTTCTAAATTAATATTACAAAGTTGTGCTGATGTTGCAAACTATAAAAAATGTGTGCTTACATCATGCAAAAAGTGAGACATTTAAATGAATTAAATTTGCATTAATTGTAGTTCCCATCCATCCTTCCATTTTCCTCCGCTTATCCGGGGCAGGCCAAGCAGGCTAACCCAGACTTCCCTCTTCCTCCCAACATTTTCCAGCTCATTCTGGGGGATCCCGAGGTGTTCCCAGGCCAGCTGGGAGATGTAATCCCACCAGCATGTTCTGGGTCTTCCCCGGGGTCTCCTACCAGTTGGGCGTGCTTGGAAAACCTCCAGTGGGAGGCCAAACAATATGCTGAGCGAGAGGAATATCTGCTGTGTAAGTACTCCAATCTATAAATACTCCAATCAAACAATCCCTCAAAACCAGCAATTCATTTAGTGTGACAAATTACTGGCATGGCTGAAGGATATTTGTAGCTGTGCCTACGGTGTGTATGAAGTATCTGAATTGTAAGTCGCTTTAGATAAAGGCGTCGGCTAAATGACTGTCATGTAATTGGGGGCGACTAGCTCACTAGGCTAAGAGGGTTGTCTTAGCAAGACACTGTCCCCCTAGCGGCTGAAGGCATCCAACCGCAAGTGGATGTAGTACACCTGACCAGGGTGTGTATGAAAAACAACACGCCGACCGAGCTTGAGCGGATGAAGGCATCCAACCGCAAGTGGCTCCAGTCAGGCAGGCGATGGGCATACAGGCTCCTCTGTGACCTCGTCCCAAACGGTCCGAGCCGCTCTAGGCTCACGGCTGAGATGCTTCGGCGTAGCGGCTCCTCGGGCGCCTGTCATGGGCAGCCCCCTTTTTCCCCCTCAACGGGATGAATATAGTGTAATAAAATAAAAAAAGTAATGTGATGCATTATTTCCATCAGCAAACTTCAGATGTCGCAAGCCCTTGCCCGGGAGGGTGGCTCGGTTCATCCGGATGGAAGGGCAACCATCCTACGGCCGAGGACGTTTTGCGTGCCTGGGAGCCTCCCTCCAGACAAGCGGCCGAGGCAAACGAGGAGCTGATCCGCAACGTGGCCCTGCAGCAGTGGACGGGAGTCGCTCTCAAAGACTTTGGTGGACAGAAAGGCCTCGGTAAGAAAACCGGTTGATTTCTTCTTGTCGGGGAGACACTGAAATGAGCATTGTAGCATTTCCCGCTAACCTTTAAATCCACCCGTAACAAAAGAAAATATTGAAAAGTTTGTCCATCTCCAATGTTCCTGAAGTTGATACTTTGATCTAACTCCAAGTTTTGCGATTGCTTGATTACAGGAGTGGTGGCAACCAGGCCGTTTTGCAAGGGCGACATAGTGTGCGACTACCATGGGGAGGTATTCTCAGCTAAGGAGGAGAAAGCAAGTAAGTGTAACTTTAACTGTCTCTGTGTGTTTTTTTGGTCTTCAATGAAACAACAGCACACGGTGCATCATTTTGTTACTCTCAGAACTCAATAGTATCGGCAGTGGTGTCGAAGAAGAAGTGCTGGCAGTGGTAAAAGCAGAGTAGGATACTAGCAACGGCGGTATCGGATCAAATCAACAAGCGCTCGCTGGTGTATAATTGAGTGAAGTGTCCAATTTCAGCCTGCGGGGGGAGACAGAGACCACTGTCTGTGTGATGACATGTCTGGATATGAAATACCTTTATTGACATTTTGTTATCAACAAACTGTGTGTGAACTTGACATGAAGTGATCAACACAATCTTTATTTGTACCGACTTCACACGGCAGATCACAACAGTTATAACATACTATATAAGAGGGTAGACGATGGTTATCTGTAAAAACACATCATAAACTGCCATAATATCAATCTCTGACTGTTAACAGTCACACAAAGCTCTTTGTTTTTCTTCAATATTGAATTAAAAAGCATTCCCCCACCAGTTTTTGGATAATTTCATAAAAATATGATCAATCATGTAACTATTACCGTTTCCTCAAAGAGAATAAAGCGAAGTAACACGATTGATTTTCACTATAAGAGGAAGTGTAAGCGTCACAGACCACGTTTCTTTGTGAAAACAAAGACCACATGCCAGGCACACCCGGGATGAGTCAAGTTACACAGCTGACATGAGGGGAAACCGGAAGTAAGGTGGAATAGTCACCGCCTTCCAAATAAAAGCCAAACCATAATGCGCAGTTGGTTTTCACACATGGGAATTTACCTCGGTGTTTTGGTTCTGAACAATAAATATATGAAGAGAAAATTAAATGAAGTAAGAAAAACATCACAAAATAGAAATGAAGGTAAATACGAAAGTAGAATATGGGAAAAAAAAACTAATATATGTGAAATATATCTGTTATCTACAACAGCTAGGATAATCGGAAGATGTTTTAGTTTTAGTCAATTTACAATTCAAATAACTTTTGCTAATATTTTGTAACGCTTTAGTGCTGCTTTTATTTTTGAAGGCAGAAACCGGAAGCCCAGCCGCCTGCGGTGTGTGTAGCTTGACGCGTGCTCGCCCAGCAGCGGCCATGTGCTGTGGGACCAAAACAAAGCGGCTCTCCGCGCTCTTCTTACCGGCAGCCCGTCGGAGAGGCGCGCGGCCGAGTAGACGGTGCCGAACCCCCCCCCTGCCGAGCACCGAGCCCAGTCGGTACAGCTTCTCAAACGGCTGCTTCTCCTCCGCTTTGACTAAAGAATAAATACAAACTAGAAAATGCATTTCCTGCTAAAAATGCGTTGGAATGCTGAAAGCTGAAATAAATTGCAAAAACATTGCTGAAAATACAGAAATGAGAGACTACCTGTCTGAAAAATGTTGAAGCCCGAAAGCATTTAAACTGCACTGCTGAAAACCCTTCTATTGAAACGTCTAACTATGGTGTCTGTAGCAGAAAGTATGAGAAAGAAGAAGGCTTTGAACGTTGAAGAAGTTTAACAGGATTTGAAAATTTTCTCCATAGATATCCCATTCAAAACAAATTGCAAAAAGCTTAATATTATAAATAGTTTAAAGATTACAAATATGAAGTCATATCACCCTCTCCTGAAAGAGCTGAACATTTTGATATTCTAACGGTTTCTGTGGCTTAAACAATGTCAGCAGTAGTGATATTTGTAGTAGTAGTAGTAGAAGTTGTAGTTGTAGTAGAAGTATTATCATTAGTAGAAGTACTAGTAGCATTAGAATAAGTACTAGTAGTAGCAGTAGTGATATTTGTAGTAGGAGTAGTAGTAGTAGAAGTATTAGTAATTAGAAGAAGTAGTAGAAGTAGTAGTATCAGTTGTCGTAGTAATAGCTGTAGTAGTGGTCGTAGTATTTAATATAACAGTAGTACTAGTCGTAGTAGTAGTAGTTGTAATGGCAGTATTTGAAGTAGCAGTAATAGCAGTAGTAGTAGTACTATAGCCGTCCTACTAATAGCTGTAGTAGTATTAGTACTGGTAGTAGCATGAATAGCAGTAGTAGTAGTAGCAGTTGTAGTATAAGTAATTGTAGTGGTAGGAATAGCAGTAGTGGTAGTAATAATATTGATAGTAGCAGTAATAGTAGTAGTAGTAGCAACAGCAAAAGTTGGAGTTGTAGTAGTAGTAGTATTAGCAGTAGTAGTAGTAGTAATACTAGAAATATTAGCAGCAGTAGTAGTACTTGTCACAGTATTAATAACAGCATTAATTATTTCAACAAAAAAGCCTCATTTTGAGCTTAATGTTTAAATACAGTTAATCCATGGGGCTTTTATTTTGAAAGAGTTGGGCTGGGTGGGGGAGAGAGGAGGAGAGGACACAGAATCGGAATGTATGAAACACACAAACAGAGGTTATTAAATGACAGGATTCATTCACAGAAAGGGAGAGAGAGAGAAAGGCAGACAGACAGACAGATGGACTGAGTGTGTAGAGAGAGACAGACAGACAGACAGACAGATGGACTGAGTGTGTAGACAGAGACAGGCAGACAGACAGACAGACTGAGTGTGTAGAGAGAGACAGACAGGCAGACAGACAGACGGACTGAGTGTGTAGAGAGAGACAAGCAGACAGACAGACAGACAGATGGACTGAGTGTGTAGAGAGAGAGACAGACAGACAGACAGATGGACTGAGTGTGTAGAGAGAGACAGGCAGACAGACAGTCAGATGGACTGAGTGTGTAGAGAGAGACAGACAGACAGACAGACAGACAGACAGAGAGAGAGAGAGAGAGAGAGAGAGAGAGAGAGAGTGTGTGTGTGTGTGTGTGTGTGTGTTACTGGTTCCCATGGTGACGACGCAGCGGTTGGAGAGTCTATGAGTCTGTGTGTTTATAAACATCAGTAATTAGTTCAAGCACGAACACCTGTCAGCCTGGCAGCCTTTTCATGAGAAAAAGACTGGAAAACACCTGTCAAACAAAACCACAAACCCCCATAACCATAGCCCCTATTCTTCCAATATTAATAGTGGAGCGCAAGGATGACTTGAAGAACAGATCATGCGAAAATTGGATCTGTAGTGTAAAAAAAAGTGGCTTCAATGGCGATTTAGAAATGGGGTACGGTTGTCTGTGCAAGACTTTTTTGAAGTACGTTTTAACATTGGGGTCTATGGAGGAGAAAGTTGGTTTTCCTCTCAATTAAAGGCAATTAAAGGCTTTTGTTCCAAATGTGTTCCACAGTCATTTGTCTACGACAAGGACAAGATTAGCTACGTTTCCATCCAAAAATTATGCATGAAGAGTGAAAATTGAGGAGTCAGTCGCAAAAGACAAAAAAAATTTTCACAGGAATCTCAAGGTCCTCTTCACTCTAGCGGTGACATCACGCACTCTAAGCTGCGCAATACACAGCCATTATAAAAGCAGAAAAGGACTGAAAAACACATAAAAGCTAAATTGCTACAGTTCAAAAAGTGTAAAAGATATCAAAATGATTATAACATACAATCATTGATCAGGGTTTTCTCAACATTCAAAAGTTTAAATGGTGTCTGTAGCTGAAAGTATGAGGAAGTAGAAGGATTTGAAAGTTGAACAAGTTAATAATTCAAAAAGTTGAAAGATTGGAAATATGAAGAGACATAGCACACATGAGCTGAAAGAGTTGAACATTTACATAGTTGAACGGTTTCTGTAGCTTACAAACTGAAGAAGAAGAGTTTCAAGCGCGACGGAAGAAATAGTGGAATAAAGATTCAAAGAACAATACTTGGAATGCTGAATCAACAGTCCAACAATAAAGATTCAAAGAACAATACTTGGAATGCTGAATCAGCATGGCTGTCATAGACTGCATCATATATGATGAAGAGGCCCAGATGGTGTATATGTGGCACAACAAGTCATATGTCGTTCAGAAAGTACAATAATTGTTTGGGTGTAATGTAAGTTAAGAGAGTTTACTATGTTTCCTATGTGTTTATGAGGAGGAAGTGTTAATTGTAGTTAAAATTGAGGGTACAGCGTTATTTATCATCAGCTACATGTTAGGCAGTAGATCCAGTGGATCGCCAGTAGGTGTCAGTGTTGCGACATAAGCAGTGTCTGTGACGGAGAGCCACACTGAAGTCTCGCGAGGATGAGAATCTCTGTACAGGATAGAAGTAGAACGCGCTGTGGAGCGACTGTACACCTAAATGTATATTTTTGTATGTTACAGAGCACTTTCATTGAATGTGTAGCACCAGATTGAGCCTGTGTGACGTCATTCTGTGCACGCTACACATAGTGCTGGGTCACGTGGTGCAATTCTCCTGAAACTTGGTGTGCGTGTTAGTATGAAGCCAGAGCAGGTGTGTGTCAAGTTTGGTGGCTTTAGCTTGTTCCTATGGCATGGCTGTCATGTGGGCATGAATGATTTGATAGCAAGGGTGTGTTCTGGAGGCTAAGCAAAAACCCTACAGATGGCCATACTGAGCAATTTACTGAGGAGCATGGGGGAATGAATGCCTTCAAGGCTGGAGCGACTGCCCCCCGATTCCTCTACTTCAGGGCGGGGCGGTTCCACGCCATTTCAGCAGGTAGCAGCAGCAGATAACAGGCAAACAGTTTGCCTCTCCCCGAATTGCATGATGAAATACCGTATCTAAATGGCTCTTTTTCCTTCCTTTTCCCCCCTCCAGATATGACTCGCACAAAGATGGTTCACGCTTGCCCTCTCTGTCAGAAAGTATGTGCGGCCATGCCCCACCATCTGAAAAATGAAAGGCCACCTCGAGCTGGACCGTGGTGCTCGGGAGCTACAACAAAAGGCAGCCAAATATCAGGTGACGGTGATGCATCTGGCGCAGTTGAGAGCCTCGAACCCTGCCGTCCCCATGCACACGGAGATGGACTTGAGTCCAGAACATGAGCACGATGAGGAGGCAGTGGAGGAACCCCGTGATAGCGGGATTTTGGAGGCCAGCAGGCTAATGGAGCAGTCTAACATCTTCTGAAGTAAAAACACAGTGACATCTGATGAAACTATTACAAATACATAAAATATAGGGATTGAGGTGGAGACGAGGAGTTACCTGATAAACTATTAAAAGTACAAAGAATATACAGATTGAGATGCATACAAGTAAACATTTTAAATGTACGTCCTAATCACTCTTGACAAGTTCAACAGTAGACGGGGGATATGTGGCTACAAATGGGAGGTCAGAGGTCCCTGCTGTAGCTTGAGTTTGCTCAAAGGGCCTGTGACATTTTCTAAGAGAGGTCCTAGAGTGCCCTCTGCTGGCCAGAGCTAGGAACAGCAGAATCAAACTGCTGTCTGTCAAAAGTCCTACTGCGTGCTTCGCGTGGAAGCTTGTCTTATAGAGCAGAGCGAGGGTGTCTGCCCCGTAAAGAACCCTTCTACGTCCAGCGTGTCACTTTCAGGGAACCTGTCACCCGTAAAAGCGGTGGTGCCCAGGAAGTCACAACAGAGGTGAAATTGCTGGTCGATTTCACTCTTGATTGAGTCACTGTGATTGTTCAGAGTGACTAGAAATGTGCATTCTAAACATTTAGAATGTCTAGATAGCCCATGTCTAGTTAACAAATGTACGATTGATCCTCAATAAACGTTTCAGAGAGCAGGTATGAATTTGTCACACACTTGCCCATGGCAGCATAGTCACGTGCCTTACGGGTTTGGTGAGCGTAACTCTAGGCTCTAGGCTATCAAGAAAAGAAAGAGGACAGGAGTGGGGTTGTATTGAAGACCAACTCTGACTGGATGATCTGTGAAACCTGACACTCTGAGTTGAAGAGACCACCACCTGACCTGGGAGTGTCTAAGAGTGTCGGAGAAAGTACAAAAAAATGAAATGCAAAGATTTTTTTTCCGGTTTCATACTACAATATCAACAAGGCCATCTTTCCATCTACATGGACTGGAGAGGGAACGATGAAAATGTGAAAAGGAGTGTGCAGGATGGCGAGAGAGGAAAAGTATGATGGCATGGAAGAGAGGGGAAGGATAAAGGTATGAAGAGACATGAAATAACGTCAGAACGAAAACAATCTATCACATCTGTCTTTTCTCTGATAATGATCAACAAGTATGCCCAACAAATGGAAATGCTTGAGAAAAATGGTTGCTAATCTATTTCTGGTCAAAACAACTCAAGTCAAAACCTCTAGCATCCCTAAAACATGGGGGGAAATAATGAAAGTGATAAGAATATTAACATTTACGTTATCTCATCATTGTTTGTTCTTTAAATTTCCATGATTACAGCGGGCTCACTTTGGGGGTCACGTTGCCCCCCTGAGCTGCTCAGCCAATCAGAGTATGGGGTTTGGTAAAGCTTCTCAGAACGGCCCACCTCTGGCCTGTCGACACTCATCTTCAGACACGGTAAAAGCAGGTCCCTCTCTCTCTGTGTTTACCTCCGTTACTTTTAATGGAAATTGAATGAAAAAAAGTGTGACACCTCTCTGCAATTAGCGTAATCATTTGTTGTTGTTGGTGTTAGAGGAGGTTGCTGATTCATGAAGCATATCGGGTCAGAGTTAGGTAAGGGTGTGATAACCACCATGACTGAATCGGTTTTCTATCACAGACAATCTTTCTGCTTTGACCGTGTTTCTCCAAACTTTATTCTTTCCAGATTGCTCAAGTGAAGAGAAGACAATGGCAGAAGAAACTAAGAAGTAAGATTTGGTTGTGTCGTTAATGTTCCCTTCAGTGGATTTCTCTGCATTTTGAGTTGAAGAATTCCTTATTTCAATGTTAATGAAATGTTCATTTCAATAATAATTCAATGTCCAACCTTTTGTCATCATCTTGAAGGTCCCCACAGGTGGAACATCTGGGTCATCACCAACACCAGAGGATGGACTTTCAGGGGATAATATCTCTGTGTTGCTCTCAAAGTCCAGGCTTGTTTCCTATAAGGGAAAAACAAAACAATATAAAGCACTGGCAGTAGTTACTGTTATACATTGAAGAAGGATATGAAACCCTTGTAGTTTTAAGTAAAGGTACATGATAACAACACAGCGGTGAATGTATGGTTGGGACCATGTTTGCCATTTTTTCCCATGTGATGAAAATATGACAACCTAACTCATTCTGATACAAACTGTACATTATAAAAAAGTGAATGGGCTGCAAACAAGCAGATATCAAGAGTAGATACATGCTGCAAGTTCCAAATGCAGTAGATTTTCCCATTAGTAACAATGGCAAAGTAAAATGTGAGGCGCTGCCCAGGTGTAGACATTGTAGCCAAATGTTAGGTTTGGTGAATGCATATAGCTTGCACACAACCACTAATGAATTATTTTGTCTCAAAACACCCACAACTCAAATATAGTGCAATCTCATTGTAGCTGCACATATAGCTGGGGCTCTACCCAATGTCATTTTTTGACATTTGTTTGAGGTTTACGGATGAAGCTCAGAATGTCTGTCATCTGCTTATGTCGTCATCACCCAAAAAATGTATTTCTCAAACAAAATTGTCATTGAATGAAGTGATTCATCAAATGAAATGAGGTAGTCCTTTTTATTAAATGAACTTCCTTGAATGAAAATAACTTTTGTTCACAAAATGACATAACAATAGGTGCAGAGTGCCGTGGTGCTTGCTGTCAATGAGAGAGAGAGTGACAGAGAGAGGGGAAGGGAAGGTAAAAGGTGGACTATTGCATGCAATGTTCCTTTAACTTTCTTTTGCTATACTGAATAGTTTGAAGCTTTTAAGCATCATTCATAACGTTGACACTCAAGTTACTAATATTAATAACTTACAGAAACATTGAATGCAATAGTACACCTTTCACCTTCTTTCTCACTCACACACACACAGCGAGTGACGCAGTCCTCATCTCTGTAATTGTCCAGTCCAAAACTCAAAATTGATTGAAAAAAGAACATGTTTTATTGAACAAACTATTGTGCATCAATCCATATTTTTTGGAGTTAAGGCTTTCGCTTTCGATTATACGCAAATCTTTTATTTGCGTATAATAGTTGTGTAGAATGGAGTTTGTAGTTTGTAAAAATGTGTTAGATTGTACGTTTTACCCAGATCTTTTATTTTTTGGGGGGATATTCATATTCATATTCATAAATTGTACACATGCATAAATGGACTTTTTTCGACGGTAAATGCTACAGCGGACCCGAATTCGGGTCCGTCGGGCTTTAACACAATGAATGAATAGACATGCAAAAAAAAAAAAAAGCAGTGGAGAATTCAAATGTTGATTTAGAATTTGCCTATCATCTTTTATGATTGAAGATTTGAAGCTTCCAACTCTACAGTACAGCCAGCAAGTAATCATTTCTGATTACCTGGGTGGATACTTGCATTGTAACTGGCAAGTAACAATAACAGGGTGAAGTAAACTATTAGGAGGCCTGTCATTAGGGACAGGACCAGTTCAAAGGGTTTGTTTGACACTTACCAAGCTCGTGGAAGCTGCAAGTGGCTCAGATGAAAGTTCTGATAGTGATGAGATCTCCCCATCTTTGTTTGGACTTCCTGAGGGCTAAAACAGCAGGGAGAGAGGCAGATACAGAGGACACATGTATTCGCATTTCTCAAGAAAATGAGTTTCAGAAAGAGAAAAATAGAAAAAGTGTTTAGTGTGTCAACATTAAAAATTGCAGTTCTCTGTCTCTCCCTTCGCCCTTTCTAATTGTTTCACTGCTATGAACTGGTCTGCTTGCATCAAGGAGAGAAAGAGAAAAAGAAAGAGACACACCGAGAGATAGAGATAGTTTGTGTGTGTGTGTGAGAGAGAAGAGGAGAGTGTGCATGATAGAGCTAGTTGTCATGGAGAGCTAATTAAACCTTTAAATGTGTTTGTTAAAGAATGGGGTTTGATGTTTAATTTCCAATTCAATTTGTTTCTTATATAAATGTATTATTTGTTCAAGTATTTGTTTCATTACACTTCTGTTGAGCTTTATTAACACATAGTTTAGTCATGGTGTGGTGACTGTGGCTAAGTGGAGAGCAGGGCCGTCCTTCAATCAGAGGATCGGCAGTTTGAACCCCGGCTCCTGCTCCACCAGTCGCATGTCGATGTGTCCTTGAGCAAGACACTTCACCCTGAAATGTCTCCCGTAGCTGTGCCTACGGTGTGATAGAATCTGAATTGGAAGTCGCTTTGGATAAAAGCGTCTGCTAAATCACTGTCATGTAATGTGTGAGTTTTTCAGGTCAAAGAGGCAAAGTATATAGAATTTGGGGGAAGATATGCATTTCCATCTATATATAACATACCAGCCATGAAGGCCAGGTTAAAGTAACCTATCAGGAGGCTGTCATATGGGACAAACTAAAAGCACTACTTGTTTGACACTTACCAAACACTTGGAAGACTCCAGTAGCTCAGATGGAAGGCTTGGTGTTGATGAGGTCTCCCTCTCTGGGTTTGGACTTCCTGAGGACTAAACACCAGAGACAAACACATATTACCATTTCTCCAGAACAAGACGTTCACAAAGAGCTGAAGAGCCAGATCTCTACACTCATACACACATTTTCTTTATTACTAAAACTAAAACATAATGTGCAGGAGGCCCCATTGAAAAGTCTTTGTAATTTAAGATCAGATGTTCAAGTCTTGGTTCTATGAATACTGTATCACTTTTTAAAGAGCCCCACCATCATTACCTGCATTTGGTGTTTTTCATATTCCATGTGCCTGAATAAGCATTGATTGTGATGCTTCCTCAGGCGATCTAAGCGTGCGCTCAGCCTGGTGGATGGTGCACTCTGTCTGCAGGAGGTTAAACACAGAACAGTTGATGTGACGTCTATTTACCTAGAGATCCATCACTTTTAACTTCTAATAGAAATATCTGTCATTTGAGGTGTGACCAGCTCTACAGTTAACCTGGCTATATTTAAGTCAAGAAAACTTCATGTTTACAGCTTGTGGAGATAAAGTGAATCAAGTCCATGCTTGAACCTATTCAAAGTAATAATCTTCCATACTTAAACACTTGTTATAGAGATAATAAACTGGCTTGAGTGAAGTTCAAGAAGCTCTAGTCAGTGTGTTAACCTGCACTTAATTCATCAGCTTACAGTGGCTTTCTCCAGTCAGCTGGCTTCTTAACTGGCATGACTGTCAACAAGAAGTATGGTTTCTGGGGACAGGGTAGTGGATTTCAGAGACCAGTGCAGGTAACGCTAAACGGGTTTCTAGCCTGCTTCTTACATGAGTGAGCACTTGCAGAACAGATGGAGCGGATGAAAGCAAAGATCTTTAATCGAAACGATGCGTCCTCGTATTTAAAATAGCTGCAACCAAAGTCCGACTGAAACTTAAAGTAACAAAGCAGACTAAGTCCGTTTCCACTAGTGCCCAACTGACTGTTTCTACATTTAGACCCGTTCATCGTTGAGAGGCTCTCTGTCTAACTCACTGCGCAGTTCGGCTCCGACACGACCCCCCCCCCCCACACACACACACACACACACACACACACACACGCCGCCAGCAGCGTCTATCAGTAATAATTTGATAAGTAATTATAAAAAATATTCGAAATTCAAGTCTGTTACTGATCTGCAGAACTATGTAATAACCTGGTTACCTGGTGCATGCAAACACATTGGGAAGAGTAATTGAACAAAATAAGTTATGGTAACTTGAGATACTCAATATAAAAAGCTAATGATAGCTACTGGTGGCTGTAAAGTAGCAGGTGAAAAAGCTTTTATTTAAATATTTTATTAGCAGTCCATAATCTGGAAAATGCTGACAACATAGTCCAATGCTGGCGGGAAGCTATGTCACGTTAGCATAACCATCCCATGCTAATATACAATTGAGTGAGATTTTGGCCGCAAACATGTGCTTAGCCGAACAAATATCAACTAAAACGGTTAACGGTTTAGTTTTATGTAATGTTACTTACTTTGTTGTCATTTGTTTACCCTTCTTGGGCATCAGTTGCGTTTCTGTCCTGTGCGGCCTGCTGCTGATGCGTCGTGATCCTTCTGATTGTCATCAGGAAGGAGAAACTTATAGACTGCGGCGAGTGGGGGGTGGGGACAGGTGAACCGGGGAGCGCAAATGTCAGGAAAAGTGTGTTCCTCCCTCACTTCTTTGAGTCAGTGCAGAAATAGTACCATTGCATTGCTTAATTCGTGTTTCTTTAAAATATCAGTACTTCGAAAAAAAAAATATTTAAGCACATTTTGAATATCCTTATTTCTAAATTAATATTACAAAGTTGTGCTGATGTTGCAAACTATGTAAAAAAAACATAGCAAGTTGACGATCATAGTGTGCTGTATTAATAGTTTGGTATTGAATGCTTGTGTCTATAATTAATATTAATAAACATTATATAACGCATGTTCCTAATGTGTGTGTGTGTGTGTATATATATATATATATATATATATATATATATATATATATATATATATATATGTTTATATTGCAGGTCATTTGGAGCAAGCAGAGTGGAGTTATGAATTTTTCACACACTTACCCATGGCTCCCATTCAATAAGAGGATTTTTTTCGCATTTTCGGGGGCGGGTTCACACACGCTGTGAGCATTTGTGTCAGCGGCAAGAAGGATGGACATGGATGATGAGCTCTATGATGTGGGCACCAAAAACACAACCAATCTCCTGGATAAATTTTAAATATATGAACAACTGACGGATTTCATGCATGCGGATGTGCACGTGCCTGTGCACTGCACCACGGGTGGTAGTCGGGTTCAAGAAACTTCAAGGCTTGCAGGGTGGCCTTCACTATCCTACTACCACGCCTCTTCCCGAACACACTCAAGGACCATTACCATTTTCTGAAGAAACATATGGATATGGGCACTTACAGCCACTAGCTGGGGCGACGAGCTCACTAGGCTAAGATGGTTGTCTGGGAACCGGAGGGTCGGCAGTTCGATCCTTGGCTGGGACGTGAGCTGAGTCGAAGTATCCTTGAGCAAGACACTGTCCCCCTAGCGGCTCCCCGGGCGCCTGTCATGGGCAGCCCACTGCTCCCTGGTACAGGGATGGGTCAAATGCAGAGAAAAAATTTCCCTCAACGGGATAAATATAGTGTAATAAATAAATAATAAATAAATAAGATGGCAAAAGGGCACTGCGAAATGTAGTTGGACACACTTTAGGATATGTGGATGATAGCTTCCATCTTGTAATGATGGAAAGACCCCAGGCTTTTTAGGAAAGACCTGTACAACGTAATGGCCAATGTTGAAAACAGTCACTTACAACTTCAAGAAGTTGCTGAACAGCATCTCTGCTACAAAGTCAGGCCCACTGTCCAGAAACAGGGCTCTGGCGACACGGCAAAGTACCATGTGTTGCGGCAGGACCTCACCTTCATCCTGTCCTTGTTCGACAAGGCAGTTGAGGAGGTCAATCCTCCCTTATTACCCCTATACCTAACCCAACCCTAACCCTACATGTCATTTTTTACTAACCCTAACCGTTTTCGGACTCTTTGGTACTGGAAGCCCCCACGCTACGTCAAGGCAGAGTCCATGTGGAGTTTTTTTATTTTTATTTTTTTAAATAATAAAAATAATAATTCTAGAAATTATAGGTGTTTCATCTTCTGGAGGACTTATTTACAAAGGGTTGCAGTTACTTTTCTTGTTTGTTTCAACAGAACATTATACATTACCACTGCAAACTTGAACAACAAAAATGAAAATTACAACATCAAAAATTCCAAACTTCAACAAAATTGACTACATTAACTGTGTTTACTGTCTTCATCTAATTTTTGTCCATGACTTTTCTCTTCTGTGTAATGTTTACTCATGTCTCTTGTCTATCTTTCTTACATTATCACTGTCTGTCTTTCTTCTGCACTGTTCTCCTCTTTGCTCTGAACGCCTCAAATCATCTGGCTGGTATCTTCTCTTGTGAACATCGTTTAAGGTACTCTTTGTATGCCGTTTTGGTTGTTGTCCCTTTGTCCGTGTTCATCAGCGAAATCTCCAAATCGGTCCAAGCTTTGCTCGTTTTGGCCGGCAGGTACTTTGCCTGTGAACTCGCCATTGGCTTGATGTCATCTTGATCGCACACAGCCTGAACATCTTCAGGCACGATGTTAACTTTATGGGCTGTAATTTATGAATGTTTCCTGGAAAGAACATTTGGTACCAATTAAGAAAGAGACTTTGTGCATTTATAACACACACATACATACATATCTTTATAATATGTTTTATTTTAGTTTAACCTGGAGGGTATTTTAGTCAATACACGCACACAAATAAAATTAAATATATGGCAAATAAAGTTTCTAATAATAACTTAATGACGATTTAAATGAAGTTATTTTTTTTTTTTTACAATAATTACAACCAAATCACATTCGTCTTTCCAGGAAACTGTCAAAGAAATTATTAGAAAAAGTACAGACCTGTAAGATTAAAAGGTAATGCTTCATTTCATGGGTCCATCATTTCTGAATAATTTATAATATTTTACAAAAAGTCTCCTGGAAAGAAATGAATATTCTTTCCAGGAAATGTTATTATCTATAATTATAGACCCATAAAATCAAACGTTACGTAAATCGATCAATAAATAAATCACAATACACACAAACTGTACAGTTTCCCAGTGCTTCACATAAAACCATTAAAAGCATCAACACTTAAGGCAAAAGAAAAGGAGATTTAAAAAACAATTAATAACTTTCATTGAAACATTAAAACAATACAAAGCAGTGTAAGAAATAAAATACTGTAGTAAAATGCAGGAAATTGTTAACATTTTAAATATACGTCCTAATCACTCTTGACAAGTTCAACAGTAGATGGGGGATATGTGGCTACAAATGGGAGGTCAGAGGTCCCTGCTGTAGCTTGAGTTTGCTGAAAGGGCCTGTGACATTTTTTTTTTGTGACAATTGATAAAAGGGTTTTGCCTTTGACTAAAGGGTAGCTTTGGTTGGGGTCCTATGCCTCCTAGGCACTGGCAGGGTTAGGTTCGTTTAGGGGCGCGGCCCTCCTAAGAGGGCCACGAGGGGCACTGGCACAAGGGGGCTGCCCTTTAAAAAAAGCTTTGATAAAAGACTCCTAAAATAAATGAGAAAAAGGAATAAAAGAATAAATTATTAAAAGTTGTTTTTTAATAAAAATAATAATAATAGTTTCAAACCATTTAAGAAATAAAAATCAAATCAAAACTAAGAGCTGTAATAAAAAGAGGTTACAACAACCTAAAACCCAACAAAATAGAAATAAAGGAATACAATATTAAAGATTATTTTTTAATAAAATAACAATAAGAGTTTAAAAACAATTAAGAAATAAAACATTTTTGGCCACGGTCGTGTCAACTAATCCTTCTAGGTCTTTGTGACCCTGGAGGGCGACCAGCAGTAGGTGAACTCTCCATCGTCTCCGTACTGGTCGAGTCCTCCGAGGAAGATCTGGTCTGGATCGCAGTCCTTCAAATGGATCAATTTGCCCAGGCCCGTCAGGAAGGCAGCGTGGCGGTTGGATCCGTACTCGTTTGACAGGATGGCGACCTCATTGCTGACCTGACCGGCTCTGACAAACACTACTCGCATTATGAGGAGGTGTCTGGTCCAGGACCTTCACAACGCAGTCAATCACCTGAGTTTTGGGCAGCAGCAGAGGCTTGTTCGCTTCGTTTCCAAAGAAAGGGGAGTGGTACAGCTAGAGGAACACGAAACTGGGGCTCAGTGTTAAAACAGCTTCGCAGCAGAGCACCCACCAGCGGGGCAGTCGGAGAGGGAATGTTTAAGGGAGAGGAGGTTAAAAGTTAAAACAGGATAAGAGCTCCATGTTCCCCCCAGCCGGGGGGGGGGTGGGGGTGGGGGGGGGGTGGGGTACAGGTCCATCCACTGAAAGAAACCCTCGCTTTAAAAGACTGGAAATAAAATTCATAAAAACAGACAGCAGGGGATAAAAGAACAAGAACAAAATAATACATTGTGTTTCCTTAATAAATATATAAATAAAAACATAAATATAACACAATATATAACAAAATAAATTATAAAACACAACAAGAGTATAAATACACAGACACCACATCTAAAAGGTAAGTGCTTTAAAACTGGGCTGAGGGGAAAAAAAGGGGGGAAAGTAAAACCATGCAAAAGGATAAGGAAACACTGGTTAAAGGGATAAGTGCTTTAAAAATGTGTAAAATTGTGCCAAATAAAATCATCCCATGTCTGCCGTTAAAAGATTATAATGAATTAATACAATAACATAGCATATTTCTTTGCTTTGTTTCCACTGACCGTTACTTTAAGTCTCTTCTTAAAATCCTGAAATCCACAGATGAATGATGCTACTTAGTCTATTCTGATAAATCCCTGCTGTGATACATCATAACGTATTGTATTGTAATTCCTAATAATAACTTAATAAAATACAAATATTTATCGCTGCAGTTCTTTTACATTCCTTAATGCCAGTTAACAACTAATTTGAATACAGTGATATTTATATTATTTAATGTAGAGGCTCAGCTCATCATGTCACCATGTTATCTTGAGAGTTTAGATAGTAGATAGATAGATAGATGGATGGATGGATGGATAGATAGATACTTTATTCATCCTGCAATGGGACTTAAAACTTCATATTTCCCCTGTACCATGTTATCTCTGCTGTGAGCTAATTTAGTGTGCTACTGGAAGAGAGCATGTGGCAATTGTCTGCAATAATTGAATATCATAAGTGAGGGATACTTCTGTAGGCTCACCTAGCATAAGTGTTGTGAGCTAAAAAGAGTAACCTGATAATAAAAAACCCGCTTGCTTAATCGTAGCATCAGCTGCAGCATTTCCTGTTGAAATGGGATCAGAAGCGTTAGTGTGAACATCACATTTCATAACACAGACAGTTTTAGGGAATACCTTCTTTACTTGTCATCTGAATATAAGAAGTCTTCCTAGCAACTATGACAAATTAATTCATTATTTGTCTTTACTTAAGCATGAATTTGCATTTATTGGCCTGTCAGAAACATGGTTTACTGAGGACTCTAGATACATCTTTAAAATAACAAAATACAGTTCAGTTCACCATGCAAGAGAGGATGGATCTGGAGGTGGAATATCTCTGTTTATTCATGGTGACTTTCAATTCAAAATGTTGTCTTTACTCTAGTTACTTTTTCCTCTTATTCATAAAGCAACAAGAGTTACATGAGTTCTGTATTCACGATTAATAGAGCTAAACATATTAATAAAATAATGGATAATACATCGTTCCACAGTAATGTTAGGCACATCTAATGTATTAATCTAATCTAATATGTGAAACGGCAGAAAGGAACCATGAGCTCCCCATGTTCGTGAGTCTAAACTGATGTCATGTAAACGTCTCTTTCGTCCACGTCTAGTTTAGGTAGTCCAAGTGTCGGAGCTGACAGTAAAGCGTCCTTTATGTCATTAAAGGCAGCAGTCGAGCAGTCAGTCCAGGTCAGTTTGTTCTGAGCAGAAAGATGTTTACCATGAATCATAGAAGAGAGGGATGCCTCTCTTTCTGAGAAGTTTAGGATCCACTGATCTAATATGACGTCATTCATATAAAGCTCATCATTTGTTTCTTAGTTGTGTTTTAGGCACATTTTGAATTGCCTGTATTCTCTTGGGAGAGAGGGTTTTGCCCTCTGCTGTGATCACATGTCCCAGATATGAAACTATCCAGAGCAAATTTCAATTTGACGGATAGCCTTGTGACCATTTGCAGCCAACATTTAAGTAGGATAACTGTAATTGTAAATTACTCTAATCTGCATGCTTCTTCTGTTGGGCTGCAAATCATGATGTCATCAACATATTGTAACAAGGCAGAACCATTTGGTAACAATAAATCAGCCAGATTGTCTCTCAAGACACTGTTTAACGCCAGGGCATTCTGGATATCCCTGAGGACACCGGGTCCCTTTAAATTAGAAGCTACCCAAAAGTGACTCTTTGTGCACAGGTACAGAAATTAAAATATTAAAAAAAAACATTGGCCAAGTCGAAGATGGAGAAACTGTGTCTGGAGGGATGAGATACACAAGTGTGTGCACAAAGGTTCAAACTATTTCTAATATACACATATACACAAGTGTTTGCATGAAGGTTGTGAGGAATTTAAGTTTAGAAGTACAATAGTTTGATTTAAAGCACACCTAAAGAAAGTATAAAATATCATATGTTCACAAAATATTCACTTATGAAATGTATAATAGGTTTACAGTATATTCACTTGTAAAGGATAGTATAAGTGCAACATATATTACTTACAAAAGTGATAAACCACACAATCTTAATCAATTGAATGTATTAGACTAGAAGTATAGTAGTTGACTGTTTGGAGTAGAGAGAGGGCAAGGAGAGGAAGGGTGAGAGTTTCAGAGTTTTTCATGACCATATATGGAGATGTGATGGGTCGGAGGTGAATCGGCACCGCGGGAGACAGGACGGTGGTCAAGCGGGGGTCGGATGGACGAAGCTTTTACGAGGAGGTGGACCAACGGACATTACAAGGATCATCATATGGACCAATGGAGAGCATTGTCTGAGGCCAGGAGGAGACAATTGAATTTTAGCCAGCCACTGAAGTTGTTACTAGATTTTGAATGTAAACCGTTGACTTTTGGGTATAAAAACATTGTTCGGAGAGACGCTATTCAGTTCTTGGTGATCTTCTTTACTGTAAACTGGCGTTTGTTGGCCGGTTAGGGGGGTAGAGTGTTTGAACTCGGTTTCGCGATTCCTTACTGTCGACAGTGTAATTCAGTTTGTAATTGTCTTTTTAGCATTTGTGAATTATAAATACTTTTTCATTGTAAGCCGGATTCAGCTGATTTTTCTTAGCGTGACTTCGTTGCTCAAACAACAACGAAAGAGCGAGAGGTCCGCGGCCTCCTGCGAGCAGAGGTCCCACTCCATTACAATTTGGCGTCCCTGGGTGGGCATTTCTCAGTGGACCTCAGGACACGGACTGGACGAGGCGTTGACCGGCGATACCTTCGGGGCCCAACGGACGAAAGGTAGGCAGAACCTTTTTAATAAAATCTGTATAGTTATATAGGAAAAACTTAGCGAAGGTGTCGGGGGTCGGCGCTTCTGACGGCCGGATAAGAGGAGAAGCTGCAGGAGGCCGGTGAAGTATAATAACTTGAAATCTAAAGTGATGGGACTGTATTGAGTGCGGAAACACACTTACAAACTGATTACAAATTTGAGTGTGATGCATGTTTGTAAATACCGTCCAGACACCGAGCTGGACGAGAGAAAATATACCGGGACGTCCGTCAAGAGAACGGAGCGATCGCCGAGGAAAAAGCCTGGGGCTTAAAAGCACCGATTGATTAAACGATTAACAGTGAATTGCGGATAGATTACGCTCAACAGGTGACGATCTCTGAGTAGTCCTATACTGGCGTTCTGTGTTTAACAATGCGGGGGCTTATGTACTGGGTGGGAACGAATTAGTAACAGACGAAATATTGGCTGAGACTAGCAAAGCTAAGCCAACGAGGATTCGCCGTAACTCTGCCCGAAAAAGGGGGGGGGTTGATTCTCGGGTGGTAGTTCGCTGGTTTTGACTTGGGTCTAAGGAGACTGAATTCCGGGGAGGAACAGGGGAAAGTACATTGGGGATTTGTAGTTTAGTATCGTGTTTTCTTTTCAGAGCGAAGTCACGCTAACGAGTCAGTCTATTCTCCACCCGTGATGGGAGAGAATACTGATTGCTGAAGTGTGGTTTGCTGGTGTTGTATTCTCTGAGAGTGTCGCTGTGTTGTTTACATCACGTGATAAGAGAGAGTATAGTATTATAAATAAGGCTACTGAGTGGCTTAGATAATATAGAGTAGAATACATGGTGATTGAGTAAGGCGTGGATGTATTGGTTGTACTGGAGGCTGTAGGCTCTGGTGTCTAACCTTATATATTTAGATAAAAGAGGAGATTATGAGAAATAACCGGTACGTTGGTGAAAAGCCAAGTCCCGGTCTAGTGAAATAAAGAGTGTGTGTGGAGTACTGAGAGAAAGGTGGTTGAGCCCTTTGTTCTGTGAGAGGACTTCAGGCACATGTCTGTGGCCGGTAAAGTCTTTGTGTTAGCATCGAGATAGCTTGCAGCACATGTTCCCGGCTAATTAGGCTTTAGTTGTGTGTTAATTATTGGCTCATGCTAGTAGTTAGCTTAGCCTTTTGTTTTAGCCACGAGGCACGTGCTGTGAGCACATGGTTTTTGCAGAAAGTAGAACTACAAAAGTTTGCCCCCTATAGACCCGGAATAGTAAGTGCATTAGGACTACAGAAAGTCTGCCATCTGGTGGGCTGAAGAAGTAGGCACAAAATAGTTAAAAGGAAGTACATGTTTCAGATAATTACAGTAGGGTGAATTTTATAAGCATAAATTCAACATTTTGATTTAGTTGATGAAGTTAGTTTTTAATTAGATGTTTCTAATTATCACTGATACATTTAATTGTACTTGTTAGATAATTAAAACAATTTTAATCCAGTAATTGTTAAAATAATTGTAATTCAACGTTTTATATTTTATTGATAGTTTTGATTTCGCTTCTTCAATTGTAAGGCTGGTTTAATCCAATATTTTAATTTACGTTGTTGAATTTGAAATTGATCCTGAGTTTTGATTTCAATTACCATAGACCATTGAGATTTTGATTCGATATTTTAAATTTAAAATTAAAATTTTCAAGTTTTGGAGTTTTTAATTTTAATTTAGATTTTATATTAAAAAAAAATTGTTTTTATACATTTCCATTGCATACAGTTTTACACGGTCAGAATTACGATTAGAGAAGAGCTTCGTAGACAGTGAGAAGTGTGAGGTAAAAAATAAAGAAACAATAAAACAGATTAAAGATACTCCCAGGCTGCATGATGGTCACACTGAACACTAAGGAAATGGGTGGTTTCCGGAAGTGGTGGCCCCTACTGCTGATCACAGACGCAAGGTGTGGAAAGAGGCTGCAAGGGCAAGAAACGATGCCACTGCTGAGTATGAAGGAGCCAGTTTCACAAGCAAGCACGGCAAGAAAAGAGCCCTCGACAAAGAAGACAAAAGGTGCGCAGAGACCAAACGGCTGCTCACCTACTGGAAGGCAGTCGATCCGACCACCCCTGCATCTGCTGTGGGACTGCCTGAAGTCCTGAAACCAGAAGTGACAGATTTCAAACCCCATAAGGACATCACCAGTCTCGAACCGAACAACCCGGTCTACTCACCATTGTACCCGTCATTGCTAACGGAAGCACAGGCGCAGTCTGAGCTTCCCCCACCATATGATCAGAGGAAACGGAGAATGAACAATCCCTTCTTGGAAAACTTCTCAATCCAAGCACCCGTGCGCAAAATCAGGGGAGGAGAGTTGGACATGGAAACAGATGACGAAGGGGAAACTAGGAGAAGGATGAAGTCTAAATCCAAAGACCTAACCAAGTCTGTGTTGGAAATGATGCGGGAAGAAGTGAGAATATTGACTCAAGAACGAGAGAATCTAGACGGAGCAGGGCGCCAGGATTCCATCGTGAGCAGAGAAGGAGAAGAAAGTAATAAAGAGGGCTTGTGTAATTTGGAATCTGTGCGAGAACAAGATGCTGAAGGAAGTGAGCCCCAAAGTCAAGAAGAGAGCAGACTAGTGGAGATTGACACAGAATACGCATTGTATCGAATGGATGAAGAAAGAAGAGAGTTCGAAAGACTGAAACAGCAAGTACGTGCAGAGAAAGAAGAAGGGTACAGAAAGAAAGAAGAAAGAAGAAATGCAGATGTAAAGGCAGACCTCAGAGACCTAGAACGAACCTGTGCAAGTCTGCGACTAGAGGTAGAGCAAAGAAAAAGTAAAGTAGAGAAAACAAAGAAGAAGAAAGTTGAACAGAAGGACAAGGGTGAGAAGTTTGAGACGGAAGCAGTCCTGTACCTCAAACCTAGTAGATCAAAAACATCCTCAGATGACGATGACTATCCTAATAGCACTGACGAGGAAGATGGAAGTGAGGAGATGCAAGGAGCATCTGGAGGTCCTCAACCTCTCAGACGTTCCACCAGAGAAAAGAAGAAAACAAACCGCTATGCAAATTGGGTTTGTCCAGTAAGAGGTGAAATGTCAACATCATCTCCAGCCCAACAGTGCCCTCTGCTGGTGAAATCCAACGGACAAGCTGAGTTTGTGCCGTGGGGACATCGAGATATGAACATGCTACAGGAAGCACTGCCATCGCTGGGAGGAGGAGCCAACCCGTGGATCTGCCTCTTTGAAAAACTTACGGCAGCAGATAAATTGGCACTTGGAGACATACGGGCCATAATAGTTCGAGCGGAGGGAACAGTCAAAATAAATGCCCTGGAAGCAGGAACAGGAACGTCTGGCAGACCAGAAGAGACTCCATTCGATAATTTCCGAGGAATCTTTTGGAAAGTAATGCGAGAAATGTGGCCTACAAGACCAAACATGGCTGCTCTCACTGGAATGAAGATGAAACCAGAGGAGGAGATGCATCAGTATCTAAAAAGAGTGGAATCAGAGTGGTATATGGCCACAGGGGGGAGACATGACAGCAGTGAACCTACAATGGTAGTATGGCGAGATGTAGTACGGAAAGGCCTGCCCCTACCAGTTCAAACAGCGCTGGATGGAGTAGTGGGTATGAGTACCATGGAAGATGCCATATGGAGGGAACACCTCACCCATCACCTTCAAAGATATTTAGCTGTTGAAGCAAACGGAAAAGAGGAGTTAACGAAACTGTCGCAGAGACTGCTGAGGAGTCAATTAGCAGAGGCTGATGCAGAAGCGAACAAGAGGAAACAGCAGATAAGGAAACAGATGGCACTAACAGAGACTCAGACCCCTCAGCAGCCTCAAAATCAAGCTGCACCTCTGGCCACATGTCCAGCAGCCCCAGTTCCCCCAGTGGTGTACTACCAACCCCCTCCACAGTACGGAGGTAGAGGTAGAGGCAGAGGACGTGGATATGGTAGAGGGAGAGGATATCAACAAGGCAACTATGTGAGACCTGGTGATGAATGTTACATATGTGAACAAAGAGGACACTGGGCAAGAGACTGCCCATATGGACAAGGAGGAGGAATACAGTTCAGTGCACCACGAGGACGCGCTACATTTCCACCACGACAGCAGCAGTATGCAAGACCTGGTCCAGTAGAACCAACTGTAGCTCCCCTCATGAGACCTCAACATCAACAGATGTCCGTGCTGCCACCAGGAACATGGAACGGTGCTGACCAACAAGGTCAGTACTGAGGAGGCCCAGAAGATCCAGAAGCATGTGTGGTTTACAGGGCTCAGACAGAACCAATGGTGACCTGTAGCGTTGCCGGAGTTGAAATTGAAATGATGGTTGACTCTGGTGCCGCAGCCTCATGCTTACGAAACCTTAGTGGGAAAACACCCCCACTCTCAGAAGACACCATGAGAACGGTTGGATATTCGGGAAAGACAGAGGTGCAGAGATTCACAACACCATTGGAAACCACACTAGGAAGACAAAACTTGTTACATCAATTCCTGTATTCTCCGAAATGCCCTGTCAATTTAATGGGAAGAGATCTAATGACAAGAGTCGGAGCTGAAATTAAATGTTCAGCGGACGGGTTAAGGATCACTTTCAAGGGTCAGCCTCTCACTCCATGGCAGACACACGGAGAAAGAATTCTCATTATGACAAATTCCGAAGAACAAGAGGAAAAGACTGAGGTGTTTTGGGCCAGGCTGTTACCAGGAGAAAGGGAACAGCCTTGTGTCAACAAAACTTATCAAGACTGGAAGCCATGGATCAACAGTCAAGGAGCATATGGCCCTCCTATTGACCCATTTCATTGCACCTACAACTACCTGAGAACACCTGATGAAGAATATACAGATGCATGGGAGCAAGAAAGAGAAGGAGTTCAAGAAATGATTAGGATTACTGATATCTTCGTGGGTCCAGAAGGAGTAGCAGCATATTGTGAACTCACTGAAACCCAAGCACAATGGTATGAGCTGGACCATGAAAGTGTACCTCATGTCACGCTGGCCATAGCAGCCGGTCAAGAAGCCCGTTCATTAGGACCGATGATGAAAAGAGCCCAGGAAACAACAAACTGGTGTCCCACCGCCTCCCCATTACTTCACCATAGCCCAGATAAGATAATTTGGAAAATATCACATTGTAGCAGAGAAAAAGGCATATTGGAAAAGCAGGAACTGGAAAGACACCATGGTCGTGAGTTGTCAGACCATCCAGCAGCGGAAGATTTGCTAAACCGAATGCCAGAACATCTATGGGCAAAAGGAGACTATGATGTCGGCTGCACCCCCCACCATTCAGTGAAAATAGAAAAGAAATCTGGACAGCCTTCTGTGTGGAAACCACAGTATCGACTCAACAAAGATTCTGTAGAAGGGATAACAGACACCATTTATGGTCTGCTCGAAGCAGGAGTGTTGAGACCATCAGACTCTCCCTGGAACACGCCTATATTGCCTGTCCCCAAAGCTGGAGGAAAAGGTTGGAGAATGGTACATGATTTGAGGGAAGTAAATCAAGCTACCAAGACAAAAGGGATCGCAGTGCCCAACCCATATGTGGCGCTACAGAACATAAGTCCACAACACCAGTATTTCACTGTACTGGATCTGGCAAACGCATTTTTTTGCCTGCCACTCGACCCCTCAAGTCAAGAAATGTTTGCATTTACCTTTCAAGGCCAAAGATACACCTACAACCGAATGCCTCAAGGGTTTAAGGATAGCCCTGGCATATTCAATGCGGCATTGAAAGAAGATCTGAAAGAACTCAAATTGCCACAAGGAGTGACCCTGATTCAGTATGTTGATGATCTACTGTTGGCAGCTCCATCAGCAGAAAGCTGTCTAGCAGCAACGGAAGCTGTGCTGAAAAGAGTAGCGGAATGTGGCTACAAAATCAAACGACAAAAGACTCAAGTTGGAAGAAGGCAAGTGACATTCCTGGGAAGAGTACTCTCAGGAAATAAGAAGAAGATATCACCTGAGCAGAAATCAGCGGCTCTGACCTATCCCAAACCTAGAATTGTCCAAGAAATGCTCGGATTTCTGGGACTGACAGGCTACAGCCGAAGCTATGTACCAGACTATGTCAATCTCACCCAGCCACTGCGAGACATGCTGACCAAAGTTGGAAACCGAAATCTGAGGGCAGAATTGATCTGGACAATTGAAGGAGAAGAAGCATTCATCAAGACCAAGCAGTGTTTGGCTCATGCAGCCGCTCTAGCAGTTCCAGATTATGAAGCAGATTTTCATTTAGATGTAGGAGAAAAGCAAGGAGTAGTAAACGCAGTCTTATATCAGATGAGAAGAGAGGGAAGGGCAGTTTTAACTTACCATAGTTCCAAATTAGACCCCATAGAACTAGGACAAGTAGGGTGTACTAGACACCTAGCAGCAATAGCTAGGGCAGTCCAAAAGACCGCTTACTTAGTTATGTGCCACCCCTTGAAAATACACACACAGCATGGTGTAGTTGCCTATCTGGAGACTCAAGCCTTCTCACAAACAGCTATGAGAGGAGCTAAATTATCAGATACTTTGACACAACCCCACCTATCTTTCACCTCAGGAGGAGTGAATATGACGTCTGGATTGCCACATGATGAGGGCACTCATGACTGTGCAGAAGTGGCTAGAAAGGAGATAAAGTTAAGATCAGATCTTAAAGGAGAAAAGGATCCAGACGCAGATATGACACTCTTTTGTGATGGTTGTTGTTATCGAGGTCCAGCAGGTAACATAGCTTCATATGCAGTAGTGGAGCAATTACCTGATGGGACATTGGTGGAGGCGGAAGCTGCTATCATTCCTCAACCTGCCTCAGCTCAATTGGCAGAAGTGGTAGGGCTAACCCGAGCCCTTAGCTTGGCCAAGGACAGAAAAGTAAACATTTATACTGATTCGGCTTATGCTCATGGTGCAGTGCATTTAGATGGGCCTCAGTGGCTGAGGAGAGGGTTTTTGACTAGTTCAGGAGCCCTGGTTAAGCACCATGAGGCATTAAGAACTTTACTGGCTGCAGTAATGTTGCCAGCACAAATTTCTGTCATAAAATGCAGAGGTCACTCAAAGGAGGACGACCAAGAAGCAAGGGGAAATGATGCTGCCGACCTCGCAGCTAAGAAAGCTGGAGGGTACATTGGTGATGAAACACAAATGTTGGTGGTAAGTCAAAATGAATTACAAATATCCCCGACTAAAGGTGATCTTGTGTTATTGCAGAAAAAGGCTGGTGCTCATGAGCATTCTCAGTGGTTGGCTCAGGGAGCAACCTGCAAGGAAGGATTGTGGAGGTCCCATGATGGACGAATGGTAGCTTCTCCCGAACTAGTGCACTTGCTGATGATTGAAGCACATGGTCCATCTCATGAGTCAAAAAGGCGGACATGTGCAGCTTTGGAGAAGAATTGGTGGCATCCGTATTTAAAAGAGATGGTGGAAATCTTTGTTACAGACTGTGTATCCTGTAATGGCTTTAACAACAAACCAGTATATAAGTGTCCTATGGGGAGCTATCCGGTACCACAAGCTCCTTTTCAGGAAATTTGTATCGATTATACAGACATGGGAATTGATAACAGAGTGCGAGGAATGCGTTACATGTTGGTAATGGTGGATCGTTTCTCCCGATGGGTAGAGGCGATACCTTGCCGGAATGAAGATGGTGCAACAGTGGTAAAATGGCTTAGAAATGAACTAATCCCGAGATATGGTTTTCCGAGAGTTATTCAATCAGACAATGGCTCTCATTTTGCTAATGAACATCTAGCAGCGGTAGAAAAGTGCCTAGGGATCCAACATAGGTTTGGATCAGTTTATCATCCAGTATCTCAAGGTATAGTGGAGAGAGCCAATCAAACTTTGAAAAGAAAAATTGCTAAAATCTGCCACAGCACATCCATTAAATGGCCGGATGCCTTACCATTGGCACTGATGTCCATGAGAAACACAGAACATAATAACACTCATTTAACACCACATGAGATACTTACAGGCAGGCCAATGCCTGGTCCACCAAGGTCCAGCAGTCATGGCCCTAACTTAGATCTGTTAACCCTAGAAATTGAGGAGTATACTAGGGCGCTAACTAAAATGAGTCAAGTTTTGTTTTCACAGGTGACGAACGCAGAGGCAGCCGTTGACAAGGGAAAGCAGTCCCCTATTGTATTACCAGGAAGCTGGGTGTGGATAAAAGTCCATAAGCGTAAGTGGAGTGAACCAAGGTGGACTGGTCCATGGGAGGTAATATTGGCAACCTCGCATGCGGTAAAGGTAAAAAATAAACCTGGAAATAATTGGCACCACCTCACTCACTGTGCAACAACTGAGGCACCAAGCCGAACCAGAGCAGAGACTAGATTAAACATCGCCCGAGCAAATCTTGAAGCAGTAAATACACCAAAAGAGGGGTTAGATGGTACCAAAAATGATGCCTTCCCCACAGACTAAACAATGGCATTCATTTAGAGACCCTAAATTCAGTGAGCTAGGGAGGTCATTAATTATTCTTTTCTTGATTTCAGTAGTAGTAGTACTTCCGATATTAGTGTGGGAAGTTAAATATAATCAGGAACCACAAAATGAATGCAACCAGACTAAGACTCAAAGCTTGACTCTTGTAACAAACCATACTAAACTCAGAAGACGACGAAACACCTCTCTGTCACCAACTCCTAACACAAAGGTTTCCCTTAATCTTACGTTTATAGAAGGCACAACATCATCGGTACAATTTGATTTCTGTGCTGTAGTTCCCTGCTTAGGGAATGGTGCCACCTACCATTAGATGATCAAATATATGTGTATCGCTAATAACCAATGTGGCGGTCCAATCGTACAAGTGTATGGGTGTGAATGTGAGGAATGGAGATGGGCTTTTTTGTCCACTGGGAAAGAAGATTGGGGGAATAACCCCAACCCAGATCTTAAAGCCCGACTAACAATGATTAAATCTTTGACTATTAACCCTGGATGCGAGAAGGGGAATTGTAACCCCTTAATACTCACTTTAAAAAACCCTAAATTGAAAGACAGCGGAGTTTACGTATTAGCAGGTAGGGGATCTGGCATTGACTATGATCCATTGGGACTCCTTAGAATTATTGTCAAACCCACTATTAATAACAAACAGGTGACCACTGATGATCGGGTTCAACGTTTGACTGACACCTCATGGCGTAATGTATTGAGTATGGAGACTGGGTTCGGCGATTCGAATTTATGGCTCCAGTGGGTACAATATTCGACCTCAAGTGTACGAGGTACAGACTGCATAGTGTGCTCTGAACCTAGACCTTTACTCACCCCTGTCCCGTCAAAATTCCAGCCCCTTAGCTCTGCATTTGGTTGTATTTTGGCTCTATTTACTGACAGGGTTCTGCCCCTTCATCACACATGTCAAGAGTATCATTGGGCTTACCCGCCTGTGGTATTGAGTACTCCACCTTTGTTTGTGATTTCAGAAGGTGCGTTTGACTGCATAGTTTCCAACAATGCTAAAGGACCCTCAGTAGGCAATATTACTGAAGCAAATTGCAACAGTACTCACAGTGCCAAGGATTATCAATATAAAAGCGTGCTAACTCAGACAACTGCCAGAGCTGACCTGTGGTGGTGGTGTGGTAGTAGAATCATATACCCCATTTTACCTGGTAATTGGACAGGCACATGCGCGCTAGTACAACTTATCCTGCCATTTTATATTTTGCCTGTCAATGACGAAACTTATCAAGATCTTATCTCCCCGCGCACACGGATAAACAGACGATCCAAAAGAGGTGCTGATAGCCCGGGAGGCTCATTTGACAATCAAGTATATATAGATACTATTGGGGTGCCCAGGGGGGTGCCTGACAAATTTAAAGCCAGAAATCAAATTGCAGCAGGTTTAGAATCTGCCTTTTTCTGGTGGGTGACAATTAATAAAAATGTCGATTGGATTAATTATATATATTACAATCAGCAGCGTTTTGTAAACTTCACCCGTGATGCCATAGCAGGGCTTCATGAGCAGTTAGATAAAACTAGTTTAATGGCCTGGCAGAACAGAATGACATTAGATATGATTTTAGCAGAGAGAGGCGGCGTTTGCAAGATGTTTGGATCTGCCTGTTGTACTTTCATTCCGAACAACACAGCTCCTGATGGATCGGTGACCAAGGCGCTGGCTGGATTGACAGCTCTCAGCCAAGAGCTAGCAGAGAATTCTGGTGTTGATGATCCGTTCACCGACTGGTTGGATGGTATGTTTGGTAAATACAAAAATGCATTCTTGTCAATCTTAATCTCTCTTTGTGTTGTCGCCACAGCTCTTATCCTTTGTGGATGCTGCTGCATCCCTTGCATCCGAGGACTCCTGCAACGATTAATTGATACTGCGCTTAGGGAAACACATATGCAGGGCAATCAGATACGTGTAGATGATGGGGAAGAACTAGAACTGTTGTTGAATACTGTCTGAACAGGGACAGTTATATCAGGGATTTGATAACTCACTGTGAACAGTGAGTTAGGGGGGAATTTGTGAGGAATTTAAGTTTAGAAGTACAATAGTTTGATTTAAAGCACACCTAAAGAAAGTATAAAATATCATATGTTCACAAAATATTCACTTATGAAATGTATAATAGGTTTACAGTATATTCACTTGTAAAGGATAGTATAAGTGCAACATATATTACTTACAAAAGTGATAAACCACACAATCTTAATCAATTGAATGTATTAGACTAGAAGTATAGTAGTTGACTGTTTGGAGTAGAGAGAGGGCAAGGAGAGGAAGGGTGAGAGTTTCAGAGTTTTTCATGACCATATATGGAGATGTGATGGGTCGGAGGTGAATCGGCACCGCGGGAGACAGGACGGTGGTTAAGCGGGGGTCGGATGGACGAAGCTTTTACGAGGAGGTGGACCAACGGACATTACAAGGATCATCATATGGACCAATGGAGAGCATTGTCTGAGGCCAGGAGGAGACAATTGAATTTTAGCCAGCCACTGAAGTTGTTACTAGATTTTGAATGTAAACCGTTGACTTTTGGGTATAAAAACATTGTTCGGAGAGACGCTATTCAGTTCTTGGCGATCTTCTTTACTGTAAACTGGCGTTTGTTGGCCGGTTAGGGGGGGAGAGTGTTTGAACTCGGTTTCGCGATTCCTTACTGTCGACAGTGTAATTCAGTTTGTAATTGTCTTTTTAGCATTTGTGAATTATAAATACTTTTTCATTGTAAGCCGGATCCAGCTGATTTTTCTTAGCGTGACTTCGTTGCTCAAACAACAACGAAAGAGCGAGAGGTCCGCGGCCTCCTGCGAGCAGAGGTCTCACTCCATTACAAGGTTCAAACTAGTTACAATATACACAAGTGTATGCATGACGGTTCAAACTATTTACAATATACACAAGTCTGTGCGTGAAGGTTCAAATTATTTACAATATACACAAGTCAATGCATGAAGGTTCAAACTATTTACAATATACACAAGTCTGTGCGTGAAGGTTGAAATTATTTACAATATACACAAGTCAATGCATGAAGGTTCAAACTATTTACAATATACACAAGTCTGTGCATGAAGGTTCAAACTATTTACAAGATACACAAGTCTGTGCATGAAGACACAAGTGTGTGCATAAAGGTTCAAACTATTTACAATATACACAAGTCTGTGCATAAAGGTTCAAACTATTTACAATATACGCAAGTCTGTGCATGAAGTTTCAAACTATATACAATATACACAAGTGTGTGCATGAAGGTTCAAACTATTTACGATATACACAAGTGTGTTAAGAAGGTTCAAACTATTTACAATATAAACAAGTGTGTGCACAAAGGTTCAAACTATTTACAATTTACACAAGTGTATGCATGAAGGTTCAAAATATTTACAATATACACAAGTCTGTGCGTGAAGGTTCAAATTATTTACAATATACACAAGTCTGTGCGTGAAGGTTCAAACTATTTACAATATACACAAGTCTGTGCATGAAGGTTCAAACTATTTACAAGATACACAAGTCTGTGCATGAAGACACAAGTGTGTGCATAAAGGTTCAAACTATTTACAATATACACAAGTCTGTGCATGAAGGTTCAAACTATTTACAATATACACAAGTGTGTTAAGAAGGTTCAAACTATTTACAATATAAACAAGTGTGTGCACAAAGGTTCAAACTATTTACAATATACACAAGTGTGTGCATGAAGACACAAGTGTGTGCATGAAGGTTCAAACTATTTACAATATACACAAGTCAATGCATGAAGGTTCAAACTAATTACAATATACACAAGTCTGTGCATGAAGGTTCAAACTATTTACAAGATACACAAGTCTGTGCATGAAGGTTTAAACTATTTACAATATACACAAGTGTATGCATGAAGGTTCAAACAATTTACAATATACACAAGAGTGCATGAAGGTTCAAACTATTTACAATATACACAAGTCTGTGCATAAAGGTTCAAACTATTTACAATATACACAAGTCTCTGCATAAAGGTTCAAACTATTTACAAGATACACAAGTCTGTGCATAAAGGTTCAAACTATTTACAATATACGCAAGTCTGTGCATGAAGTTTCAAACTATATACAATATACACAAGTGTGTGCATGAAGGTTCAAACTATTTACGATATAAACAAGTGTGTGCACAAAGGTTCAAACTATTTACAATATACACAAGTGTGTGCATGAAGACACGAGTGTGTGCATGAAGGTTCAAACTATTTACAATACATACAAGTCAATGCATGAAGGTTCAAACTAATTACAATATACACAAGTCTGTGCATGAAGGTTTAAACTATTTACAATATACACAAGTGTATGCATGAAGGTTCAAACAATTTACAATATACACAAGATACACAAGTGTGTGCACGAAGGTTCAAACTATTTACAATATACACAAGTGTGTTAAGAAGGTTCAAACTATTTACAATATACACAAGTGTGTTAAGAAGGTTCAAACTATTTACAATATACACAAGTGTGTGCATGAAGACACAAGTGTGTGGATGAAGGTTCAAACTATTTACAATATACATAAGTGTGTGCACAAAAGTTCAAACTATTTACAATATACACAAGTGTCTGCCATAATTAAGTCAAGTACTTGACATAATCTGTCTGCCACTACAATCTAGTGATAATCAGTAAACAGCAAAGGTGGATACACATTTCTTAATAGCTCTTTATCAAGGATGAGTGGCTTTGCCCCAACTGAAACTTGAACCTGTGTGTGTGTGTGGCTAAGTGAGTATCCCAGAGTGTGTCCAACTACATTCCGCAGTGCGCTTTTGCCATCTTGGCTGTAAGTGCCCATATCCATATGTTTCTTCTCAAAATGGTAATAGTCCTTGAGTGTGTTCGGGAAGAGGCGTGGTAGTAGGAGATAGTGAAGGCCACGATGCAAGCCTTGAAGTTTCTTGAACCCGACTACCACCTCATCAATATCAAACATATATCTGAGAAAATGATGCGGATGCGACACCGTAGTGCAGTGCACGGGCATGTGCACATCCGCATGCATGAAATCCGTCAGTTGTTCATACATTTCAAATTTATCCAGGAGATTGGTTGTGTTTTCGGTGCCCACATCATAGAGCTCATCATCCATGTCCATCCTTCTTGCCGCTGACACAAATGCTCACAGCGTGTGTGAACCCGCCCCCGAAAATGCGAAAAAAATCCTCTTATTGAATGGGAGCCAATGGCAGCTATACCAAAGGAAAGAGCTAGAAACACCACAATCGGATAACATTAGCACTGGCATAAGACAAACACACACACAAAATTTCGTAAGTCTAGCACTAACTCCTCAAACGCTATTCATTATTTAAGGGTCAGTTAACGGTCACGAAACCCCTGTTACGTGACTATGCTGGCATGGGTAAGTGTGTGAAAAATTCATAACTCCACTCTGCTTACTCCAAATGACCTGCAATATAAACATATATATATATATATATATATATATATATATATATATATATATACGTATATATACATTAGGAACATGCGTTATATAATGTTTATTAATATTAATTATAGACACAAGCATTCAATACCAAACTATTAATACAGCACACTATGATCGTCAACTTGCTATGTTTTTTTTACATAGTTTGCAACATCAGCACAACTTTGTAATATTAATTTAGAAATAAGGATATTCAAAATGTGCTTAAATATTTTTTATTTCGAAGTACTGATATTTTAAAGAAACACGAATTAAGCAATGCAATGGTACTATTTCTGCACTGACTCAAAGAAGTGAGGGAGGAACACACTTTTCCTGACATTTGCGCTCCCCGGTTCACCTGTCCCCACCCCCCACTCGCCGCAGTCTATAAGTTTCTCCTTCCTGATGACAATCAGAAGGATCACGACGCATCAGCAGCAGGCCGCACAGGACAGAAACGCAACTGATGCCCAAGAAGGGTAAACAAATGACAACAAAGTAAGTAACATTACATAAAACTAAACCGTTAACCGTTTTAGTTGATATTTGTTCGGCTAAGCACATGTTTGCGGCCAAAATCTCACTCAATTGTATATTAGCATGGGATGGTTATGCTAACGTGACATAGCTTCCCGCCAGCATTGGACTATGTTGTCAGCATTTTCCAGATTATGGACTGCTAATAAAATATTTAAATAAAAGCTTTTTCACCTGCTACTTTACAGCCACCAGTAGCTATCATTAGCTTTTTATATTGAGTATCTCAAGTTACCATAACTTATTTTGTTCAATTACTCTTCCCAATGTGTTTGCATGCACCAGGTAACCAGGTTATTACATAGTTCTGCAGATCAGTAACAGACTTGAATTTCGAATATTTTTTATAATTACTTATCAAATTATTACTGATAGACGCTGCTGGCGGCGTGTGTGTGTGTGTGTGTGTGTGTGTGTGTGTGTGGGGGGGGGGGGTCGTGTCGGAGCCGAACTGCGCAGTGAGTTAGACAGAGAGCCTCTCAACGATGAACGGGTCTAAATGTAGAAACAGTCAGTTGGGCACTAGTGGAAACGGACTTAGTCTGCTTTGTTACTTTAAGTTTCAGTCGGACTTTGGTTGCAGCTATTTTAAATACGAGGACGCATCGTTTCGATTAAAGATCTTTGCTTTCATCCGCTCCATCTGTTCTGCAAGTGCTCACTCATGTAAGAAGCAGGCTAGAAACCCGTTTAGCGTTACCTGCACTGGTCTCTGAAATCCACTACCCTGTCCCCAGAAACCATACTTCTTGTTGACAGTCATGCCAGTTAAGAAGCCAGCTGACTGGAGAAAGCCACTGTAAGCTGATGAATTAAGTGCAGGTTAACACACTGACTAGAGCTTCTTGAACTTCACTCAAGCCAGTTTATTATCTCTATAACAAGTGTTTAAGTATGGAAGATTATTACTTTGAATAGGTTCAAGCATGGACTTGATTAACTTTATCTCCACAAGCTGTAAACATGAAGTTTTCTTGACTTAAATATAGCCAGGTTAACTGTAGAGCTGGTCACACCTCAAATGACAGATATTTCTATTAGAAGTTAAAAGTGATGGATCTCTAGGTAAATAGACGTCACATCAACTGTTCTGTGTTTAACCTCCTGCAGACAGAGTGCACCATCCACCAGGCTGAGCGCACGCTTAGATCGCCTGAGGAAGCATCACAATCAATGCTTATTCAGGCACATGGAATATGTAAAACACCAAATGCAGGTAATGATGGTGGGGCTCTTTAAAAAGTGATACAGTATTCATAGAACCAAGACTTGAACATCTGACCTTAAATTACAAAGACTTTTCAATGGGGCCTCCTGCACATTATGTTTTAGTTTTAGTAATAAAGAAAATGTGTGTATGAGTGTAGAGATCTGGCTCTTCAGCTCTTTGTGAACGTCTTGTTCTGGAGAAATGGTAATATGTGTTTGTCTCTGGTGTTTAGTCCTCAGGAAGTCCAAACCCAGAGAGGGAGACCTCATCAACACCAAGCCTTCCATCTGAGCTACTGGAGTCTTCCAAGTGTTTGGTAAGTGTCAAACAAGTAGTGCTTTTAGTTTGTCCCATATGACAGCCTCCTGATAGGTTACTTTAACCTGGCCTTCATGGCTGGTATGTTATATATAGATGGAAATGCATATCTTCCCCCAAATTCTATATACTTTGCCTCTTTGACCTGAAAAACTCACACATTACATGACAGTGATTTAGCAGACGCTTTTATCCAAAGCGACTTCCAATTCAGATTCTATCACACCGTAGGCACAGCTACGGGAGACATTTCAGGGTGAAGTGTCTTGCTCAAGGACACATCAACATGCGACTGGTGGAGCAGGAGCCGGGGTTCAAACTGCCGATCCTCTGATTGAAGGACGGCCCTGCTCTCCACTTAGCCACAGTCACCACACCATGACTAAACTATGTGTTAATACAGCTCAATAGAAGTGTAATGAAACAAATACTTGAACAAATAATACATTTATATAAGAAACAAATTGAATTGGAAATTAAACATCAAACCCCATTCTTTAACAAACACATTTAAAAGTTTAATTAGCTCTCCATGACAGCTAGCTCTATCATGCACACTCTCCTCTTCTCTCTCACACACACACACACACACACAAACTATCTCTATCTCTCGGTGTGTCTCTTTCTTTTTCTCTTTCTCTCCTTGATGCAAGCAGACCAGTTCATAGCAGTGAAACAATTAGAAAGGGCGAAGGGAGAGACAGAGAACTGCAATTTTTAATGTTGACACACTAAACACTTTTTCTATTTTTCTCTTTCTGAAACTCATTTTCTTGAGAAATGCTAATACATGTGTCCTCTGTATCTGCCTCTCTCCCTGCTGTTTTAGCCCTCAGGAAGTCCAAACAAAGATGGGGAGATCTCATCACTATCAGAACTTTCATCTGAGCCACTTGCAGCTTCCACGAGCTTGGTAAGTGTCAAAACAAACCCTTTGAACTGGTCCTGTCCCTAATGACAGGCCTCCTAATAGTTTACTTCACCCTGTTATTGTTACTTGCCAGTTACAATGCAAGTATCCACCCAGGTAATCAGAAATGATTACTTGCTGGCTGTACTGTAGAGTTGGAAGCTTCAAATCTTCAATCATAAAAGATGATAGGCAAATTCTAAATCAACATTTGAATTCTCCACTGCTTTTTTTTTTTTTGCATGTCTATTCATTCATTGTGTTAAAGCCCGACGGAACCGAATTCGGGTCCGCTGTAGCATTTACTGTCGAAAAAAGTCCATTTATGCATGTGTACAATTTATGAATATGAATATGAATATCCCCCAAAAAAATAAAAGATCTGGGTAAAACGTACAATCTAACACATTTTTACAAACTCCATTCTACACAACTATTATACGCAAATAAAAGATTTATCACAAAATCACGTATTTCTAGCCATAACTCGCTCTTTTTTGAGTTAGCATAACAAAGCTAACGGTTAGCATAGGCAACCGAGATAGCAAAAAGCACGAACATTCGACACAGATTCCAGAACTACCATTAGATCGTCTCTCCGGTAAACCCTCACAAAGCTGTGAGCAAACAAACACCAGAAACACAATGCGTAATATCCTTCAAAATCATCCAAAGCTTTTTCCCTTTTCGTTGTTCTGCTGTAAATCTCCCTTAATTCCGTCAACAATATTTCTACCTATTTCCGGTGCGTCGCTGAAATGTCCCCGTGTAGAAACAAGGGTCTGTCTAGCAAGGCGCCGTGGGGGGAAGGGATCGATTTCTGGCGATCTTTTGCGCAGGTTTCAGGTGACGCGCCACGGTGTGTTTGTTAAATAGCCAGGACTCAGACGCTTCTAAGGAGGGTCCATTGACTGAAATCGACCAACCATAGGCTGAGCTAGGAGACCTGGACTGGAAGCCAGATGAGAAAATCCCATGGATGACAGACATAAACAGGCTCAGAGAGGATCCAGGCTCTCTAAATGATGCCAAACTGCTGCATATGATAGATTGAACACTATTAGTCATAAAGAAAGTGAAATATATAATTATATACTATATAAAATTACAATGGAACAGCTGGAACAAAATTACATTTTGGTTGCCCTTGGCTGAAATCTCTGCACTCAAACCTCTCTAGCGCTTGAATGCTTCACTTTATCAAAGAAAACATTGTGCAGAGAGACTCTCAACCTATTGGGCTATGATCTGGGAGAGGTTTGAGCTTTCAACTACAACATTAAAAAAATATATCTTGTCAAAATTGGATTAATTTATAATCGGAGATAAAGAATTTCAATTTGTGCTGTGTTCCATCTTAATGTACTCTTAACCAGTAACATATATACTGATATTTACAAATCTGAACAAATCTCACAAGTGTTAGCTTTCTAAAATATAAAAACTATGAAAATACACCTTATATTTAGACGAAAATCACTCTCTTTACTATGGGTATGCAAAAATCGAGGAGAGGCCTACAAATAGGCATAGGGCTTAATAGGTTTTAAAGACGATAATTCTTGACAGTTGCAGATGAATATTAGGTAACGCCAATATTAGTAAGCTATTATACTATTTGTGGGCGGGTGGTAAGGCTGCACTGAATGTCCGTTTTTTTACATTCTAAGCTTTTATTGGGGTTTTTGAATGAAGCTTTGAATGTAGGTTGTCATATTTTAAGATGTTATCACCCTAGAATCATGGAAATGGGTTAGGGTTAGTAAATATGATTTAGTGTTTAAGTGGTAATATAAATGTAATTGAAGTTGCTGTCGGTTGACTGCATTGATAAGGTTATTTGGTAATGATGGTGGGGCTCTTTAAAAAGTGATACAGTATTCATAGAACCAAGACTTGAACATCTGACCTTAAATTACAAAGACTTTTCAATGGGGCCTCTTGCACATTATGTTTTAGTTTTAGTAATAAAGAAAATGTGTGTATGAGTGTAGAGATCTGGCTCTTCAGCTCTTTGTGAACGTCTTGTTCTGGAGAAATGGTAATATGTGTTTGTCTCTGGTGTTTAGTCCTCAGGAAGTCCAAACCCAGAGAGGGAGACCTCATCAGCACCAAGCCTTCCATCTGAGCTACTGGAGTCTTCCAAGTGTTTGGTAAGTGTCAAACAAGTAGTGCTTTTAGTTTGTCCCATATGACAGCCTCCTGATAGGTTACTTTAACCTGGCCTTCATGGCTGGTATGTTATATATAGATGGAAATGCATATCTTCCCCCAAATTCTATATACTTTGCCTCTTTGACCTGAAAAACTCACACATTACATGACAGTGATTTAGCAGACGCTTTTATCCAAAGCGACTTCCAATTCAGATTCTATCACACCGTAGGCACAGCTACGGGAGACATTTCAGGGTGAAGTGTCTTGCTCAAGGACACATCGACATGCGACTGGTGGAGCAGGAGCCAGGGTTCAAACTGCCGATCCTCTGATTGAAATAATACATTTATATAAGAAACAAATTGAATTGGAAATTAAACATCAAACCCCATTCTTTAACGAACACATTTAAAGGTTTAATTAGCTCTCCATGACAGCTAGCTCTATCATGCACACTCTCCTCTTCTCTCTCACACACACACACACACACACACACACACACACACTATCTCTATCTCTCGGTGTGTCTCTTTCTTTTTCTCTTTCTCTCCTTGATGCAAGCAGACCAGTTCATAGCAGTGAAACAATTAGAAAGGGCGAAGGGAGAGACAGAGAACTGCAATTTTTAATGTTGACACACTAAACACTTTTTCTATTTTTCTCTTTCTGAAACTCATTTTCTTGAGAAATGCTAATACATGTGTCCTCTGTATCTGCCTCTCTCCCTGCTGTTTTAGCCCTCAGGAAGTCCAAACAAAGATGGGGAGATCTCATCACTATCAGAACTTTCATCTGAGCCACTTGCAGCTTCCACGAGCTTGGTAAGTGTCAAACAAACCCTTTGAACTGGTCCTGTCCCTAATGACAGGCCTCCTAATAGTTTACTTCACCCTGTTATTGTTACTTGCCAGTTACAATGCAAGTATCCACCCAGGTAATCAGAAACGATTACTTGCTGGCTGTATTGTAGAGTTGGAAGCTTCAAATCTTCAATCATAAAAGATGATAGGCAAATTCTAAATCAACATTTGAATTCTCCCCTGCTTTTTTTTTTTTTGCATGTCTATTCATTCATTGTGTTTAAGCCCGACGGACCCGAATTCGGGTCCGTTGTAGCATTTACTGTCGAAAAAAGTCCATTTATGCATGTGTACAATTTATGAATATGAATATGAATATCCCCCCAAAAAATAAAAGATCTGGGTAAAACGTACAATCTAACACATTTTTACAAACTCCAAACTCCATTCTACACAACTATTTTTCGCAAATAAAAGATTTATCACAAAATCACGTATTTCTAGCCATAACTCGCTCTTCTCCGAGTTAGCATCACAAAGCTAACGGTTAGCATAGGCAACCGAGATAGCAAAAAGCACGAACATTCGACACAGATTCCAGAACTACCATTAGATCGTCTCTCCGGTAAACCCTCACAAAGCTGTGAGCAAACAAACACCAGAAACACAATGCGTAATATCCTTCAAAATCATCCAAAGCTTTTTCCCTTTTCGTTGTTCTGCTGTAAATCTCCCTTAATTCCGTCAACAATATTTCTACCTATTTCCGGTGCGTCGCTGAAATGTCCCCGTGTAGAAACAAGGGTCTGTCTAGCAATGCGCCGTGGGGGGAAGGGATCGATTTCTGGCGATCTTTTGCGCAGGTTTCAGGTGACGCGCCACGGTGTGTTTGTTAAATAGCCAGGACTCAGACGCTTCTAAGGAGGGTCCATTGACTGAAATCGACCAACCATAGGCTGAGCTAGGAGACCTGGACTGGAAGCCAGATGAGAAAATCCCATGGATGACAGACATAAACAGGCTCAGAGAGGATCCAGGCTCTCTAAATGATGCCAAACTGCTGCATATGATAGATTGAACACTATTAGTCATAAAGAAAGTGAAATATATAATTATATACTATATAAAATTACAATGGAACAGCTGGAACAAAATTACATTTTGGTTGCCCTTGGCTGAAATCTCTGCACTCAAACCTCTCTAGCGCTTGAATGCTTCACTTTATCAAAGAAAACATTGTGCAGAGAGACTCTCAACCTATTGGTCTATGATCTGGGAGAGGTTTGAGCTTTCAACTACAACATTAAAAAAATATATCTTATCGAAATTGGATTAATTTATAATCGGAGATAAAGAATTTCAATTTGTGCTGTGTTCCATCTTAATGTACTCTTAACCAGTAACATATATACTGATATTTACAAATCTGAACAAATCTCACAAGTGTCAGCTTTCTAAAATATAAAAACTATTAAAATACACCTTATATTTAGACGAAAATCACTCTCTTTACTATGGGTATGCAAAAATCGAGGAGAGGCCTACAAATAGGCATAGGGCTTAATAGGTTTTAAAGACGATAATTCTTGACAGTTGCAGATGAATATTAGGTAACGCCAATATTAGTAAGCTATTATACTATTTGTGGGCGGGTGGTAAGGCTGCACTGAATGTCCGTTTTTTTACATTCTAAGCTTTTATTGGGGTTTTTGAATGAAGCTTTGAATGTAGGTTGTCATATTTTAAGATGTTATCACCCTAGAATCATGGAAATGGGTTAGGGTTAGTAAATATGATTTAGTGTTTAAGTGGTAATATAAATGTAATTGAAGTTGCTGTCGGTTGACTGCATTGATAAGGTTATTTGGTAATGATGGTGGGGCTCTTTAAAAAGTGATACAGTATTCATAGAACCAAGACTTGAACATCTGACCTTAAATTACAAAGACTTTTCAATGGGGCCTCTTGCACATTATGTTTTAGTTTTAGTAATAAAGAAAATGTGTGTATGAGTGTAGAGATCTGGCTCTTCAGCTCTTTGTGAACGTCTTGTTCTGGAGAAATGGTAATATGTGTTTGTCTCTGGTGTTTAGTCCTCAGGAAGTCCAAACCCAGAGAGGGAGACCTCATCAGCACCAAGCCTTCCATCTGAGCTACTGGAGTCTTCCAAGTGTTTGGTAAGTGTCAAACAAGTAGTGCTTTTAGTTTGTCCCATATGACAGCCTCCTGATAGGTTACTTTAACCTGGCCTTCATGGCTGGTATGTTATATATAGATGGAAATGCATATCTTCCCCCAAATTCTATATACTTTGCCTCTTTGACCTGAAAAACTCACACATTACATGACAGTGATTTAGCAGACGCTTTTATCCAAAGCGACTTCCAATTCAGATTCTATCACACCGTAGGCACAGCTACGGGAGACATTTCAGGGTGAAGTGTCTTGCTCAAGGACACATCAACATGCGACTGGTGGAGCAGGAGCCAGGGTTCAAACTGCCGATCCTCTGATTGAAATAATACATTTATATAAGAAACAAATTGAATTGGAAATTAAACATCAAACCCCATTCTTTAACGAACACATTTAAAGGTTTAATTAGCTCTCCATGACAGCTAGCTCTATCATGCACACTCTCCTCTTCTCTCTCACACACACACACACACACACACACACACACACTATCTCTATCTCTCGGTGTGTCTCTTTCTTTTTCTCTTTCTCTCCTTGATGCAAGCAGACCAGTTCATAGCAGTGAAACAATTAGAAAGGGCGAAGGGAGACACAGAGAACTGCAATTTTTAATGTTGACACACTAAACACTTTTTCTATTTTTCTCTTTCTGAAACTCATTTTCTTGAGAAATGCTAATACATGTGTCCTCTGTATCTGCCTCTCTCCCTGCTGTTTTAGCCCTCAGGAAGTCCAAACAAAGATGGGGAGATCTCATCACTATCAGAACTTTCATCTGAGCCACTTGCAGCTTCCACGAGCTTGGTAAGTGTCAAACAAACCCTTTGAACTGGTCCTGTCCCTAATGACAGGCCTCCTAATAGTTTACTTCACCCTGTTATTGTTACTTGCCAGTTACAATGCAAGTATCCACCCAGGTAATCAGAAACGATTACTTGCTGGCTGTATTGTAGAGTTGGAAGCTTCAAATCTTCAATCATAAAAGATGATAGGCAAATTGTAAATCAACATTTGAATTCTCCCCTGCTTTTTTTTTTTTTGCATGTCTATTCATTCATTGTGTTTAAGCCCGACGGACCCGAATTCGGGTCCGTTGTAGCATTTATCGTCGAAAAAAGTCCATTTATGCATGTGTACAATTTATGAATATGAATATGAATATCCCCCCAAAAAATAAAAGATCTGGGTAAAACGTACAATCTAACACATTTTTACAAACTCCAAACTCCATTCTACACAACTATTTTTCGCAAATAAAAGATTTATCACAAAATCACGTATTTCTAGCCATAACTCGCTCTTCTCCGAGTTAGCATCACAAAGCTAACGGTTAGCATAGGCAACCGAGATAGCAAAAAGCACGAACATTCGACACAGATTCCAGAACTACCATTAGATCGTCTCTCCGGTAAACCCTCACAAAGCTGTGAGCAAACAAACACCAGAAACACAATGCGTAATATCCTTCAAAATCATCCAAAGCTTTTTCCCTTTTCGTTGTTCTGCTGTAAATCTCCCTTAATTCCGTCAACAATATTTCTACCTATTTCCGGTGCGTCGCTGAAATGTCCCCGTGTAGAAACAAGGGTCTGTCTAGCAATGCGCCGTGGGGGGAAGGGATCGATTTCTGGCGATCTTTTGCGCAGGTTTCAGGTGACGCGCCACGGTGTGTTTGTTAAATAGCCAGGACTCAGACGCTTCTAAGGAGGGTCCATTGACTGAAATCGACAAACCATAGGCTGAGCTAGGAGACCTGGACTGGAAGCCAGATGAGAAAATCCCATGGATGACAGACATAAACAGGCTCAGAGAGGATCCAGGCTCTCTAAATGATGCCAAACTGCTGCATATGATAGATTGAACACTATTAGTCATAAAGAAAGTGAAATATATAATTATATACTATATAAAATTACAATGGAACAGCTGGAACAAAATTACATTTTGGTTGCCCTTGGCTGAAATCTCTGCACTCAAACCTCTCTAGCGCTTGAATGCTTCACTTTATCAAAGAAAACATTGTGCAGAGAGACTCTCAACCTATTGGGCTATGATCTGGGAGAGGTTTGAGCTTTCAACTACAACATTAAAAAAATATATCTTGTCAAAATTGGATTAATTTATAATCGGAGATAAAGAATTTCAATTTGTGTTGTGTTCCATCTTAATGTACTCTTAACCAGTAACATATATACTGATATTTACAAATCTGAACAAATCTCACAAGTGTTAGCTTTCTAAAATATAAAAACTATGAAAATACACCTTATATTTAGACGAAAATCACTCTCTTTACTATGGGTATGCAAAAATCGAGGAGAGGCCTACAAATAGGCATAGGGCTTAATAGGTTTTAAAGACGATAATTCTTGACAGTTGCAGATGAATATTAGGTAACGCCAATATTAGTAAGCTATTATACTATTTGTGGGTGGGTGGTCCGTTTTTTTACATTCTAAGCTTTTATTGGGGTTTTTGAATGAAGCTTTGAATGTAGGTTGTCATATTTTAAGATGTTATCACCCTAGAATCATGGAAATGGGTTAGGGTTAGTAAATATGATTTAGTGTTTAAGTGGTAATATAAATGTAATTGAAGTTGCTGTCGGTTGACTGCATTGATAAGGTTATTTGGTAATGATGGTGGGGCTCTTTAAAAAGTGATACAGTATTCATAGAACCAAGACTTGAACATCTGACCTTAAATTACAAAGACTTTTCAATGGGGCCTCTTGCACATTATGTTTTAGTTTTAGTAATAAAGAAAATGTGTGTATGAGTGTAGAGATCTGGCTCTTCAGCTCTTTGTGAACGTCTTGTTCTGGAGAAATGGTAATATGTGTTTGTCTCTGGTGTTTAGTCCTCAGGAAGTCCAAACCCAGAGAGGGAGACCTCATCAGCACCAAGCCTTCCATCTGAGCTACTGGAGTCTTCCAAGTGTTTGGTAAGTGTCAAACAAGTAGTGCTTTTAGTTTGTCCCATATGACAGCCTCCTGATAGGTTACTTTAACCTGGCCTTCATGGCTGGTATGTTATATATAGATGGAAATGCATATCTTCCCCCAAATTCTATATACTTTGCCTCTTTGACCTGAAAAACTCACACATTACATGACAGTGATTTAGCAGACGCTTTTATCCAAAGCGACTTCCAATTCAGATTCTATCACACCGTAGGCACAGCTACGGGAGACATTTCAGGGTGAAGTGTCTTGCTCAAGGACACATCAACATGCGACTGGTGGAGCAGGAGCCAGGGTTCAAACTGCCGATCCTCTGATTGAAATAATACATTTATATAAGAAACAAATTGAATTGGAAATTAAACATCAAACCCCATTCTTTAACAAACACATTTAAAAGTTTAATTAGCTCTCCATGACAGCTAGCTCTATCATGCACACTCTCCTCTTCTCTCTCACACACACACACACACACACAAACTATCTCTATCTCTCGGTGTGTCTCTTTCTTTTTCTCTTTCTCTCCTTGATGCAAGCAGACCAGTTCATAGCAGTGAAACAATTAGAAAGGGCGAAGGGAGAGACAGAGAACTGCAATTTTTAATGTTGACACACTAAACACTTTTTCTATTTTTCTCTTTCTGAAACTCATTTTCTTGAGAAATGCTAATACATGTGTCCTCTGTATCTGCCTCTCTCCCTGCTGTTTTAGCCCTCAGGAAGTCCAAACAAAGATGGGGAGATCTCATCACTATCAGAACTTTCATCTGAGCCACTTGCAGCTTCCACGAGCTTGGTAAGTGTCAAAACAAACCCTTTGAACTGGTCCTGTCCCTAATGACAGGCCTCCTAATAGTTTACTTCACCCTGTTATTGTTACTTGCCAGTTACAATGCAAGTATCCACCCAGGTAATCAGAAATGATTACTTGCTGGCTGTACTGTAGAGTTGGAAGCTTCAAATCTTCAATCATAAAAGATGATAGGCAAATTCTAAATCAACATTTGAATTCTCCACTGCTTTTTTTTTTTTTGCATGTCTATTCATTCATTGTGTTAAAGCCCGACGGAACCGAATTCGGGTCCGCTGTAGCATTTACCGTCGAAAAAAGTCCATTTATGCATGTGTACAATTTATGAATATGAATATGAATATCCCCCAAAAAAATAAAAGATCTGGGTAAAACGTACAATCTAACACATTTTTACAAACTCCATTCTACACAACTATTATATGCAAATAAAAGATTTATCACAAAATCACGTATTTCTAGCCATAACTCGCTCTTTTTCGAGTTAGCATAACAAAGCTAACGGTTAGCATAGGCAACCGAGATAGCAAAAAGCACGAACATTCGACACAGATTCCAGAACTACCATTAGATCGTCTCTCCGGTAAACCCTCACAAAGCTGTGAGCAAACAAACACCAGAAACACAATGCGTAATATCCTTCAAAATCATCCAAAGCTTTTTCCCTTTTCGTTGTTCTGCTGTAAATCTCCCTTAATTCCGTCAACAATATTTCTACCTATTTCCGGTGCGTCGCTGAAATGTCCCCGTGTAGAAACAAGGGTCTGTCTAGCAAGGCGCCGTGGGGGGAAGGGATCGATTTCTGGCGATCTTTTGCGCAGGTTTCAGGTGACGCGCCACGGTGTGTTTGTTAAATAGCCAGGACTCAGACGCTTCTAAGGAGGGTCCATTGACTGAAATCGACCAACCATAGGCTGAGCTAGGAGACCTGGACTGGAAGCCAGATGAGAAAATCCCATGGATGACAGACATAAACAGGCTCAGAGAGGATCCAGGCTCTCTAAATGATGCCAAACTGCTGCATATGATAGATTGAACACTATTAGTCATAAAGAAAGTGAAATATATAATTATATACTATATAAAATTACAATGGAACAGCTGGAACAAA